>NW_027150582.1:492500-1057500 GCF_001643675.1 Monocercomonoides exilis | reverse complement strand
CTAACCCTAACCCTAACCCTAACCCTAACCCTAACCCTAACCCTAACCCTAACCCTAACCCTAACCCTAACCCTAACCCTAACCCTAACCCTAACCCTAACCCTAACCCTAACCCTAACCCTAACCCTAACCCTAACCCTAACCCTAACCCTAACCCTAACCCTAACCCTAACCCTAACCCTAACCCTAACCCTAACCCTAACCCTAACCTAACCCTAACCCTAACCCTAACCCTAACCTAACCCTAACCCTAACCCTAACCCTAACCCTAACCCTAACCTAACCCTAACCCTAACCCTAACCCTAACCCTAACCCTAACCCTAACCCTAACCCTAACCCTAACCCTAACCCTAACCCTAACCCTAACCCTAACCCTAACCCTAACCCTAACCCTAACCTAACCCTAACCCTAACCTAACCCTAACCCTAACCCTAACCTAACCCTAACCCTAACCCTAACCCTAACCTAACCCTAACCCTAACCCTAACCCTAACCTAACCTAACCCTAACCTAACCCTAACCCTAACCCTAACCCTAACCCTAACCCTAACCCTAACCCTAACCCTAACCCTAACCTAACCTAACCCTAACCCTAACCCTAACCCTAACCCTAACCCTAACCCTAACCCTAACCCTAACCCTAACCCTAACCCTAACCCTAACCCTAACCCTAACCTAACCCTAACCCTAACCCTAACCCTAACCCTAACCCTAACCCTAACCCTAACCCCAACCCTAACCCTAACCCTAACCCTAACCCTAACCCTAACCCTAACCCTAACCCTAACCCTAACCCTAACCCTAACCCTAACCCTAACCCTAACCTAACCCTAACCCTAACCCTAACCTAACCTAACCCTAACCCTAACCCTAACCCTAACCCTAACCCTAACCCTAACCTAACCCTAACCCTAACCCTAACCTAACCCTAACCCTAACCCTAACCTAACCTAGAATAGAATGATGAATCATCCATATTGCAATCGATCTCACCACAAAAAACTGGGTCTGAATAGAAAAAAAAGCAGTAAAGGGCAAAAATGAGTAAAATTGAAAAATGATCATATTTTGATGAGCCTTCCTTTATTTTTCAGGTTAGGCTCGTACTAAATAACCCTAACCTAACCTAACCTAACCTAATTGTATTTGTTGAAATTTTTATCATTTTTTCTTATAATTTTTTTTTTGATTGAATAACCTTTGATCTTTTTTATTTTTCTGAATGAAAATTGACCCATTATCTAATATTTTGACTCTATTTTGGTTTTTGATTTGTTTTATAATTTTTCATTTTTATTAACATATTTGACTAACTATGTTGACATATTTTATATTATATGTTTATATAACAATATATATGATGTTTTTATTGTGATTTTTTTTATTATAACTAACTTCTATATATACTTATAATAACTTTTTTTAACTTATAAACTTTGTTATGATGTTGTTAGTGCACTATTGAATGGATTTCATTGATAAAGAGATGATAAAACATTGTTATTCATAAACGTTTATAAAGAGTGATAAGAAGTTATTCAAGTTTGTTTTTGTTTTTCTTTTAAAGAAAGATAATTGTTTTTTATAATTATACGTTGTTATATTGGTGTATGGTGATGTGAAAAAACATTTCATTATTTCTTCTCAATGGTTCTTACAAACATTGAACATCTTCTTCGGTATCTTCCTCCACTCTCACCCATTCACTCCCATCCTCACTCCTCTTCAACCTCTTGCTCTTCTTTGTACTCTTCATCCTCTTTATCATCATTTCTAGTTCAGCTTCGTTCACCTCTTCTTCTTCTTCATCTCTTCTTTTCCTCTTCGTCGGCTTTTCTTCTTCTCCATTCCATTCATCTTCCATGTTGGGAGGCTTTCTTTTCTTGTATGTTTTTTCTTTATTTCATTTGTTTGACATTGTTTTGCCTTTTCTATTATTTCTTTCAACGGAACTGGATCTGGTTTGCTGATTCTTCCTTTCTGCAACAAGACCTGAAGGTGATCGTCAATGTGTTGACGATCTCTGAAGGGGAAAGCCTTCATCATATCTGTGGCTCTTTTGCCTTCATTATAAAGTCTAATAAGTATGTCGTCATCCTCTTTTCTCCATCTTATTCTTCTAATGTTGTTTTTTCGTTTCTCTTTCTGTCTTTCAACACCTCTTCTCTCTCTTTCTTTCTTCTTTCATAAACTGTCATGTGCGATCGACGGTCAACCTTATGGTTGTACTTTCTTACTGGTGCCTTCGACGTGCAGCTCTCAGCCTTGCTGCAGAACAGCTCGGCCATTTCCTCAGGTGTCTTTCCTTGAAAATGAAATTGGTCTTGAATGAACTTGTATGCAATTGAAGCAGCGACTGAGTAGAGGTCTGTCTTTCTTTGTTCTTCTTCCTTCTTATCATTTATTTCTTTCATTCGATATTCTGCAACCATCATCAACTCTTCATTTTCTTCTATCAATTTCTTCGCTCCATTCTTTATGTACCTCTCTCTTTTCGCTTCCTCTACGATCACCTCTCCAAAATATTTTCTTATTCTTTCATTTACCAACTCCGTATACTTCTCCATCGCGCTCTTTTCCTTTGGCACCTCTTCCTTGAATGAAATGCCATGAAACACCTCCAACTCCAACAGTGTTTCATCGAAGACCTGCTGCTTTTGACCTTCACAGGGAGGAGCGATAAGACGAGATGCCACCATCGCCCGTTTTACAGCATCTTTAATGTAGCCACATTGAGAAAGTCGAATGGGGTTCCAGCCAGCAATGAAGGCTGTCTTTTCCATGATAGCTCTTTGCGTTTCTGCATCCTGATTCGACATAATGAGCGCCGTGCATATGAAGCCACTACGAAGCGAGTGGAAGCAGAACAAATGGCGCGGATATCCTGCTGACACAGCCCTGTTTTTGAACCGTTCTCTCATGCTATCGACACTCAAAGGCCATATGAGCTTGTTAAGGTTTGTCTTAACTTTATCTTCATTCCAATTTGACAGCCTTATTCCTGTTTTCTGATACACATATAGTGAAAGCCTATAAATCGGATCATCGTCTTTCTCCTCTTCCTCATTTCCCTCAATTGTGATTTCTCTTCCCCAATCATATTGTCCCTTCGCTCGGTAATATATTATTGTGCAAAGAAGTTTGTTTGTGACTTTAGAACGGACCACTTTAGTAATGTGTGATAACTTTACGTTAGCCAATGTCACTGCGCGCGCACCAGTATGGACAGCAACTAGATAAAGAGAGCTTTCAAGTGCCTTGTCGAGATGCCTTGTTGGAATGTGATTCACTATTCGCTTGACATCCATGAGAAGTGCTGGCTCCTTTTTTAGAACTCTTTTTTGCACTTCACTTGAATATTTTAAACAACGAACAGCATGCTTCATTGTGTCAACTGTTCTTTTATTTAATCTTCTTCCTCTTTTAATAATGTTTAATCTTTTTATTGATGGTATGATGATATAACAAATTGATGAAAGAGGATAATGGCACTCCTTGCCACAAAATAGTACGAACCCCCTGGCCATCCGATGATGCAATGGCCAAGGTTCCAAGCCGATTTTGTGTGTCCAGGTGGTTAGAAGCCGCTCAACCCAAGAATGTTTGCGTAGAGTGGCTTCTGACCAAATCCTGTCGACATGAAGATATTTCTTCGTTCCTTCCACCCCAACTCGTGCAAGAGCACAATCCATTTTTGTGGGGTGGTAATATAAATCAAAATTATTTTCTGAACAGGAGGAGGAAGAAGAGGATGAAGCAATGGCAGTGGAAGAGGAGGAAGCAGAGGCAGAGGAAGAGGCAGAGGCAGACTCAAACAATAAATGAGGAGAGAGAGAATCGGAAAGATTTTCTGTCAAAGAAGAATTCTGAGTAGATAGCTCGGATAACGCATTTGCTTTTTCAATATAAAATTGTTTATCATTTTTCAAATATAGTCTTTCTTCTTTCAATTCATCTAATGTTTCTTTTATTACATCTTTTTCCAATTCTTTTATATCATCTTCCTTTTCATCAGAGTCTCCTGAATATTCTTCCGCAGGAATATTATCTTCTGAATAATCAGAGACGTCTAACTCTACAGAATAATCTGAGACCTCTTCACTGGTCTCAGAATCGCTTTCTTCTGAATATCTCTTTTTCTCTTTTTCTATTTCTTCTTTCGTTCTGTTTTGAATTGACAAAACTCTGTGAAGAGAAGGTGTTTTTGTGGGATTTTGCAGAGGAGGATGATGGAGTGAGCTGGAATTCGAGGGAGTTGAAGAAATAGAAAAGGAAGAAGGTTGTTGTAGATTGCGAAGTGGAGTTGAACGAATTGGAGATAAAAGTTCGTTCATCATGAGCAACATTTTTGCGCAGACTTCTTCTCGGCTTATAAATTCTGTGTTTGTATCTTTATCTTTTTCTGAGACAATCGGAGTTGAAGGTGGATAAACGATCTATGTTTAATATGAATGAAAAATAATGACATTAAAATAAATTATTGATATGACAAAATAAAAGACACAAACATTCTGCATTGAGTCGAACACTTCATTGCTGATTTTTTCTGAACAAGTTGCACAATCGTTAGTATTCATTTGATTTTCCATTGTTTTTATAATTCCAAATAGAATTTATTCAAAAACTGAGTAATTCATTATGGTTATGCTCAATATTTTTTATATGAGAAAAAAGTGATGTGAAAAAAAAATTAGAAATTTTGAAAGTTAAGTATAAAAATTGTATAATACAAGTGTGTATTTCTTTTTGGCAATTAAAACAAAGCATAAGCGAGGTTCCTAATCTGCACGTACGAAAAGCTTAACCCTAACCTAGTTTGAATTCATTTCAAATAACATATGTGCGCAATTCATTCATTGAACTTTTCTTGATCTCTTTTTTAAACGAAAAAATACTTCAAAAATTGAGAAATGAAAAATTTTCATAGGCAAAGCAAAACACGTGAACAATGCCATGATAGAGTTTTCTGTAAACTTCCAGCAAAATGCAGAATATGAAAAACTTGAGATGAATAAGATGAGTTCTGATTGGATGAGAACAAAAAAAGATGAAGGAATGAAAAGAGAAATAAATAAAGTGAATTTAAAATTTGAGAAAACAGATTTTGAAAGTAATTACAAAAAGATTTGACAATTATAGAAAAAATTTTATAAATTGTTTGTCATTCTTCCCTATTTAGCGTCTTTGAAATAATTGTTTTCCTTCCCTTTCCATTTCTTCTTCCTCCTCTTTATTCTCTTGAACCAACAGACTTCACACTTCCAATCCTTAATATCTCCTTTGATTATTATTTCTCGTCCTTCCTAAATAAACTGCCCCTGCTCTCTCGAGTATTTCGTCTTCGACTTCTACAGCTGCTTCACGAGACTTTCGCTCTTTAAAAAAATATCCTCAGCTTTATTTGCTCACTTCAAAAGTGCAAACTCTTTCATCGATTTCACTCCTCATAAACTCCAGCTCATCATTCTCTCTTTTCTCTTCGTTCTGCCTGCATTTTCTATTGTCTCTTCTACGAAATGTGCAGCTACTTCCGCTTCCACCATCACCAACAGGCGCGCCAAAGGTAATACCAACATTTCTGCAGAATATGGATTTTTCACGCACAAACACATTACGACCTCTTTCATTTGCCCATCACATCTCTTTCTTCTTCTTGTGTTTCTTTTTTTTTCACAAAACATATCTTCAAAATTCAACAAAAAACAAAGCTCAAAGATACATAACCTCATTTCCCCAATGCATTGAATGTTCCTCCTTCCTTCCTTCTGCACTGCCATTCTTTCTTCCCAGTAAAACCGTTCATGAAAAGAACTGCTTTGCCGGTTTCTTGCTTTCCTTCTTCGCACAAGACATCCTTAAGCCGAATTCCAACTGTTCATCTCTTCTTCTTCTTTTATTTCTTCGATAATTCCACTATCTTGTCTTATAGATCCATTCATTAAATATCTTCTCTCAATATGTTTCTCTCTTCCATCCTCTTCATCTTTTCTTGCAAAGTTCCAATTTCGCCATACACACTCTCTCATTGCAAACAATTAATTTCTTTTAAAAGCAGCAATTATATCTATATTTCATATTAATTCAATGTTTATCACAGAATGAAAAAACAAAAATAATAAATGTTCCAATATTTAATATTTCATTGTCAACAATTTTTTTATAAGTAATAGAATAATTACCTTTGAAAATAGAGTCTTTCGATAATTTATTAAATGAAACATCCATTATTTTGCTAAAACTATTGAATAATTCAAACATTAATTTTTATATAAATAACATCATTGAAAACAATATATGAAAAAAGTCGATAATTCAAACAATAAATATATTAAACTCTCTTTGAATATTGCATTGTGAAGTTGTTCTGAACTTTGCAAAGCCAAAAAATTGTGTTTTCAATTCTTTGTGATCTTAATGAAAATATTATGGGTAGCAAAAAATAAAAATTTTTAGGATATTTTCATGATCGAATTTCGAAATTTCCCTCCTTGAATCGCTTTGTTTTATTATGAAGATTAACATCATTATATTCAAATAATAAAAAAATGAAAACTGAAAGTGGTACAATTTACACCTATGCCAAATTTTTTTCTAATATTTCAGAAAGCATTTTTGGAGAAGTTTACGTTGTTGTTGTATATAAATTTTGAAATTTTCGTTTCGAAAAAAAAATCTCAGAAACAAACTCGAATAAAAGAAAATTGAATTATTTCATTTGAAAATATGTTTGCAAGGATAAAAATTAAAAATGAAAAAGAAAATTCAATATTTATAATTCTTCATTGGATTTGAAAACAAGTGAAACTCCTCTCCATTGATTTATTCGTGAAATAGTGTCCTTTTTATTGACATGAAATAAAATAGTTTCAAAAAAAAATTACAGAATTTATTTCAAATACAAATTTTCCAATTGTTCCAAATGATTCTTAAAAATACATCTTTAAAAAGATGATAAATTATAAACATAACCAATAATATAAATATGAAAATAACGAAAGTGTTTTTCTTTAAAAATAATTTTGTCAACTTTTTGAAAATTTGAAGTTTTTCAAACTTTCGACTTTGCTTTAAAGCTTGTCGATTAAGGTGATTATTGTTGAAATCATAACTAATTTCGGAGTGTTGATTCTGCAAATATTCTATTTATTTGGAGACTAATTATGTATTCAAAAGAAAAAAGAACAATTAATGTTAAAAATCAGGATGTTTGAGATTTTATTCTTGAAAAAATATTTTTGTTGCGAGTTTTAAACTTTTCTGTCTTCATTTTTCAACATTCAAAGTGGTTTCTGAAACCGAACTTTTTGATTGTTAAAAAATGATTTCAAAAAATTATCACTCATTTTGATTTGGGCGCACAGTTAACTTTCAAAATTATTTTTCTTTTCGGGTGCAAAGACTGGTTAAAATTAAAGAGAAGAAGAAATTTTTGATGTTCGCTTGGAGAAAAAAAAATGTTTGAATTTATCATTCAGACTGACAGTCAAAATGATTTTCCGAAATGTGAAATATTAGAGGTGGAATATTGAAATGTTTGTGGAAGGAAAATGAAAAAGAAGAAAGACCTGAAGAAGGGAAATCAAATGAAGAGAAATATTTCTCCTTCTCCTCAAATACTCCAATTTCATTCCCAAAAAGAAAGCTCACAGTTTTCATTTCCTCCTTCAATCTCATCAAAAGAAATTTCTGTTTTGTTTTCGGATGCAATTTCTTCGTCCGATTGAGTCATCGTTTTTCCAGAACTCATGATGAATAGCACATTCATTTCATGCTTCTTCAACAGATAAGATTTGATAGTGCATGTCAAATGCTTCATTTTGAGCTCCCTCAATTCTCTCATTTTCTCAGAAAAAAAAAACCAGCAAATTAAACAACAAATAATAAATTGTCTGATATTCTGAAATGAAAAGTCAAGTTTTGTTAAAAGGGGTCAAACAATTCTCCAATTGCACGGAAACAAAACAAGTTCATTCAAATTTTAAAATCATATTCTTCTTTCTTCTGTTGTTTAAAAAATGAATGAAAATCAAAGTGAATTGGATACAAAAATTTAGATGCTGACTTCACATTTGTGTGCGAAACAAAATAAAGCATGGAATTGCATTCCAATTAAAAAATTAATAACAAATACATAATAATCGTGATAATTGAAATATAAAAGATAAAATCAAAAGATTAAAAAAATACTATGATTTACACAATTAAATCTTTTATTAAATTGAAAAATAAATAAATAAATAAATAAATAAATAAATTATCTCTAATAGAATTGCTAATCTCAATTCTACTCCTGGGTGCTCATTTCTATTTCTTTGTTTTCATCTTTGCTTCCCTCTTTCTCTCCGTCTTTGTTGCTTTTGGTCTTCCTTTTCTTGACAACCATCAAAACAACCACAACCACAACCACTGCAACAACAACAACAACAACTATCGGAACCACAATCGCAACAACAGTTCCTGCATTTGGTTTCTTCTTGCCTTCTGCAGCAGGTTCTTCCTTACTCTTCAAATACTTTTCATATGCATCCTCTGGATCAGATTCTTCATCTTTTGCTCCCATAATCCAGCCAGCTGCTGATTCATCAAAATCTTTCGCAAACTCAAATGCATCGTCCTGTTTGCAGAACTCATCAAAATCTGGTGCAACAATGAATATTGATCTCGCTGTTGAATTCGCTGTGTTTGAACCATCAATCTCAAGATTGTTTGCAGAAGGAAGTTGAAGATTTGATGCTGCCTTTGGCATGCCAATGGATATTGCCCCTGCTTTCCCTTTTGGCGCTGTGCATGACTTGAATGTGCATTTGCTGTTTCTTCCAATCGCAACTGTCGACTCTTTCGAAGCCAAAGAAATCTCCAACCCAGCCACTTTTCCATTTTCTGAATTCACTCCATTCATGCTCAGCCCTTCAATGCTAACTTCTGAAGGCGTGCTGCCTTCGTTCTTAATCGCAATCGCTGCTCCATTTTGAACATTCACATTGCTGATCTCCACTCCATTCAACGAAGCCGAACTCACACTGCTGAAAGAAAATGGCGATGAAGAAAACGAAACTGTGCTGCTGCTATCTGTGCATGAAACTGTGTCCATTGCAACTTTCCCTCCAACAACACTCACAAGACTGCCAACAACAACATCACCCCCATCTGCATTTATCGCCATTTTCTCTGGCGATTGGGCTCCAATTCTGACAAATTTGCAATTGCTGATGGTGAGTGATGCTGACTTTTCATTTCCATGAATCAAAGAATTCCATTTTTTTTCAGAAGTGGGAAAGTTGAATGCCAAAGACTTGAATTCCACCTTTTGTTCGCATGTAAATAAATCAGATGATGCACCAACAGCACAATCAATAGCCACTTCTGCATTTCCATTTCCATCACTGTTCACTCCTTCAATGGTTATTCCCTTTTCGTTGCTAATTGTCATTTCTTCTGCTGTAAACTGGCTTTCGTCTTTTACAATCTCGATGAAGTATCCCTCTGAACATGGAATGCCATTTAGTTTACTGAATGCAACTTTCAATGAGCTCGATGGTGAAGAACTTGTCAATCCATCTCCTTTCCCTTCGTTCTTGACAAATAATTTTCCAGATTGATCCAAATAAAGCAGCACAAAATCGTAAAATTTTTCTGGTCTATCAATAAATGCTGCAATATTCCACAAGTTATCATTCCGAGTATAATCTGCTGCGAAACTCTTCTTCATTTCTGCTGCTACATCTTTGAATAATGAGTCATTTACCATGTACAATAACAGTCCAGTATTTTTTTTTGATTGACCTTCTCCGACTGTGCATTTGTCAAATATCAGATTCTTTCCATTTTCTGGCCATTTAATCTGACTTGCTGATGTAATAGCTTTCATTCGCAGATATAATGCAGAGCCATATTCAAAATCAGTATGAAATGATGAAAAAGTTGTGACACCTCCATCTCCAACAGCAAATGTGCTTTCTTCATTACCAGTTATGAAAGCCAAAGCCATGCCAAGGCTGCTTATCTCCGAAAATGTGCTCCCATTCAATTTAAGATCGATTTTTGTATCTCCGCTTAAACCACTTATTTCGACAATTGCTTCTGCATGTTTTGTACCATTTGATTCACCAATTAAATCAATTTTCTTCAAAGTCAAATAAGACAATATCACTGTTTCACATTCACTAATCGAAAACAATTCTCTCTTCGTTGTAAATGTATTTTCTTCATCTGTGCATTCAACCGAGTCTATCGTCAATGATCCTCCATATTGGCTAACAAGTCTACAATCAACCACGCTTCCATCTGCTGGACGAATAAATTTGCATTTGCTTATTGTCAAGCTTGTACGTTGTGCGTTTATAACAGCCAACGAATATTTAACTGGATCTACTTCTTTGTCCAATGTTATTGGAATGTGGAATGCCAAGCATTTAAATTCCACAGGACAACGGCAATTAAATAGATCAAAACCTAGATGCACTTCACAGTCTATTTCGACTTCAGTGTTCCCACTTCCATCTCTATTTATTCCTTCAACAGTAACTTTTTGCTTGCTTCTAAATGTAACTGAGACCGCAGTTAATGGATCTGTATCTTCAACAACTTTTATGTAGCATTCTGTGTCATTGCTCAGAAGTCTATGCGCAAAACTTAAAGATTGTTTTTCCCGACCAATATCCAATCCATCGTTATCATTGTCCCCGCTTTGCTTAACGAACACTGTTGTAACTTGCTGTGATGGTTCGTTTTGAGAATAAGCCGATATCACAATTTGGAAAAGTATTAATCCCCAGAACATCTTCAAATAACGCTTTTTTCAATTTTTATTTTGATCAATATTTGTATAAAACGAAAATTCAAAAAGAAAATAAGATAAAAAGAATTTCAAACAAAATAAAACATCAAAAGCTTTGAATGAAATATAAATTGTTTGCCTCTATGAAACAAATTTTTTGTGTGTGATTTGAAGTCAAGCAACAATTTATTTAAAGAAAGATTCAATTGATTGTTTATTCTGAAACTTTATTGTTAATAAAATTGCACAACCCTTTTTTGCTTCAAATTTTTGTCTTTTGTTTTTCTTGAAAAAATAATGATCAAATCACTAGAAGGAAAAAAATTAAACGGAAAAACGCTTTCCATTATATTTAACATTTTATATTTTACGAACATGTTTGCAATTGAAGGAAATTGTTGAAGAAAAGATGCTAAATATGTTAAAAAGATTATTATTTATATTGTAAAGACAGATGAACATGAGAAGATGTTTGGTGGAGTTGTCATTGCTGTTGATAAGTGTTCATTATTGTTTTTGATTTTGTGCATTGCAATGATTGTCACAAAAGGAAAAATAACTCATTTGAGCAGAAAACAAAAGAAGCTGCGAAAACAATGAGATTCACAGTAAAATTTCATTTTGAGGAAATCAGAAAGAGAAATTGAAGAATCCAGAGATGAAGAAAAAGAATGAGAAATTTGCATCGTCAAATGAAGAGAAAAAGAAGAATAACAGTCTATTTTGTTATTCACTATCTTTCTTCTTTCCAATATTTCTTCTTTCCCCTCTCTCCATAACCTTCATTTTACAGCCATTCGCACAAATTTCGTTCTCCACCAGGAAGGATCTGATATTTCAAATTCACAATGAAGTCATTGTGGTTTCTGTAATTTTCAACTTATTCTCCTTTCTCTCGTCGTGCTTCTTTTGCTTCTGTCACTTCATATGCTTCTTTTGATGATAATAACAGTGATAATTGTATTTATTTTTCAGCTTCTGAAAACTGAATTCATTATTAATTAATTACTCCATCATCTTCCTCTTCTTCTTTATTTTTCTCCTCCGCTTCTTCTTCATCCTCCAATCTCCAACATTAAATGCTCAGCTCTTTCCAACGTTTTCTCTTGTCTTATTTGATAGATTCCAAATTCAGAAAAAATGATCAAAAAAGACGGAAAATCACATTATTTATTTTTTTTTTTGGAGAAGAAAGGGAAATGGAAGAGAAAGCTTGGATTAGGATGATAGAGAGGGAGAAAAAACGAGAGAGAAGCAGTGGATGAACTGGAGGAGTGTGACGTGAGAGGCGATGGATCTTCCATTGACACTGTTTGTGTGGAGCGAGAAGGAAGAGGACGAAGAAAGAAGAGGAAAAGACTTCAACTTCGTGATGGATAGATATTGTCTGTTATTATGATGTGTCATTGACCTCTCAAACAGTTGTGCGCAGGACTGCTGAACACACTTCATCTCTCCATTATCTGCAAACCCTTCTTTCACCAGCCCAGCTCGATCGACACCAGCTGCATGGCAAATGAAAGGCACGTGAGACTAAATAGCAGATGACATTTTCTTTTGCTCTCTCTCACTCACTTTTGCTCTCCGCTCAGTGCTGGTTTGGATCAGAATGAAGAAAGCCCGATGATCTGAACATTCTCTTGAACAGTCTTTATCGCCAACAACAAAACAGGGGCTGATGATGGAAACACATCTCACCTTCCACACACAAAGCATCAGATGTGGAGGATATGACGAAAGTGATCATCTTGTCGAATATATGTATTGCATTCATCATCGCTGGCAGCGCAAAGTGTTCTGCCCAAAAGAACCTCAGCTGCCACTTAAGTCGCATGCTGAGTTGCCAATCATCCCATTAATCTACAAGGTGGAAGAGTTTGGAATATTTCAGATATCATTTTTGGTTCGACGTAGGTGTGGATGAACTTGGATGAGGAGGCAGAGAGAGCACGGAGGCAGTTCATTCAGCGCTTGATGAGCAAGTCAAAAGAGAAAGAGCAGAAGAGCTCCTTCTCCTTTCGGAATGGTTAGAATGCAGCGGGCTATTCACCACCTGTCACTTTTCATTCTTTTCCATCTGCCCAGGAGTCTCAGTTGTTGTTGAATGAACACTCAACAACCCAGAGTCACAAAGCACATATTGTTCACACCAATCATCAATAGCATGAATAAGGGAGATATCAAAATCGACTCATGTCATTCTTCACCTCTTCTCACAACAACGTTGACTGATGGATACGTTGTTTTGTGGAACAGAGACAGCGGCATTGCGAAGAAGAGCTTTATGATGTTTTAAAAGCACTGGAAGAAGAATATGAATAAGAAGAAGACAGAGGAGAGGATCGGAGAAAGAAAAAGAAAGATAAAGAGAAGGATAAAGCTGATGGCATTGGCTAACAAATATTATTGGAGGCAACTGAACATGTAAAAGAGGATAAGCAACTGCAGACGAGGAAGACGGAACAAGCGATGCATTGATCTTTTGGAAAAGACCTGAAACGTCTTCTTTGTGAAGAGAACGAGACAAGCAAAAAGGAGAGAAGTGAGAAAGAAGAATCATAAAAAAAATTTTTTTTGTTCGATTTGCAGAATTATTTTTTATGAAATTAATCTTTATGACTGTAATAACATCATACCAGACAGCTGCTGAATCCCTTCTTCAAACATACAGAACTTTTCATTCGAACATATTTCGGAATGACTTCTTCTTTGTTTTCCTTCATTTTATTTCATCGTCTCAATCTTCAAAACAAGCACAGAACACACAAAAATACACAGAAACATAATTATTCAATAGCTGAAGAAGAACTCGCCATCCATCACTGCATTCATCTTCCTTCCTTCTTCCATCTCTCGCAACATGCTCCTCGCACTCTGAATGGATATCATCCTCTTCTTTTTGGAATGCTCTTCAGTTGCAGCTGCTGTCAGCTAACGACACTCAACTGAAGGAAAAGGAGGAGGAGGATGTAACTTTTTGTCTCGTATGAGACACTCTTCTCTGCATACAATAGAGAAGCCAATTTTGCAGAAGAAGGGAATTTATTTATTTATTTATTTTTGATGTCCAAATAAGAACATTAACAGTGAATCAACTGCTTCTCAAAGAGCACATGACACTTCTCTTCCTCTCATGCCTCGTGTTTTGTCTGTGCTCTAACATCTTCTCCTTCTCCTCCTTCTCCTTTATCTTCCTCATCAGTATTTTACGTATCAATAAAAGCGAAAATATTTTGGAATGAAAGGGTAATTGAAAAGAAAGACTTTTCCATTGAATACATCTATCATTTGCATCAATGTTATGGGTTCATTCGATTCGTCTTTTCAGTTCATTCTCAGCAAGCCAAAATGAAAGGTTTTATATTGTAATGAATTAATTTCTTATCCATCGGAGATTTATAAAGACGAAGCTTTGAAAGAGTGGATTTTTGGAACATTTCATAAATTGAAGAAAAATGAAGAAGAAAAGAAGAAAGAAAGGAAAGGAACAATAAAAACCAGAGATTAACGGAGATCAGTCAAGGAAACAGAATAAGGATGAAAAATGAATGATGAATAAAGAAAGATTTATTTATGTGATGACAAAGCAGCTGAAGAGGAATTACAATTAAAGAAGTACTTTTGGATGATTTTGTGAGAAAAAATTGTGAGTGATATATCTTCTTCGTCTCCATCAATAAGAAAAAGCAGATGAAAGCAGAATGATGAAAGAAAAAGGAAAAAGAGATGTGAAAAACTGGACAAAAATGAGAAGAATGCAAAAGCAATTGATCATGGTTGACTTCACCAGTTATACCAATTCGGAATTGGAGCATTGGATAAGCTTCTTTTTCTTCCATGTTTATTGTCGTGTATGGTACACATTAAGTTTATCGCCTGATTATTTATCAAACGTTAATTCTTCTTGCTCTTGCATTTTTTTCAAGAATTATCATTTCATTCATTCGTTATCATGTTCTTCTTCTCAATTTGTGCTGATTAAATCTACAGAGGTTGGAGGAGAACAAGAGTTATTTGGAGAATAAGAGAATATGCAAGAGGAAATAACTGCACAGTTGAATGGCAATGAAAAATGAATCTTCTTGAAGAAGATTGAGATCAACAGTTCGTTCAATGATGATACATGTTGAAAATAATTGAAAAGATAAAAATGGAAATTTTGAGCAACAAAATGAAATGAAAAGAATTTGGTTAAATATTCACAAAATAATTAGAAATATCCAACGATAATTCACAATAATTTTTTTCGTTGAAAAAATAAAATGTTTCATAAAAACTGACAATGATATCTTCGTATCCTTCTTCTTCCATCTTTTCAATCACTCGCCTTTTCAATTTTTTTCTTTTCTTTCTTCTTCTTCCAATTCATCATCTTCCTCCTTTTCTTTCAATCGAATCGAAATCAATTTAAAGAATTCCATGTATTCATTTGTCATCTTGTCATTCAACGTCTGTCACTGAATCATCTCTTAAACAGCACCAACTGCTCCGCCTTTCAGCAAGTCTTCAGCTTTTACAAATCTGCAAAAAGCAATTGATTTTAATAAACAAACGCATTTCTCGCTTCAACATCTGCGATTGTCCTTTGCTGCTCGAAATACACTCGCAACACTGCCAATAAGCCTCCCAAATTCTTCATTTATCAATTTGCTCCAGAATAAGAAATATCCTATTTCATTCAACCATCTCCAGATAACATTCACTTCTTTCGATTCTTTTTCTCCTTTTCCCTCAAAGTTTCTCTTCCAGTCCACACATTTCATTAGATCTTCCAGTTCTCTGATTGCCTCTCTCGTAAAGTGCAGCTCTTCAACAACCTCTTCTTCCAAGCTGCTTTAAAAGATAAATTGAAAAAATAAAAACCGCCAAGCACACTGATAGGCCAATCTGCTCAGATTGTGATGCTCTTGATGATACAGGATAATCTCTTTGGTTTCATTCAAATACTGTTCTTAATTCAATCTCTTATAAAAAATCAGAGGGAAAAAATAACACGTATTTAACTAAAAATTGAAAGACTCACACATTAATGCTATCGCAACTCAAAGCCATCAATGCAATTTCCACTTCTTTTTTGGCCTCCTCGTCTTCCTTTCTGCTTGAAGCAGCTTTCAGAAGACAGGGCACACAAATTGAAAATATTTCAGACGAGAAGAAACGATTTAAAGAAATATAGCATTCACAAAGATCAGTTAAAAGTGTTTCGTTCTTTCCTTCTTTTCTCTTTGCTTCTTCAGCAATCATGTTTTGAACCATTATCCACAATAATGATTCATCAAAACTTCCTGTCCAAAATCTATTCAATAATTTATGATATCCAATCCTCTTCAGTAGCAAATATGCATTTTCCAAAAATATTTTCTTTTCTTCAATCATTTGGTGAATTTTGTCGAACAGTTCTTCTGTTAAAACTGATTTGAATTCTTCTTCATTCATTTCATTAATCATTTCATTCGTTTCCTTGATTTTCTGCATTTGTTCGTCTTCAGTGAATTGTTCCAACTGTGAAAATTTCGCTAAAAAAAAAAAGAAAGAAAAATCAAAAGAGAAAAAAATATACATATGTTCATTCAACTTTTTATTTCTTATAAATCCTGGCAAACCCAAAAATATTTGTCTTTTTGCAAATGATCGTAAATCCTCAAAATAAATCCAAAATAAAAATTAATTTATTATCGAACAATTCAAGGAATATTCAAATCAATAGAATTGAAAATACTAAATCAATTTTTTTGGACAAAACAAAATTTGAGACCTCTTTTGTTATTTGTGATTTTTTCCTGTAAGCAAGAAAATCTTTGAATTTAAAAATTTCATTATTGTGGAAATAAATAAGGGAGGAGAACCAAAAATTTTCTTAGTGAGTATTTTTAATTAATTATTTACTGCATCAAGAGCATGTTTGTGCGGCATTAGTAGATTAGATCGACACCCTCAAATAATCAAAACTTTGGATTTCTTTTTGACAGAAGCAACAAATAAGTAATAATAAATGTGTTTCAAGGCATTTGAATTTTGAAATTAGGGTTTGAAGTGGGAAAAGGAGTTAAGTAAAAAACTATTCAGGGTCTGCTCCTCTTGTTTATCACATCAATATGATTGCTATCAGAAGATCTGTCATATGATATTTCTTCTGTTTCTGTCAAAGAAGAATCATCATCTCCGTCAGATTCTTTAGATTATAGGTCACGAAATTCGATCGGAGTTCCCATTTTTTTGTTTTCCACTTCTTTATAAAAAAGCATGCCCTTCGCAAATTCAGAAAATTTCATAGATTTTCTTTTTGTCGAAATAAATTATGCTATTATATCGTCTATATATCTTTATTGATTTCCACGCGAAGGGAGATATTTCCGAAATTCACTCCAAACAGCTTCAATAGAATTTGTGCACAAACGATTTTCAGTTTTGTGTCTGTATTTATGATATACAGCGTGAAGATATAATCCCAATGATTTCAATGATGCATAAGCCTTACATTCGACGGAGTGAATTGAAGAACCTGGCATTATGTTTGTCGTTATTAATGGTTATAATTGTTCTTTTTTTCTATTCTTAACTCTTATGATGATGAAATCTCCTTGACCTCCTCCAGTTTTTCTTTCTATTTTGCCAAAAAACCAAATTTGCTTTTTTCTTTTTCCACGGTGATATTTTCTTCGTCTGAGCAGCATTTCATTGATTTCGACGATCTGTCCATCTTTTCCCAGCTGTTCAAAATTTTGTCACATGTTTGGAACTTGTTCTTGTTGTGATAAATCCATGTAATATAAAACTGTGTATTTATTGACATTAAGCAACACACAAATATGCTTATTTTTAAATCGAATAAATATGAAGAACAGCTAAAAAAAAATAATTTTGATAATTCCCAATCTGCAATTTTTCTTTTGCGTATCAACGAACACTGTTTTTATTGATTTGCAATTCAGACACCTAAAAATTCTGTCTTGAACAGAATCCTTAGTAAAATACATTATTAATCCGCACTTCTCACACTCCTTCTTTTTGTCCGACAAATTTTGTAACCTAAACCAATCCAAGCATATTTCCTCGTTATGAAACAGTGAAAAATAAGATGAGATCTCCTTCTTTTCCTCCTTTTTAACAATTGTTTTTAATAATCATTATCCCTTTTATTAAAAAATTTTCTGTTAATTTTAGATAATAAAAATTGAAACAGATCCTTGATTTTCACGTTGTGACATTGTTCATATTAATAATAGATTTCATTTGATGCATAAATTTTACTGACTTTTCGATTTTTTAGGGTGTCGATTTTGTCGATTATTTCCGTTTGTGCAATTATTGAACACGACTACGGAAGCATCCATGCGAGTTGCTGAACTGCATGAGAACAATGATAATGTTTTCAGATGGAGGAGCGAGTGGCTGTTAAAATTGGTTGCTTGCAAAAAGTGAATTGATAAGGGAAATTGCTTGTGATTTGAACTTAGTTAAAAATTGCAAAACATATGGTGCAACATTGGCTGTGTTTATTTTGAATGAAAAAAAATTAAAGCAAGATGCAGAAAAAGCTGGCAGAATGTTTCTGAAAGATTGGATTGAACGGAAAAAGCGCATGGAATTGGGACATTCGAAAATCGAAAAAATTGATTTATTTTCCAATGTCATTGTCATATTTGCTATTAAAAGTTATTTATTTTGTGTGGAAACATTTTTAATAACTATCTTGATAAAATTTCTGATCAAAAAAATTTTCGCATTTTTTTAGAAAATTTTTAAATTTTCTTGACTGAAACATATCTCATCTCAAAAGAAAAGTGTATTTAATGATGATTCTTGCATTTAATGAAGAAAAAATGGCTTAGAATTTGTTATTAACTTCACTGAGAGATGAAATGGGAAAATTAAATGAATGAGAATAATTTTTGTGATTAAACCGAAAAATGTTTTTATGAGCTTAACAAAATTTGAACATTCCACATAATAAGATATCATTTGCTAAAGGATATTATCAAAAATTTTTTATTTTACGGTGAAGGCAAAAAGAATAAATTTCTAATTGGAAAAAATATTAAGTGTTTAAGTTGTCAAAAAATAAAAATAAATCAAAAAAAAGTGATCTTGAGGTGCAGAAACTCATATAAAATCAAGATGATGACACTGACAAAAAGATTCTGTTCTCTTTCTATTTGCAATCTTTTATTGAAGATGATAATTTTAAAGAAATCAATGTCAATATTACAATTATTTCGTGATCGAAAAATATCTCATCCCACAAAAACATTTTTGAAAAATATTTTCGAAAAATACTTTTTCAACTCAGAATAATTTCCGCGCTTTAATATTATATGCAAATATATTTCAAACAACGACAATCACTTTTATCATAAAATAAAGCAAATACTGATTAAACCTGTGTGACATGATGAAGATTTTGTCTTCACGTTTGTCACTAAATATTTATTACCTCAGAAGATTATATATATATATATTGAATACAATATTCTCTTTTAAATTTAAATTTCGCTATTGTTCTTTTTCAAATAAAAATATATATAAATTAAACTGTTTCAAAAATTGAACTTTCGAGACTTTTCCCTTAATTTGATTTGAAATATTTAAAATGAATGAATTATGCTGAAACAAGAAACATCAGGAATATATTGATCAATGAACTTCATTTTGTGTACGCATGCTTTTTCATGTTTAAGCGCATAGGTTCTATTTAGCTTTCCAGAATGAATTTATGAATGTGGTTTGTTTCTTCTTTTTGAAATTCTTTTTATCAAAATTAGGCTTTATATGATATTTCTGATTCACATTACACTAATATTTTTAAATCAGATTAAAGATTTGAAGCAATCACAGTATTCCTCTGATAATTGAATATTTTGATGTATTTTTCAAAAAGATTCGAATTTGCAATATATATTTAACCATAGATATCTTTTTTTCCATCTTCTCCTACACCTTTTTCATAGCATTCTTCATTTCAATAGTTTCTTCCTCTTTTTTCACACGACAGACGTCTTCCCCCAAACTTGCACTTCTGCAAATGTGATTGTTATACGTATTGGAACTGAATTTCAAAGAAAATCTCCTGGAAGATTAGCTTCTTTTGATGTTAACAGCCAAAAATTTGAATGGTGCGAATGGGAAAATTCAAATAGCGGAGGTAGTCATGGAGGTGCACTTTATGTCAACTGCACAAACGCAAATCTCGCAATCACTTCTTGTTCATTCAACAAATGTTCAGCAAGCAGTTATGCCGGAGCGTTATATTGCAATGGTTTGTTGAATATCAACATCGCAAAATCCAATTTCACAAGTTGTTCAGCCAATCATGCAGGAGCTGCTTATTTATATAGCAATCAACCTAATTCTGTTTGAACATTCTCAGAAAACAGAGTGGAAAGTTGCTCAATAACAGATTGGTGTGGAACCGGTTGGTATTTCTGGATCGGTGATTTCCCCTCAAATGGAAAATTCTTGTTTACCAAATGCAAATGTATTGCAAATTCTGGTGGAGATTCTGCTGGTTCTCTCACATTTAATCGTCCTCCACAAAATAAACCAAATCAATTTTTGGTTAATGATTGTCAGTTCATCAATAACAATCTAACTGCTTCTTCCTCATTTGGATGTGCAGCCATTTTCTTCTATTCAACTTTTTCCTGGATCAGTTGCATAAAATTCATCGCATTCTGTTTCTTCGATGGATACACTGCCAAAAATGGAAGGGGGAATGACGTGTTCTTCAGTGGCAATTCCATCACACAATCTCCTTTCAATCAGTGTGGATCAACAACTGAATCAAAAAGAGTGTGGAACGCAGGAACTGCTGATAACGCCGTGTTCAACAGATGGCTCCCTCTCATTACAACATTCAAAATCGTATCAAATAATGGAACAAATACTGATCTCAGTGGAATTACACAACTTAATCCATGCGAAACAATGGAATATGCTCTTGTTCTCATGACAGATTCACAAGACGCATCTCTCACCCTCCTCAGTTCCTTCTTCGCCCCCACTTAAGCACTCACATTAAGTGCATCCAACGCAAAAATCACAGGAAAGGGAACAGATGCATAAACCATCGTCTCCAGCGGAATTCCTCAATTTTCATCATATTCTTCTTCTGCCTCGTCTGCCTTCTTTCAACAGACCCAGGGCTCCCTCACAGTCTCTGCCCTCGCCATCACTCACAACTCCACAAACACCATCACCCCCATCCTCTTCCACCTCTCCGGTAACTCCCCTTCCCTCAAACTCAACACAACCACCATCACCGGAACAACCTCCATAACAATAAAAACTCCCCTCTTCTTCCTCACTGCTGGCTCACTCTCCCTCAACCACACAGCAATCACCAGTCTCACCCTCAACAGCCAAAGCATCTTCCACCCCACCTCCCTCACCACTCCCCTCACCCTCAACTCCTCCAGCATCACCGACATCACCTCCACATCCACCCCCACCAGCTGTGTCCTCTCCTCTGCCACCTCCCCTGCCCTCTCCCTCTCCCTCGCCAACTGCACCATTACCAACATCAACTCAGCTCCACAAAACCAACAGACTGCCACCAATGGCGGGTGCATCTCATTCGCCTCATCTGCCTCTGCCAACTCCTTTTCAGTGAGCAACACCAAATTCACTGTATGTGATATGAGCAAAGAAGAATCGAAGAATTAGAAAGAGAGAAAAGTTAAACATCAGCTATTGGATAAAGTTGATGAACATGAAAGGAAAACACAAACGAGACCTATTTCAAGCGGATAAAAGAGAGGGACATTCTGCGGGGATGACGAGAAAAAGAATAATACAAAAGATATTTACAAAGAAACAAGAAAAGAATTAGAATTAGGAGAAAAGATACAAAAGAAGATGAATGAATAAACCGTATAACTGTTTCATTTCGCAAGGTTTCTATGATTTACAGATTTATAAAAGTAACGAAATATAAGACATTGATTTTTAAAAATTTTTTGGAGATGAATTGCAAAGTATTTTTTTAAAAGCAATAAAAATCAACGTGCTTCAAAATATCTTTTGTTTATTACTCGGATTTGATGTGAAATATAGAAAAAATGAAAATTTTCGTCGTGTGAACGACAACAACAAGAAATAGTTTTTGTCAACAATAAATCCAAGATTTTAACATTCAAGAAGAATCTTTAATCACAAAATATTTCACTCATTCCAATAATGATTCGGACCTCATCTTCCGTTGCTCAAAGAGAGAAAAAACATATTCTGTAAAGTGATGAAAGTATCTAGGGATTATCTTCATTCGATGAAAATGCTAAATGGAATTTTTCTGAATATCCTTCAATTCTTCCAGCAACGAAAAATTCTTCCATTTCGCAATCCTCATTCTCGACACAATTTGTTTCATGTTTATGATATCCAAAAAACTTTTTTCTATCACTCGTTTTCGAAGAAAAATACTTCAGTCGTGATGTTCAGCAGGCGTTTTTGTAAAAATTGCGCTCAATAATCAAGTGATGAAGATAAGGAAGACAGGCGCTTCAAGTCGATCGAAGAAATTAAAAAATTCTCTCTAACGTTGTCGGGAAAGAAAGATGAATGATAAAAAAAAAATATTTAAAGCAATATTATTTTGTAGAGGAATTTGTCAAAGCAGAACCTTCAATACATTTGGAAATGAAACAAAGAGATATTGACAAACAATGATGAGCGAAATTTTGCATAACTATCTGCAAACATAAAAGCGAATTTTGCATGCTTGGAAATAAAATATTGTTCAAAAAATTTATTCATACGTAGCAAACAAACCATTTCCCGATGAAATATCGTTCTGGTTAAATAATTGTTTTTTCATTTGCGGTCAAATTTTCTATGTGTGTTCTTCGTTGCTCGTTTTTAACTTTGATTTCCACCATTGAAACTTGAAAAAAGAGCAAAAATTCTTCATCACTCCATTCCTATTCATCTTAAACATTGCAAAATGTAACTTTTTCACCAATTAGCATTTATTTCAATTTTTTAATCGACATTGAAATGTTGACTTGCCCTGATGGTCATGACCTTCACTGACGATCTTAAATTCCTTTTTTGCCAATTCGTCAAAATCCCATTGTAAAATTTTTTTGATGCAAAGCGAGAAAAAAATGTTTTTTAATTCTCTTTTAATAAATAATAATTTATCATAATTAATCAAAATAAATTATTAGATTTTTTTGAGTTTCAGCGAATAATTTTTTAAAAAAAATATTAGTGACGTGAATATTTCGAATGAGTCCGTCAGAATTGAAATTTTTCACGTCAATGGTCATTACGTCACACAGTTTTAATACTAATGTACCGGTGAAGTACCCATTTACCGAAAACTCATGGGTGATTTTTTTTGATATCATAAAAAAAAGATCAAAAATAGGAAAAATAAATTCTATTGTGGTATGTATTGATCAAAAAGTTAAATTGATTTTTTGCAAGTATTTAGCTTTAATTTCTGTTATATATATTTGTTTAATTTATAAGAACAAAAATCACACCTTTTTGATAATTTCAGTGCAAAAAAATTTTTTTGATCAAGTTCAATAAAAATTAGCCAAAAATAAATAAATAAAACTTCAAAAGAAAAAATTGCAAATTCATAATTGGCAAAATACAACATTGCAAAGAGAAAGTTTATAAGAAGAACAGAAAAAATGATAGGAAAACAAAATTATTGAAACTAATTGAACAATAATAGTCATTTTTCTTTTATTTTTCTCACCTTTGAATAACCAACAATTCTCCGTTCATTTTATTCAATTCATCGGATTCATTGACCGTAAACAGAAGTAGTGGAACATTGGATAAAGTCAAGTTTAACAGCTGTCTTTCTCTTATAGCCCAGAACAAAATCGTTGCCAGCAATGGAACCAATTCTGATGCCTGTGGCAGACCCCAACAAACCCCATGCGCCACCATCGAGTATGCCCTCACTGGCTTCATTTCCCTCCTCCAAGACGCCTCTCTCACCCTCCTCACCTCAATATTTGTTCCAACTCAAACACTCACTTTCAGAGCTGCTGACACAAAAACAATAGGAAATAATGAACTTTTTCTTACGTTCTTTCCTTTCCTTCATTTTCTCATTTTCGCCATTTTCCATATCATAGAAAAATTCATAAGCTTTCATTGCTTTTCATTTGAGGAATATATCATCACTAATTTTTTCAAAATCCTTAACGCCAGCTCAAAAAAAAAATATTTCTTTGAAATTTCTTCATCTATTTTCTCTTCTTCATCAAATGAAAATTCGGTTCATGAAAAAAGATTCAATTTCGTCCTATCTAAAAAGGAATATATTCATATGTATCAGGCAATTTTCTTCAGATTAAATTTTCTTCACCTTTCCGATTTCAACTTGCTTGTGACCTATTAGCATAACAACCTCTTTGAAATTTTCCTTCAAATATGCCTTTTCTTCAAAATTGCTTTATCAAATTGTTTCATTTTCCGCGACATATTGAATGCAAATAGCATTGTGAAATCTCTCCAAAACTATCCCTGCAACTGTTTGCTCAAAAAAATCTTTTTACACCTTGTTCATTCAGCTTCATGATATTCTTTCATCTTCCAAATGAAAAAAAGTCAGATTCGATTTTCTTGTTGAGTTCCATTTACTCAGCTTTTCTTTGTCCATCATAATATCTCTTCAATTTTCATAAACTTAAGATGATATTCTGTGATTGAAAAAGCATTCATTTTTTGCTTCCAAATAGCAACGATAGATGATGTCTAGCACTGAATTCGATGATAGTTGAATGAAAAGGAAGGAGATGAAGATAGAGCAGTAAGTGAGAGTAGAGAAAGAGAGCCAGGAGCTGCAGGACAAGCAGAAGATGAAAGTTTAGCGTGGTATTGCTGTGAAGGAGATAAATATGTTCTGAGAGAAGGAGAAGATTGTAGTTGAATGTTCATTAACAATGAAGAATTGACAAGTGATGAAGTGCAATGAGAAAGAGGATGAAGAGCAATGTTTGCATTTGCAGCAAATTCCACAGTTGAATCAAAAGGCGCAACCAAATTGAGGGCAGGGTATTTCTGCATCAGATCCATCGCCAATGAATTCTGCGAAGTGAAGAAAGATGCCAACTTTGAGAACGAAAGCAAAGAAAACAGCTTCGATAGTGCATCTCTTCTTCTAGGCACGCTGTTCTAACTGAATGTTCTTATACCTTTCTCCTTCTGAAACAGCAGCGGGATCCTTTCCCTGCTCCTTTCCTTCCTTTTCTGTGTGTCACTTCTGCTTCCTCTTTGTACGGCCAACAGCCCCTCCACTTCATCCCTCTTCCTCTTCTCAACTCCGCCCGGCTCTGCCTCAGCCCACTCTTCAGCGCACTCATCAGATCCAGCAGCGTTCTTGTCTGCCTCGCGTCGACTGCTGCATACACAGGTTCTTTACGCATCTTCCACACAAATTGCACGTTTTCCTCGCTTTTGATACGCACATAGCGGCAGGGCACATCCTGTTCATTGTCCAAATCTTCTAAGTCAGAATTGGCTTAATCATTCAGCATGCAGTCCAATTTCCGCTCTCTTGTCAAAAATGGCGTTTGGCTTTCTTTCGCTTCTTGTTGCGCCTCGCTTGCCATTTTGTTCTCCTTCTTGTTGGTTGGTGTGCCTGTCTCAAGGTGTGGTTGTAGTATTCCTTGGATGCTGCTAAACAGATTCTTGTCTTTTTCCTCTATCTTTTTCTCCATTTTCCATTTTTCTCCATTTATATGCACTCCCATTCTTCTTCTTTCTCCTTCTTCTTTTGTATTTCCTGCAGTTTCATCAGACAAAGCAGTTTTTCTTTCTTATCATCTGATTCCAATGAATAAAACGTGATCTTCGCTTCTTCATCGCCAACTTTCCCTTTCTCATTCTGAAACTCATCTTGCATCGCCCTTGTCACTTCTTTGTTCAAATCCTTCATCCCCATCACACCCAATGTCACCCCTCCTCCTCCTCCTCCTCCAATTCCTCCTCCTATTCCAATTCCTATTCCTCCTCCTCCAACAGCTGGTAATAGCGGAGTTGTAGGTGCACCAATAGCCCCTCTCCCCATCTCCATCTCTTGGCTGTATTCAATCAACGCTCTCCCTCCTCCTCCTCTCCATCCACCGTCCATTCGCTTCCCTCGCGTAAAGTGTATCGTTCCAAATGCGCCTCTTCCTGAAGTATATTGTTTAGGCTGTGGAGAAGGTGATGGTGTTGGAGATGGAATTGTCGTTGTGTTCTGTTGTTGTGGATGTTGCTGCTGTTTTTGCTGAGTTAGCAATGAAAGAGGCTCTGGTTTTGGCTCATCATTGTTCTTTTCGCCTTTTTTGTTGTTTTGAACAGACTCTTTTGCGTCTGTATTCTTCTCTGATTCTGTTTGATTGCCTTTCTTTTGAAGTGTTATAACACTTTCTTGAGCTTCATTGTTTTCGTTTCCTTTCATTTTTCTTGAAACACTTTGTTTTGTTTCAGTCTCATTGGCATCATCATCATATGTTCCTTTTTTTTCACTCACATCGCTTTCGAAGCTATCATTAGATTAGTCATCCAAATGAATTCTTCCCACATTCGCCACATTCTCATAGCCCATCAGCTTCAGAATACTCTCATCATCTGCATTGTCCTCTTCATACAGCCAGCCATCCCCTGAGCTTATTCCCCACCAGTCGTCGTCGTCAAACTCTTCTTCTCTTCTTCGGAATGCTTTCAGAATCTCCCGCAGCTTCTTCTCTCGAATGTCGTCTTCTTCATCTTCGTCTATTCCAGTCAAGTTGCAAACTTCTGCTTTCTTCTTATTCTTCATTTTGTTATTTTTATTTTTGGATTTTGATAAATGTTTTATTTTCTTTCCTTTTGAAACAACTGATTTGGGATTATTCATTGAATCCTCCAAAATCACTTCTTCGTTTTCGTCGTTGTTCGAATCATCATCATCTTTTCTTCTTCCTCATCTTTCGTGCTATCTTCATCGACTTCAACTTCTTCCCTGTTTCCATTTCCATTTCCAGAATTGTTCACTTCTTTCTCTTCTTTCTCACCTTCTTTATCATCTCCTTCATTTTTACAGCATTCACACTCATTCCTGGTCTTTTTATCGATTCATCAATCGGTGCAGGAGAAAGCAGCAGGTTTGGTCTGACCATCAAAAGCACTTCATTCGCAACAGAATCACGCTGAAGCTCAAGCGCCTGGTAATACCTTCGCATCAACCTCTGCTTTTCTTTCTGTTTGTATCTCTTCTCTCTTCGCTCTTCTTCATCACTGACGATGGAGCTGTAGGAAATACATTCAGTTTCTTCTTTTTTCTTTGTTTTCTTCAGAGAATCTCTTCTAATCAGTGAATAATTCTCGTTTTCTTCTGCATTAATTTCGTTTTCATTTTCATCATCATTGTTATCTCTATCATTTGTGGATTTCAATGCCTTCCTCATCTTAATAAATTCTCTTATCCTTCTCTCCTCTCTTCTCTCGTTCCTTGCTTCTCTCTCTCTTTCCTTCGCTCTCTCTCTTTCTCTCTTCCTCTTCTCCAAATTCTCTGTATTCTGCTCCACCATCCGAAACTCTGCAAACAGCGGCAGCGCCTCAAACGCATCTCGTGAAAGAACAAAATTTTGTCTTTTCCTTCTTCTTCCGAACTGCTGCCTCATCCTCCTCATCTGCTGCTCTTCGCTTGTCAGAAATCTGTTTCTAGAAGAGCGAAGCAACGAGGAAGAGGAAGAGGAAGAGGAGGAAGAAGGAGAAGAAACTGTTGTTGTTGTTGTTGTAGTTGTTGAAAACAAACTTCGAATGATAATCGCCTATTTTATTTGATTATATTTTATTTTTTTGCTCAAAATGGCTGTCCCTTCGAAGAATGAAATCCAGATGTGGCTGGCCTGAATGCCCTTCGATTGCTAAAAAACGCTCGATAATTGGATATCTCGTACTTGGCGCTTTTCCACTCTTTTGAAGCAAAAGCGGAATCAGAAATTGAATTTCGCAGCCTTCCATATCTGCTCAGAGCAGTCCGTGAAACAGGAAAACCTTATAAATATAATTGACATTTTGAAAATCTCCTTTTTTCCATTGAATTGTTATCTTTTTTGTGTGATGAATGACCTTCCCTTGATATTGTCAGTTGCTTTCCTTGCCAAAAAATACCCCAAACTGTTCCATTGCCTCATGTTCCTAAATTCTTTATAATTTTGGCAGATTTTGTCCTTCACAGAATTCCATCCATAAATCATCATTCAATAAAACATCAGTCGAATTTGTTTTCATCTCTTGTTCCAAATAAAAAATTATGAAAATCATGTATCTTGCGTAACTTCATTTATTTCCCAATGGCTATACGATAATCTGCTCCGTTCTCATCGTATTGCTCCACAAAGCGGAGATTGACCATTTCAACAATAATACGGATTCCTGCACTTTGGAGAGGATACAGACGGAAATATCTTCACAACATATAGAACAATATAAATTACATACATTATGTCTTTTTGTGTTATTGATGAAATTGTTGTATTCCCCTTGTCCATCCAATTGACAAAAATCATCGGGCAGAATTCCAAAAATATTGCATTGCCTCGTTTCTTGTTGCCTCCACAGGAAATAATATTCCTAGTTCTACAGATAATGTTCACTCATGGAATTCTCAATCAGTGAATGGATAATTCCGTTTTTTCAAATCTGATGATCATTTAGTCCATTACAAATAAAGATTAATTATTTTTTATTGTTTCCACTCATTATCCTTTGTTAAAAATGTCAATAAAATACAAAAAAGTGTGTAAGAATATATTTTATAAATATTTTGAGTATTTGTTTATCATTAACTTCTTCAATCCAAACATATACGAACTATCAATTTGAATGTGAAAAATGTTGCTGTTTTCTGGATGAGATATATTTTCAAAAATACAGGCAACTGGCGCCACAAAAAAGTTCAACAGTTTGCATTCATTTTTGCATTTCAATTCTTGATGATTGTTATTTTTTCTTTTTCTTTTTTAAAGAATTGTTTTCAGAACTGAAAGATTGCGATGAAGATGAACAGAGAAAGAAAATTATTGAAATGAATGAAATGATTAATGAAATGGAAAGAGAAAAATTTAAATCTATTTTCATTGTAAAAATATTCAACAAAATTGACAAAATGATTGAAGAAAAGGAACTATCAATCGAAAATGCATGCTTATTGCTGAAGCATGTTGGATATTGGAAATTTTTGAAATTTATATGGGTTGATGGCTTTTATCGTTCATTGCTTTACGAAAGATTTGAGGAGATGATCGCTGAAGAAGAGGAGAAGAAGGAAAAAGAAAAAAGAAACGAAAAGCTTCTGGTCGATCTTTGTGAATGCTATCTTTTTCTAAGCTGCGGCTTCACACACGAATTGCTTTCAGTTTGTTCGCCATGCCTGCTGAAAGCTGCATCGGTCAAAGAGGAAAGCGAGGAGAATCAAAAGGATGTGGAAATGGCTTTGTTGGCTTTGAGTTGCATTCGAGCAGATTATGTGTGATGCTAATACCACATTTTTTATTTCATTGAAATTTTTTCTTATGTTTTTATCGGTTTGTTAAAAAAGAGCTGTATTTGAATGATATCAAAGGTATTATCATATATCATCAGGAGCATCACAATTTGACGCGGCTTGCCTATCAGTCTGTTTGGGAATTTTTGATTTACAAATTATGCTTTGAAAGAAGCTTGGAAGATGTTGTTGCAAATGAGATGCAGCTTGCGAGAGAAGCAAGAAGAGAATTGGAAGAGCTGACAAGGTGTGTTGATTGGAAGAAAAAAGATGAAGACAAAAGAAGAAAAGAAAAGAAAGAAGAGATTGCATTATTGAGATGGATAGGAGCATCGACTTGGTATTTGTTAACATGCAAATCGTGGAACGAAGAATTAGTTGAACTTATGAGCTGTATTGTGAATGTATTTGGGGCAGCGAAAGAGAATTACAGAGAAATAAGCGAAAAATGCATTGAATCATTAAGATATTCAGCGATCAACAGGGAAGTGAAGATTGATTCCTTGTTGAAAGGAGGGGCTATTGAGACTATTTTGGAGGAGATGCAGCGACCAACGTTGAATAAAAAAATGACATATGAATGCTTGCAATTCTTTACGAATGTTTCAAGAAGATTGAAAGAAAAGAAGGAAGAAGAAATGGAAGAAGCGAAAAGAAAGGCAACGAAAATGAAGATGCTTGAAAAACTAGAAGAAGAAGGATACGAAGATATCATCGCAAGCTTTCATGAAGCTTTTGAATTTTTAAAAAGAAATTATGATCATTCGTTGTCATTGGATATTTCTGAATATTTTGTAAATGTTTGAAGAAATGAGATGTATTTCTGCTTGTAACACAAGGTTTTTTTATTGATTTATTTTTTGAATCATTTCTTAATTTTAATAATATTCGTTTTGAATAGTTTTTTTTCTTTGCAAAACACTTCAACGATTATTCAAATAATTTTGCAACATAACTGTCCATTATTTTCTCAATAAAATATCTTGTTTCATTTCTTTCACAACAATTCTTTTTACAAAAAAGGAATTTTCATTTTTATTCATTATTTCCGTGGCCTGTTTCGCTTTTTCATCAAACATGCCTGATGTCTCTTCTTTTTCGCTCTCTGTTCTTTAAGATTTCTCAAAATGTCAAAGAACTGAAACTTTGCAGAGTCTGAGAAGGAGCTGCTTCTGTTGGAGAGAAATGTTTGAAGCGAAAAACTTTAATAAATATCAACCGTTGCCCATCCATTTTTCAATGAACAAGTTGGCATCAAAACCAAAAGATAGTAAAGAGACTTTTTCAAATTGGCTTTAATCTTTTTAGCGCAGATCATTCAGAGGAGATGAAAAAAGATGAAACAAGCAAGAAATCTGCTGCCAAACCCCACATTTTGCATTAAATACACACATAAAATAAATTCAAAAATTGAGTGAAAATTCTTCATCAATACGGATGCAGCATGTTCATTCATAAGAAAAAAAGAGAGAAAACGAAACACCAAAAGATAAATGAAGTGAATAAAAAATAAAAGTGAATCAGCAATGAACAAAATAATCTTCAATTCTTTGAACAAAAAAAATGTTTCTATATTCTTCATCTACAATGCAACAGCTGAATCCTATGATGCAATCTTCATATCCTTCTTCTTCCAACCTGTCAAACACTTTTCTTTTCGTTTCTTTTCGTTTTGTTTCTTCGTTTTCTTTTTTATTCACCTTCTTCAACCTTTCACAAATATTTTCGAAAAATTGCAAATAATCCTCAACTGATGTTTTCATAAAATCAAGTCTGTTTATTTCTCCCAAAGCCATACATACAGCTCCACATTTCAACAAATCCTCGATCTCCACAGAAGTGTTATAAGATACAGTTATAAGTAATTCAATGCATTTTTCACTAATTCCGCTGCAATAATCCTTTGCTGCTCGAAGCATCTGGATAATGCTCTCAATAAGAACAACATGTTCTTTTTTTCGTATTTCGCACCCTCTAAAATAAATATTCAGAGTTGTGATCCATTTCTCCAAAAGATTTTCTTCTTCCATTTCCTTCATTTGATCTCCATTTTTCTTCCAATCAATGCATTTCGTCAGCTCTTCCAGTTCTGAAATTGCTTCTCTTGCAAAATGCAGTTCATTTGCGATAACTTCAACAGGTGAATTATCGTAAACCATTCTATTCACCAAAAACTGCCATGCAGACTGATAAGCAAGTGATGTTAGGTTGTGATGCTTCTGATGATATTTGATGATCTCTCTGATTTCATTCAAATACAGTTCTTCAGGTACTTTCTGAAAACATAAAAAAAAATTATAATAACATCAAACAGGAAACAGAAATGTTCGTACAAAATATTGGCTAATGTATCTCAAAGCCAGCAAGGCAATTTCCACATCCTTTTGAACTTCCTCTGTTTCATCTTTCCTCGAGGCAACCTTCAGAATGCAGAGAATACAACTTGCTGATATAAATTCATATGAAGGCCTGTAGGTTAGCAAAAGATAGCATTCGCAAAGATCAGCCAAGAGTTTTTTATTCTTTTCTTCTTTTTTCTCTTCCTCTTCAGCATTCATCTTATCAATTCTTTCACCCAAAGAAATTTTTTCAAAGTCATAAATATTTATTCTTTTCAACGTTTTCAAATATCCAATGTGCTTCAACAACAAAATTGCATTTTCCATCGAAAGTTTCTTTTCTTTTATCATTTTATGTATTTTGTTGGATAGTTCATCTGATAAAACAGATTCCAATTCTTTTCTTTCCATTTCATCCAATATCCCATTCACTTCTTCGATAATCTGTTTCTGTTCATTTTTGTTGCTATCTTTCAATTCACCTAGCAATCCTTCAAAATTCACAAATAACATTCAAAATATCGAATGTTGAATTAAATAAATATAACCACAAACTTACAAACATTTCTGTGAGATAAGACATGAATTCTTCATCATCAGTTTCTTCATCATCAGAATCTTCTTCCTCCTCTTTTTCTTTGACATGATCAATTGCACAATCTTTGTTCATTATATATTCTGGACATACGAAAAAAAAAATAATAACACTTCAACAAACAAAGCAAAATTGAAATACAAACATTGTTGATTATTTTTCAAAATGAAAGGATATCGGTTTCGATGCAAATGCTTTTTCTTCACAAAAAAATAAGCGATAAAATAGAATTTCCAACGAGTCCTACGATCTAGGTTTGGATTCTACAGAAATATCGCTCTTTAGTTTCTGTTTGATCAAACCAACAGAACTTCATTTTGATGGATTTGATTACGGTTTTTGATTAAAAACACCGTTAAAAGCAGGCTTCTCCTCATTCCTGCAATGATTTTAATTTCAATGCTAAAGTGGTATTTTGCTTGTGAGAAGAGAGAAACTGCTCGGCGCAATTCTTGAGGAGAAAAGAGTTTCTTGCATTTTTTAATTTCCGATTCCAGGAATGGAAAAGTTTGTGCAATATATCGATTTGCTTTTGTGTTCATTGACATTTTTCAAGTGTTTTTTTTTTTTTTTTTTTTTTTTTTTTTTTTTTTTTTTTAAGCTGATCAATGATGTCTGTTCAAAGTTGCTGGAAGAACTGTTGATGATAATAGAATTAAAAAGCTAAAAGGATCGAGCAGGCAAAAAGCAATGGCTGTTTGCGCGAAAAGAAAATAAAGAAAAATGTTCGCAAATTGGGAGAATGAAGTGGTCAAATTGTTTCGAGTGAAATGAACAATTAATGAATATATGTGAATCCCAGCTCAAACCCCAAATATGCAAAGACGCATGGTTGATGAAGCAAAAACAATAACAGCCTCCACTTTTCTTTTCGGTTTATCAGGCACCTTGAACAGCAAAAGCCGTATGATTTTTGTTTGCCAAACAATTGAATGAAGAAACTGGAGAAAACAAACCTTTTTCAAAAGAAACGCCTCTCCTTTCGGATGGCCTGAATTGAAAGTTGAACAAAAATGCTTTTCACGCTCCAATATTGCCTTCACTGATCACATTTCTGCTGTTACTGCTGAGATGAATCCTGAAATAGCAGCCATTCAAAATAACACCTGCTACAAAAGAAATCAATTTGAACGATCTTTTTCTTCTACTGAAAATGCCGGTGGAAGGAAGCCTTTAATTTTTTGTTGAAATTCAACATTCTTTTCTACAATTTCTCCTTCGCCTTCTTCATCTATCTCTTTCCCAACAATTTCTGCTTTGCCAATCACATTATTCTTTAACCTCCTTCCTCTCCCTCTTCCTCTTCCTCTTCCTCTTCTTCTTCCTCCTCCTCCTCCTCCTCTTTTTCTTCTTCCTCCTCCTCCTCTTTTTCTTCTTCTTCCTCCTCCTCTTTTTCTTCTTCCTCCTCCTCCTCCTCCTCTTTTTCTTCTTCTTCTTTCTCTTCCTCTTCTTCCTCTTCTTCCTCTTCTTCCTCTTCTTTTTCTTCCTCGCAGAGTGCCAAATCAACTGCCTATAGTGTTGTACCCAGCAATATGACTTCTCACACTTGGAATATCACCTTCCACGAACATTCTTGCAATGCAGGGGTCTTCAAAAGAAAGTTGTTGTGCAGCTGATGCAGAAGTTGATGATTGATCTGTTGATGGGATCGCAAGAGGAGAACATCGAAATGAAGATGCTTTATCAGTCGCTGTGGTAAAAGTGCAGGATAGCAAGATGACAAACAACCTGAGGTTTCAGCAGAGCTCGCTTTACTGGCTGGCGAGGAGAGCGTATTCAGCTTTGCTGTTCTGACAAAGAGAAAGAGAGTCATTTTTTATTTAAATTCCATGTTGTGTGCAATTAGCGATGTGCACTTTGTTGTTGTACCAGGAATTGTTAGTGGAGCCTTGAGGCAACTGAGGAGCACCTCTGCTTATTGAGTGTCAATCAATTGTTGCTGAAGAGTTTCAACAGAAAACTGATGCGCTGCCAAGGGACAAGGGAGCACTACTCTGGATGATGGGGAAGAAGGCGGACACACAAGCTAAACTGCCATTTCACTCGTATATGCTATAGAAGAACTGATTGAGCGAGATGGAGGTGAAGAAAATGTGAATCATGCTGAAGGAGCTTTCTTGCTGATTTGGAACAGAGGAAGCAGAAGAAGAAGAAAGGGGGAACAACAAGTGATCCGTCGAGGATGCAGACGACAGAAGAGCTTGCTTATCCATGACGAGTGGAAGGAGATATACCAGCTGGCGAGGATGCAGATGTTGAGAAAGGTGACAATCGCAGATTGTTTGGAAGGCTGATCGGGAGAGATGGGGATGGGGAGTGCGAAGAGAACAGGGAAAAGACTTCCAGAGAGGGACTTGAATTGGACGTTGAGAAGGAAAGTTTGTGAGTCGCAAAAGGGAGCACTAATTCACAGGATGAAACAGATGGTGCAATCAATGGAGAAAAATGCTGTGGAGATGGAGGCGAACTGGTGGGCAGATAAGCCCGTTTCATGGTTGATGAATATCGGAGGATAAGCGGAAGAGGAAGAGAAAGGTGAAGAGGAAGGTGAAGAGGAAGGTGAAGAAGGTGAAGAAGAAGAAGAAGATGATGATGATGATGACGACGACGACGAAACCTCTGATAAATGTGGAAGTGGAGGGAAAGAAACAATTTGAGATGAAGAAGCAGATGAAGTGACAGAAGCAAAAGAAGCACGACGAGAGAAAGGAGAATAAGTTGAAAATTACAGAAACCACAATGACTTCATTGTGAATTTGAAATATCAGATCCTTCCTGGTGGAGAACGAAATTTGTGCGAATGGCTGTAAAATGAAGGTTATGGAGAGAGGGGAAAGAAGAAATATTGGAAAGAAGAAAGATAGTGAATAACAAAATAGACTGTTATTCTTCTTTTTCTCTTCATTTGACTGCAAATTTCTCATTCTTTTTCTTCGTCTTTGGATTCTTCAATTTCTCTTTCTGATTTCAAGAAAATGAATTCACTGTGAATCTCATTGTTTTCGCAGCATCTTTTGTTTTCTGCTCAAATGAGCAATTTTTCCTTTTGTGACAATCTTTGCAATGAACAAAATCAAAAACAATAATGAATATTTATCAACAGCAATGACAACTCCACCAAACCTCTTTTCATTCTCATCGGTCTTTACAATATAAATAATAATCTTTTTAACATATTTAGCATCTTTTCTTCAACAATTTCCTTCAATTGCAAAACATGTTCATAAAAGACAAAATGTTAACAATAATGGAATGTGCAAATTCGTCAAATTCATTATCATTCAAATGATTTAATCATATTTTTTTCAAGCAAAACAATAGAGACAATAATTTGAAGCAAAAAAGGATTGTTCATTTTTGCAAACAACAAAGTTTCGGAATTAACAATCAATTTATTCTTTCTGAAAGAATAACAGTAATTTTGCTGACAAAATAAATATCAAAAATTTGTTTCATAGAAACAAATAATTTTTGTATCATTCCAAGCTTTTGTTGTTTTATTTTGTTTGAAATTCTTTTTATCTTATTTTGTTTTTGAATTTTCATTTTATACTAATATTGATCAAAATAAAAATTGAAAAAAGTGTTATTTGAAGATGTTCTGGGGATTAATACTTTTCCAAATCGTAATATCGGTTTATTCTCAAAACGAACCATCACAACCAGTTACAACAGTGTTCCTCAAGCAAAGCGGGAACAATTCCAACAGCGGATTAGATATTAATCAGGAAAGACAATCTTTCTTTTTGGCATACCTTCTTCTGAGCAATGAAACCGAATGCTACATGAAAATTGTTGAAGATACAGATCCATTAACTGCGGACTCAGTTACATTTAGAAGCAAGCAAAAAGTTACTGTTGAAGGATGGAAAAGTGATGGAAGTGGGAACACTGAAGTGGCAATGGACTGTGACGTAAATCCAAATCAAACTTTATTTAATTGCTATTGTCCCGTGGAATTCAAATACTTGGCATTCCACATTCCAACAACATTGGCAAAAGATCCAAAAATAGATAGGTTAAATTTGATAAGTGCACAAAAAACAAGCTTGACTATAAGCAAGTGCAAATTTATTCGGCCAGTAGGGGAAAACGTGATTGATTTTAGATTAGTTGACTCATATCAAGGATCATTGACAATGGACTCGGTTGAATGCGCAGATGAAGAAAATACATTAATATCGACGTACGAACTGTTTATGATTAGTAACGCTGAAACTGTGATATTGTCTAATTTGACTTTGAAAAAAATTAAAATAATTGATGATCCAAATGATAATATATATGCAGAATCCGTTATCAAAATCAATGGTTACTTAAAAACCAATGTTGAAGTTAGATTAAATGGGAGCACATTTTCGGAGATAAACAGCGTTGGTATGCCTTTGAATTTCGATACTGACGGCGATAAAAGCACATTTACTGTTGGAGATGGAGGTGTCACAACTTTTTCATTGTGCAATAGTGAACGGTATTATGGCTCCGGAGGAATATTGCTACGAATGAAAGCTATTACATCAGCAAGTCAGATTAAATGGCCCGAAAATGGAAAGAATCTGATATTTGACAAATGCACAGTTGGAGAAGGCGAATTGAAAAGAAATACTGGAATATTTTTGATAATGGAAAATGACTCGTTATTCGAAGACCTAGCAGCAGAAATGAAGAAGAGTTTCGCAGCAGATTATACTCGGAATGATAATTTGTGTTTTGTTGCAGCATGTGTTGATGGAGCAGAAAAAATTTACGATTTTGTGTCCATGTATTTAGATCAAACCGGAAAGATCTATTTGAAGAACAAAGGAACAGGAGACGGATTGACAAGTTCTTCACCATTGAGTTTATTGAAAGAAGCATTTGATAAACTAGATGAAGTTCTTTGTTCTGAAGGATACTTCATCGAGATTGTAAAAGACGAAAGCCAGTTTACAGCAGAAGAAATGACAATTAGCAACGAAAAGGGAATAACCATTGAAGGAGTGAACAGTGATGGAAATGGAAATGCAGAAGTGGCTATTGATTGTGCTGTTGGTGCATCATCTGATTTATTTACATGCGAACAAAAGGTGGAATTCAAGTCTTTGGCATTTAACTTTCCCACTTATGAAAAAAAATGGAATTCTTTGATTCATGGAAATGAAAAGTCAGCATCACTCACCATCAGCAATTGCAAATTTGTCAGAATTGGAGCCCAATCGCCAGAGAAAATGGCGATAAATGCAGATGGGGGTGATGTTGTTGTTGGCAGTCTTGTGAGTGTTGTTGGAGGGAAAGTTGCAATGAACACAGTTTCATGCACAGATAGCAGCAGCACAGTTTCGTTTTCTTCATCGCCATTTTCTTTCAGCAGTGTGAGTTCGGCTTCGTTGAATGGAGTGGAGATCAGCAACGTGAATGTTCAAAATGGAGCAGCGATTACTATTAAGAATGAAGGCAGCACACCTTCAGAAGTTAGCATTGAAGGGCTGAGCATGAATGGAGTGAATTCAGAAAATGGAAAAGTGGCTGGGTTGGAGATTTCTTTAACTTCGGAAGAGTCGACAGTTGCGATTGGAAGAAACAGCAAATGCACATTCAAGTCATGCACAGCGCCAAATGGGAAAGCAGGGGCAATGTTCATTAAAATGCCAAAGGCAGCATCAAATCTTCAACTTCCTTCGACAAACAATCTTGAGATTGATGGCTCAAACACAGCTAATTCAACAGCAAGATCAATATTCATTGCTGCACCTGATTTTGATGAGTTCTGCAAACAGGACGATGCATTTGAGTTTGCGAAAGATTTTGATGAATCAGCAGCTGGCTGGATTATGGGAGCAAAAGATGAAGAATCTGATCCAGAGGATGCATATGAAAAGCATTTGAAGAGTAAGGAAGAACCTGCTCCAGAAGGCAAGAAGAAACCAAATGCAGGAACTGTTGTTGCGATTGTGGTTCCGATAGTTGTTGTTGTTGTTGTTGCAGTGGTTGTGGTTGTGGTTGTTTTGATGGTTGTCAAGAAAAGGAAGACCAAAAGCAACAAAGACGGAGAGAAAGAGGGAAGCAAAGATGAAAACAAAGAAATAGAAATGAGCACCCAGGAGTAGAATTGAGATTAGCAATTCTATTAGAGATAATTTATTTATTTATTTATTTATTTATTTATTTTTCAATTTAATAAAAGATTTATTTGTGTAAATCATAGTATTTTTTTAATCTTTTGATTTTATCTTTTATATTTCAATTATCACGATTATTATGTATTTGTTATTAATTTTTTAATTGGAATGCAATTCCATGCTTTATTTTGTTTCGCACACAAATGTGAAGTCAGCATCTAAATTTTTGTATCCAATTCATTTTTGTTTTTTATTCATTTTTTTGAACAACAGAAGAAAGAAGAATATGATTTTAAAATTTGAATGAACTTGTTTTGTTTCCGTGCAATTGGAGAATTGTTTGACCCCTTTTATCAAAACTTGACTTTTCATTTCAGAATATCAGACAATTTATTATTTGTTGTTTAATTTGCTGGTTTTTGTTTATTTTCTGAGAAATTGAGAGAATTGAGGGAGCTCAAAATGAAGCATTTGACATGCACTTTCAAATCTTATCTGTTGAAGAAGCATGAAATGAATGTGCTATTCATCATGAGTTCTGGAAAAACGATGATTCAATCGGACGAAGAAATTGCATCCGAAAACAAAACAGAAACTTCTTTTGATGAGATTGAAGGAGGAAATGAAACTGAGAGCGTTTTATTTGGGAATGAAATTGGAGTATTTGAGGAGAAGGAGAAATATTTCTCTTCGCTTGATTTCCCTTCTTCAGATCTCCTCTCTTTTTCATTTTCTTCCAACAAACATTTCAATATTCCACCTCTAATATTTCACATTTCGGAAAATCATTTTGACTGTCAGTCTGAATGAAAAATTCAAACGTTTTTTTTTCTCCAAGCGAACATCAAAAATTTCTTCTTCTCTTTAATTTTAACCAGTCTTTGCACCTGAAAAGAAAAATAATCTTGGAAGAAGTTGACTGAACACTCCAATCAAAATGGGTGATGATTTTTTGAAATCATTTTTTAACAATCAAAAAGTTCGATTTTTGAAACCATTTTGAATGTTGAAAAATGAACTCAGAAAAGTTTAAAACTCGCAACAAAAATATTTTTTCATGAATAAAATCTCAAACAACCTGATTTTTTACATTTATTGTTTTTTTTTCTTTTGAATACATAACTAGTCTCCAAATAAATAGAATATTTGCAGAATCAACACTCCGATATTAGTTATGATTTCAACAATAATCACCTTGATCGACAAGCTTTAAAGCAAAGTCGAAAGTTTGAAAAACTTCAAATTTTCAAAAAGTTGACAAAATTATTTTTAAAGAAAAACACTTTCGTTATTTTAATATAAATAATATTGGTTATGTTTATAATTTATCATCTTTTTAAAGATGTATTTTTAAGAATCATTTGGAACAATTGGAAAATTTGTATTTGAAATAAATTCTGTAATTTTTTTTTGAAACTATTTTCTTTCATGTCAATAAAAAGGACACTATTTCACGAATAAATCTATAAAGAAAAGTTTCACTTGTTTTCAAATCCAATGAAGAATAATAAATATTGGATTTTCTTTTTCATTTTTAATTTTTATCCTTGCAAACATATTTTCAAATGAAATAATTCAATTTTCTTTTATTCGAGTTTGTTTCTGAGATTTTTTTTTTCGAAACGAATTTTTCAAAATTTGTATTCAACAACAACGCAAACTTCTCCAAAAATGTTTTCAAAAATATTAGAAAGACTTTTTTCCCTCACTTGGATTCTCTTTCTTGAACATTTTATTATTTGATATTAAAATTCTGCTTTGAATGATGCTTATTCCATTTGAATAATTTTTGGTGAACACACGAATGTCTTCCTTAATTAATAATTGTTCTTATTATCTTTGCTTTGAAATGGAATTTTTTCTTTTATTTAATCTCAAAAGAACTTTGGAACAAATCTCAATTATTTTTTATGATTACCATAATTTCGAACCATGTTATAGTTGTGTTCAAAACACGCACTTATGCAAGAACCAACAAGCATGAAGTTTTTTTCGAAATACTCATCTTCATTCATATAGCGGTGATTTTTTTTCCCAAAATATTTTATAAATCCAAAGTGGTCTATTTTGGTCAATTATCAGCTTCTGATTGTTCATTATTTTTTTATTAAAAAGATACAAAGATTGAAAAAATATCACGAGAACAAAAACTTCGAGACGTAAAACTTACGTTTGAAGTTAGAAACGCCAATTCATTATTCGAAAAAGTTATTGCTGCTCTTGATGCTTTTCCACAGAAGGTTTGTTTGATATCAGAAGCGTTAAACATTACGACACAAAAAATTTATAGCGCTGTGAGATGTTATTGCGCCGGACAAACTTGGAACGAAAAGGAAGTTCACACAAGGCCTAGTTTGCTAAACTTCGAGGGTGAAGAAAAGGTGCTGAATATTGTTCATGAAAAATATCAACAACATGATGGAATAACAACACAAGAATTAAGTGAAATCATTTATTCGGAAATGCAAAGACAAAATTTGAAATCATTAAGGATGTCTCTTCACTTTGGACTTAGTCCTGTTATCAAGCATTTTGATAAACAACTTGTGCCACCTTCTCCAGCATATGTCTCAGGATTTATTTCGAAGCACAAGCTGAAAGTTCTCTCTCCATCTAATATCACCCCAGCCAAATTGAACTCAGCATTCATGTCAAACATCAGAGCATGGTTCAATTTTATGTTTAACAAAGATATCAAGCCATCTGTCAACAAGCTTAATATATTTAACGCAGACGAATGGAATGCTGATTTTTGTTCTTTCCAAAAATTAATCGTACCTGCCGAAGCCAAAAGAGCACCTGCTTCCTCAGAAGATCACACATATTATCATATATCAATAATGACCACCATTGGACCATCTTGCATAGCTCCTCCACCGTTTATCATTATTTCTGCATTGAAAATGGTTCCTCCTGAACTTTTGGAGTACAAAAAAGCAGGTTCATGCGAAATTCACGTTAATGCATCAGGATGGATGGACAGAAATGCTTTCTACAGTTATGCTGTTCATTTCTGCTCATGGATAACAATTTGCAGGTCGCTTGGAGTTATTCCACTCAATTCTCCTGTTTTTTTCATTCTTGATAGTCATCCATCTCGCCTTTGCCCTTCAGCGTTGGTATTATTTGAACATTATTTTATTTTTGTGTTCACTCTGCATGGAAATTTGACTCACATAATGCAACCTTTTGATGTTGGAATTGCTTGTCCTCTTCGAAACGCATTCAGAAAGCTGATGAGGAGAAGGAAAATTAAGTGGGTGGAGGAGCACAATGATGGACAAAAAATGAAAGCCGCTGACAGAAGAAAATTAATCGTTGAGTGTGCAATTGATGCAGAAAAGACGGCAACATCATTTCTTAACAAGGAGAACGCATTCAGGACAACTGGATTGTTCCCAATCAATCCAGAAATCTTGATTTCAAATCCGTATGTTTCTGATGATACAGAAGACCCTAAGTATCCAGATGGGATTAGGACAGGAGAATTTGAAGTTCCTTTTAAATGGTTAACAAGTCCAAGTTTTTTTTTTGCACTTCAAAAAAGAGAAATGGAAAAAAGACAGAAATAAATAAATATCACAAAATAAATGATCGAATAAGATAATTATGAATTATTGAATCGTTTTGAATAAAAAACACGACGCTGCTTGAAAGAGTTTTGCATTTTGATTCGAACAGAAACTTTTATTTGTTAAATATTTTGTATTTTGATTGAAAAATCTGAATCAAAAAATTATTTAAAAAGATTATAAAAGATGAATATTTTTTGTTTCAGATTTTTCAATCGAAATACAAAATATTAAACAAATAAAAGTTTCTGTTCGAATCGAAATGCAAAACTCTTTCAAGTATATGAATGAAAATGAGTATTTCGAAAGAAAATGTCATGTTTGAAGGTTCTGGCAAAAGTGAGTGTTTTGAACACAACTATTTAAATGTTTGTTCAAAAATATTTTCATGAAAGGTTAAGATGATTTGAAAAATGAAAGTTGTGAAGATTAAAAATCATTGCTTGGTGAGAGGGTACATAGCGACCGGTATAAAAATTGTCCAAAAGAAGAACTATTGACCTTGAAAAACTTCTTTTCAGATGTTAAAATTCTCAAATAGGAGAAACATTCGAAAAAAAACTGAAAATTTTCTGTATTTAAAAAGCAGTTGTTATTAAAAATTAATGATCAAACCCCTAAGATAATTAAGAGAGAAATTTTTTTTAAGGTTTTTATTGGAAATAAAGATTTATCCATTGTCAATGTATTTATAAGGGTTATGTTAACGAAAATTTTAAATTTAATCATATGATGAGGGTTTTTTTATTTAAGTGGGGAAGTTTTTTTAATATATACTCCGTTTGGATTTTAAAGATAGGTTTTTTCAGCTTTGAATCACTGTAATTCGAAAGCCACAATAGAAATATCATAATTACATTCATTTGTAATAGTCTAAAAATATGAAAACATACAAATCGTAAAGTTTGACCGGTCGTTATCTGCCCACTTACAATGAGTAAAAAACCCGGTGCAAAGTTAAAAAAACCGGGACTTTAAAAAAAAGAAAATTTTTCTTTCATCAAAACATTAGCTTTGTTTAAACTGATTATTGACTGATGAAACAATTTTAGTTGAAAAGTTCAAATTTTTCTAATTATTACGATGTATTTCTTCTCAACAAGTGTTGTTCACTTGATAGAATGATTGATTAATATTCTTTATATGTTGTTGAAAATTCAAGATAAAATTTAGCAAATATATTTAAAAAAAAATTATCATTCCATCACTTGAACTGCCATTTGTTAGTTTGATTGAATAGCCTTTCAAACAATATTTTTTCAATTTTGATCATTTTGATCGTTCCCTTTTTTGTGATGGAAAAGAAATCAATTGCTTCAGAAGAACTTCTTAGGATTGCTGCTACAAGAGAATACCGCACAATCCATTCCAGATCGAGGAAAATTTTTGAAATCAAGAAAACATATCCATTGACAGTGAACGTGGCGGTCAAAGCGAAAGTAATTACAAGGCAGGCTTGGTACAGAGGCAAAACAGCAGAAAAGAAAAACAGAGATGTTGGAAAAGAAGGAAGAACATCGCTTATTAATTCTGAGAAACTGGAAAAAATCGAAAATCAGGTCTTGTCTTTATTATCTGAAGGAGTTGTTGTTCGAATGAAGCACATACAGGAAATGGTTTTCAATTTTTTTATCTGATTAATTTTGATCTTTATTTAAATAGGCAATAAAAATGTTGGACGCAGAATCAACAAATGAAGAAGAAAACGAGAAACTCCATCCGAAATTATCTTATTATTTGGTTCAAAGAAGCTCTATTTTAAAGGCGGCCTTGGCGAGACCACTTGAAATTGCAAAAATTCGGTCACAGAGCCCTGAAAATGTGACTAATTGGTTTATAGAAGTGAAAGAAATCGTAGAAGGAAACAATATCGAAGTTTCCAATATTTTTAATTTTGACGAATCTTCTGTGAGAATCGGAGAAAGTTCTTCAAAATTAGTGATCTGTTTGAAAGATCAGATCCCTCCTTCTCCTCCAGATCCTCGAAAAATTGCCAACGCAACTCTTTGCGTTTGCGTGTGTTCTGATGGTTCCTGCCTTCCTCATTTTTTTCTTTATCCAAAGAAAAAAATGCCTGAAGAGTTTTCTAATTTGATATTTTTTAATATAAATTATATTCCTGCGCCTTCAGGATGGATTACCACTGAAATTTTCAAAATCATCATGCTTCAAAATTGGATTCCTCTCATTCATCAAAAAATACAATCAACATCTTCGAAAAGGCTCTTCTTCTTCTTGACAATCATTCTACACATACATGTTCAGAAGTCATCATAGAAGCTGAAAATAACGGAATTTTCATAAAAACATTTCCCCCTAACATGACCCATCTCCTCCAGCCCTGTGACAATGTGATATTTGCCAAATTGAAAAGAACATTATACAATAATTTCAAAGTTCCAATGGATGATTCATCTTCTTCATATAGAAAGGCACTTGCTGAGGTCTTACCAGAGGCGATCGCTGCAGCGACCACTCCATCGGTAATTAAAACTGCATTTCTCAACACAGGAATCTGGCCACTGGCAGCTTCGCAAGTTCTCACCAAAATAAGTGGATCTCCTTCAAAATCTTCTTCAGCAATTTCTTCAGATGAAGTTAACAATGAATTGTTTGGTTCTTTTTCCCCAAAGCGCAAAGTTAAATCAACAAAAAAGGTTCAAAATGAAATGAAAATTGAAGAAAAGCACCATAGGGATGAATTCACGCAAACTGATGATTATAATTTCTCAGACGAAGATCGTGATCATCCTTCAAGAAACAAATCAGTATCAAAAAGAATCCCTCGAATAAGAAAGAAAAAAATCGACGATGACTTCATTTATGAAGACGATGAAGCCATATCAAAAGAAAGGCAGATTGATGAGCGAAATGAAAGCATAAAAGAAACTTGTCCGTCAAGAAGCAAAAAATCCAAAATACTACACGATGATAACGAAACAATGGAAACATTAACTAGTTTGGGAAATACTTATTTATTCATATATTTTCTCCTTCTTTTTTGAATGATATTTACATATATGACTTTATATTAATTGCATATTTTGGATTGAATGCTAATTAATAATTGTTTTATTTATCATTCACAATTCATACAAATATATAAGAATAAACAACGGTTGCAAAAGACTGAGCGTTGGACAGTAAATAGCTTTGGTCAAGTTCACAACAATTTTCATATATCAAAGATATGGCTTCTATAACTATAGAAATTTGAGGAACATCATTTCACACGATTATTTTTGATTCGCAGAAAAAACATGATAATTTTCTTTGCATGCCATGTTAAATTCTTCTTTTTTCTTGACGATCATAAATTATCACTTTCAGCATTAAAAAAAACATATCACTTGAATAAAAATTGAAAGAAATTGAAGACACAGTTGCTGAATAAAAAATCCGGGTTTTTTACTTTGTAACGGTTTTTTACTCATTGTACCCATTGCTTATAGTGATGTGCAAAACCCGCACAATTGCATAAACCCGCACACTCGGGTTTAAATGAAAGTTTGAGAATATCTTATTACGAAATTGCATCTGATTTGGTTGTTGATTCATTTCTTGAAAAGAACAAAAGCATTAAAAAAATTAACTGTTCAAAAATGATCATCTTTTGTTTTTTGAAATAAGTTTTCATTCAATTTTTGTTTTTCTTTCATTATCGAAATTTAACCTGCAAAAATCAAAATTTTGTTTATCACAGTCTTACATTTTATTATTCAATTCGAAAAAACATATGAAATGATAAATTGTTTGTGAAAATGCAAAAAAATTTGAGAATCTGCAAATAGGAATATTAGAACTCAGAAAATGTTAATTTAATTATTTTTATTCAAAAGTTACACATCTGAACACTTGAATAAAAAGTTTATTTCCAAAAAACTGAAAAACAATTATATCAAAAAAGATAAACAATGAATTGAAAAATTGAAACATGCTTGAATAAATAACTATGACAGTGATTCAAAAAATATATGTTTCAATTTGAATAACATCAAATTACAAAGAACAAACAGTTTTCATTTTCTTGATAAGTTTCAGAGCGGATAATGGTTTTTGTCCCATTAAATAAATATTAATTTCGAGAGTTTGATTATTTAAAGCCTTTATTTAAATATGAATTAATATTGCTTTTCACAATTAATCTTAATTATAAAAACAATTATTCCACAATTTGTGTAATTAATATAATCAAAAAGAAACGTTTGTTTATTTATGCATTATTTTATCAATTTTTTATTGAATAATCTGTTCATTTATTCTTTATTAGCTCTCGTGTCCCGCAAGAAATCATAGAAATATATTCTCGATCCACCGAAGAGAAAATTCAATCAATTATGACGTATTGTTTGAACAAAAAAGGAAAATCATTCAAAAACAGAAAGTGAATGCTCTTTCTTATATGGAAATTCGGATTCATAAAAACAAAAAACAAAAACCGAAAACATATAGGTTGCATATTGAATCGAAGGTCTGATATTATTTTTGATATTCAAATTTTTTGAAACAAAAGCGCTCATTCATTTTTCCAACTTGTCATGTTCAATATAGTCCTTTTATTATTTCTTTTTAGACTATCAATCCGCAAACAAAAAATTGTATCGTTTGACAGTTGACTGTTTGAGTGCATGTTTAAAAGTTTGTGAAATACTTCTATATTATTTTGACTATTCTTTGAAATGATTTTTTATTGTTCTTGTAATATTTTTTAATAACGTCAAGTTATTTTCTATTTTTCTGAAGTAATTATTTTTCAAAAAAATGGAAATGTGAAGAATTCATGTGTGAAAAAAAACTGAATTGATATTCTTTTTTTTAACGTTAATTAATAATTCTTTCGTTTTTTTCATTTGATTTCTTTTTCAACTTCTTCATCGTCAGAGTCAGCAAATACAACGTACTGGTCAGAATATTTATTCGTCATTGTTTTGATTGATCGTGTCGAGTACAATTTTGGTTTGGCACCTCTGTCCATTGTTTGTCTGATCGTTTCGCTTATTTCTTCTTCATTATCTAACTTATCATAATCTTTCTCGCTTTCATCACGATATCTCTTTTTTTTCATTTTCGTTTTTCTGATATTTGATTTTGATTTTTTTGAAGTTGGTTCAAAAGAATCGTGACTGGAAAATGAGGACGTTTCAGAACTATTCCATTCGGATAGGCTTTCATCAGAGCAACTTGACGAATGATTAAAGGAATGGACTCTTTTGTTTTTTGAACGTCGTAACAAGGGCACATCCAACACATTGTCCTCCCCTTCTTGAGAATCTGTTGGCTCTGTTTCATCTTCCTTAGAGTGTGCATCATTGATTATTTTTGTTTGAGTTTGTGAATTGCATTTTTCGAAACATGTATTTTCAGAAGTTTCTTTATTTGAAAGATACTCACTCTTTTCACAATCTGAACGCTTATCGCTTCCCACTTTGTCTTCGCTGTTTGTTTGCTGTTGTAATTCTTTATCAAACGTTTTTGATTCCTTTTCTTTTTCATGGAACTCCCATTCATTCAGAAACTCCTTTGTTGTGATGCATTTGCCCGAAATCGACCAGCGTTTCGTCCTTTTTGAAGGCTTCACTTCAGGTGGTAAAGAATCAAGAGTTTTATCGAGAACATGTTTGATCGAAAATGATGTTATTCCAGCCTCAAAAAACCCGTTTCTTATTGTCTTTGGAGCAAGAGCATAATAAGCGCAATCTGTTATGGCTCGAACAAAAGGTAAGAATTCTTTTTTCATTCTCTTGATTGATGGCTCATTTCTGACTTTTTTGAGATGGTGTTTAAGGATAGCGTTTGGTCCAAGATCAAGCGGTTGTAAAATGTGAGATATGTGGGCAGGAATCACAATTACATCAACATTTTCTGAAGCAAATTGTTGCCACAGTTTTAAATTCTGCCTTGATGAATGACCATCTAGTATTATGAGTGCTGGTGGAACTTCGTTAGATTCTTCTTTCAACTTGAAGTCATTTTTCTCTGACGAACAAGATTCTTCATAGATTGATTCATGTATCTGGGATTCAGTATATAGCCACCAATTACATTCTTCGCATTTATCATCATTCAACAAGATACTAAAAGAACTCAACTTGTCTTCTGGAAATGAAGAAACAAAATCTTCGCATAAATCATTTGTTGTTCCATCTGTATTAATTTGTTTATCATTTGAAGGCAAAGTGTGTTGAGAATGCTGAGATGAAACGTCCAAATTCTATAATTGATGTTCAATTGATTCGCATTGAGTTGAAATTGAAGTAATTGTTGATTTCTGGTCTTCAGACTTCGGAGTTGAAACGCCATCATAAGCTTGGCCACTTGACATTTTGTGCGTTTCAGTGAAATTGGAATCCGAAAATGATTCATCATCCTTTAAGTTTTTTTCATTTCGCGAAGAAATTTGTTGTGATTCTTGAGTCAGTGATGGATATTGTTCCGAAAATTTTTCCGCTTTTGTAATTGAAGTTAATTCCTTTTGTATTCTTTCATTGATAAATGTTTTCCTTGACTGTTCAAATTCTTGTTCTTTGTTAGTTTTTCTTTTTCCAGTTATTTGTTCTTGCTTTTCTTGAAGATATCGATTCATTTTAATCACATTTTTGCGTTGCTTTTGAATATGTGGTAATACATTTGTCAACATTATTTCTTCAAATAACTCCTTTGTCATCCAACCTTTTTTTGATGAGTGCAAAATAAAACTTTCATCACTCCATTGTTCCTTTATTTCTTTTTCATATTTAAAAGGTAAAAGAAGATGCGTCGGAAGATGACATCCATCAGCCTTGACAATAAAAAGAAGTGTGAGGTGATGAAGAGGAGGTATTCTTAAAGAAGGAATGAATGAGCATTTATTCGATACAACTCTTAAGTTTTCTCTTTTATCTGAAGATTGACAGCTGGTTTCATCCAACTGAAAAATTAATGAAGGATGGTATTTTTTTCTTTGCATCATTGAACGTAGTTGAATCAAAAATGAAAAAATATTGCTTTTTAAAGAAGCTCTAAGACGAGCATGATCGAGTCGAATGGGATGAATGGTTTTCAATTGTTTATGTCTGGAAAGAAAACCATACACCCATCTCATGCTTGGCATTTCAATGTATATTGCAGACTTTTCTGACCTTTGTATTCTGATACTCCTTGCCTGAAAAAAGTTGATTAACGGAAAAAATAAAAAATCCATAACAAACCAGTTTCGGAATGTCTTTAATTGTTGGCTGAGTCACAGAATCATCCCAATTAAGCAAAATTTCTTCCAATCTTTCTTCTTCTTCTGTAGATAAGTATCTTGGCCTTCCATTTATTCCAGCTAATTCTCCTTTTAATCTCATCCTTATAGCTCTTTGTTGACAATAATAACTATTGCGTTGAGATTTGTTAATGATTATCTTTTCTTTTTTCATTTCATCCATATAAGAAAATTGATAATTGAGTGTTGAAAACGATATTTTTGAAGATACTATATAAAGATATGGGAAAAACAACCATAACAGAATCGATAAATATTGAAAAAATATTATATTCAATCAATTTTAGATAATTTTTTGAATTTGACATGTGAAGTCAATTCTAATGTGACTTTTCTTTTTTATGAACAGAATTGTGCGGGTTTGTGCAAATGTGCGGGTTTATGCACACACCATTAAATAATTATTATTATCATCATTGATTGATTGATGAAAAATTGTTTCGAATTGCTTTTATTACAAAATTTGAAAAAGGAAAAAAATCTCATCCAAAAAATAATCAAAGCTTCAATAAACAGAACAAAACATGAATTCCATTGTTAATTCCGCATGATCTCAATAATTTCCATAATATAATTTATTTATTTCAAATACAAATATTTGATAAATAAGAAAAAATATATTTTTTTAAAAAATTGTTACAAAGCTCTGAAAACATTTGAAGAAAACTTTCAATTTGCGACAATAAACATTGGGAAAGATGATCGAAACACAAGACATTTATCAGATAAATAACTGTTTGCTGTAAATATTTGTTTGAGAAAAAAAAAAAACAATTCTTCAAATTAGTCATTTGAATTCATTGATCAGAATTGTTGAAAAAACAAAAAAGAAAATATCACAGAAAATTATTCATGAAGACAGGAATTCTTTTGACTTGAATCACTTCCACCACACAACCACCCGCATTATATCTTCCTCATCTTCCTCATCTTCCTCATCTTCCTCATCTTCCTCACCCTCTATCCATCTTTCCTTCCTCGTCAGCCATGCTTTTCCAGATATCCTCTCTTTCCGTTCCTTTCCGCATGTTTGGCTACTCCTTTTCCATGCTGACTCCCCAAGAACCCCTCGCATTTGCGATGGTTAACGCAACAAAAGGTATTATGTCTCTCAAACACTTCCCCATCGCTTCTTTGCCCTTGTCTTGCTCATTTCTGCAGATCGCCGCTGCATCCACTTCTGCTGCGCTCCCATTCACCTCGTTCTCGTCCTCTTTGCTCGCTGCCACTGCCCCAGTGGCCATCTGATCCTGATGCAAGAACTGTGTTCGTATGAGCCTCTGCCTATAACACCAACATTGAGCGCACAAGCAACCAGCAACGAGCAACGAGCAACGAGATGGTTGCTTGGTGATTGCGGAAAGTGGTCACGATGTTGAATGATCGACCAGGAGCGAGGCAGCAACTGAACTTCTCCTTAACTGGAAAACATCGCTGGATGTTTCAGCATGGATCCTCACCTCGTGCATCTGCTCTCGCACAGCCAGCAGGGGCAACTGCCCGCTCATCTTCTGCACCCGCCCCGCGAACGCCCCTGCCACCCCCCATCCCCATCCCCATCCTCAACCTCCGCTTCGCCTTGAATAACTCCTTTTGTGCACATGGACGTCTTTCTCCTGTGCTCCAGCATCTCAACCCAAATCGACAAGTCCCTCTATTCCCTCGACTTCGTCCAGCCCTCTTTTTCCACAAACTCCTCAATCGGTTGCTCCTTTTTCTCCCATTCCTGCCCAAGCCTCAAAGTCGATTCCGGTCTCCACCTCTTCACAACCTTCTTCCGCTTCCCTCATCTATTTGTCGATCATGCCACGGGCTCATGCGCTTTCCAGTTGTGCCTTTGCATCAGCCACTCCATTCCTTATATCCTCAGGATATGCGTCACATCATTCTTCGACGCCTCGACATCCCTTGCAGACATCAGAGACATGCCTGTCTCGACAAGCCTTGCACCGTTTTTCTTCACCACTGCCATTCCGTTTTATTTGAGCTTCTCAGAGCTTCATCCACATAAAAGGTGCCTCTCCTTCTGTTCCTCTTTTGCATCCATCCGCTCTTCCGTCTTCAACCATTAACGCAGATTCTTCATTGGATCATCCTCCTAACTGTTAACCCCCTCCAATAAGTATGTCCACCTCAACTCCACGCTATTTGTTCTCGAAGGGGAACTCTGCACACCTCCCAGCGCACCATTCGTGCTCCCAGGGCTTCCTTCGTCTTTCTCTCCAGCATCAACCTCTTCGCCATCAATGAAGCACCAGCCGTGTTCTTGCTCGATGATAGCTCCGACAGCTCCGACAGCTCCATTGAACGTCTCATCGCCACAGATCTCGCAGTTGTTTCAAATGAAAATTTTCCTTCTTCACACTTTGAGTCAAGTCGGTCAGAAAGACCCTTTGGCATGATGCGCCTTATTTTCACTGCCATTTTTCTCGACCAGCTCTGCAGCGTCAGGTGGTGTGAGCTTCGACCGATGCTGCCTCACGCAACAGCAGCCTTTCCAGCCCAAATTGCCCTTCTGCCCGCAGCAGCATCATCTGCTCCCACGCCTGTGCACTCAGCATCGCCTTGATCAAAGGAGGAGGCTTCATGCCACCTGAAACCTCCACATGGCACCTCAACTGTGAATATGCTCTCCACTGCGTAGCTTCTCAACACCCTTCCCAGCTCCTCGTTGCTGCTCTCCAAGATACTTGAAAAAAAGAAAAACAAAAGCAAGAATGGCTCAGAAATCCAACGAATTCTTCTTGCTTCGTTGTCGCTTTCTGTTCTGGTCCGTTATCGTCTTCTGTTCCAACTTCTCCCCCTTTCCATTCAACTTCTTTTTTATTTTTTTTTAAATCTCTTCAATTATTTTTTCATTTCCGATTTCCATTCATCTTATTCTGTCAAAACAAGTTCTTCTTTCTCTTTCTCTTCATTCTCTTCATTGGCTTTTCAATCTTCTTATCATTTTTTAACAATTTCAATTTCTTCATAAATGCTTTTCTTTTTTCTTTCTGGAATAATCCCTTACGCAAATGCAAAAACGAAAGGAATCCAATCAAATGAAATGACCGATGATGATGACAAAGCAGTGTGATATGATGTTTATGGAAATGAAGAAGAAGAGGAAGAAGTGAGAGATGAATGAGAAGAAGAAGAAGAAAGAAATGAAGAAAGAAATGAAGAAGTGAAAGAGAAAAGAAAGAGAAGCAGACAAGCGAGTTGTCAGAGAAGCAGCAGTTGAAGGACAAGATCATACGGGTGAATCAGAGGAAGATTCTGGAGCTGAGCGAGAAGCGCAACGCAAAGATGAAGGAGATGAAGCAGGCGAAGGAGATGAAGGAGAAGAAGTGCTGGACTCAGCAAGGAGGAGCAGTTAGAGTGGATGTCAAGTGGAAACTGGCTGATTGGAGGTTACAATTGCCACATCTTCTTCTTTGGTTTCTCTGTTTGTTATGGGATAGTTCCATCTTTGGCTTCCTTAATTCTGTCGTTGGGGATGTGTGAAAAGCACAAGGAGAAGTTTACAGCGAGTATTGTGGTGGTAGCAATGTGATGCTTGAGATGTACTCCTCTTGGAAGGTTGTTGTTGTGAAAGTGAGGAGCGCGATAAATGTTGCAAGTTAAACAAACAGCTGTGGTTGAGGAGGTGGTGGAAGCGAGGGAACGAGATCCGAGATCAGCAAGAGATTGGAGAAGAAAGGCGTTGCGACAAATAGAAGTGGTAAGGCATTTAGTGTGGTGGTGGAAGAGCAGACGCAACTATGCTGAAGAAGATGAAGAAGATGGAAAACGAAAACGAAGATGCTGATTGCGCTGTTGAAAGTGCACTTGCAGACGAAATGCGAGCAGAAGGCGCTGTACAAGAATGTGATTGAGAATAGAAAGAAGAGGAGGGTAGGAGGGAATTTAAGAGGGAGAAGCAATTCAAGTGGTATTTTGCATTAATGTGGCTGTTTGGGAAATTTCTGATAATGGAGTTCAATGAAGGCAAGCTGTCGTTCTTCTTGTTCTTCAGCATCGTGCTTGAAAGGGCAGCGGAGAAGAAGATCAAGATGTTTTTTGGTGGAGGTTGAGAAGATACTGTCAAAAATGGGAGTGGCAGACGCGTCAATGTTTCAGGTGTTTCTGCTGAACTACGACCGGGCGGAGGCAGCGAAGCGTAAAGAAAAGAAGATGAAGGCGTAGTCTGACGCGATATACAGTGGAGATCCATCCACTTCTTCGTCTTCGATGTCAGGTGCTTCACAAATTCAGAGCTGGAGTCTCTTTTCTCTGTGTGAATGTGTGCTATCTACAGACGCTACAGGCGATGTCGCAACAATTCTTCTGAGATGCATCCCATCCATCGAGGTGCTTTCTGCCATCGTTTGCATCGGTGCTGGAGGTGTTCCAGACCAACGATTTCTTTACACTGTGCCTGATGCATCCAGATGTGTGCGATGCTGCCAACTGCAGATCTCCTCTTTTCCTGTCACATAGCAGCTCAGTTGTGAAGACGGTTAGCCAGCGCTGGATGTTAGGGTGCAGGTGCTTTCGGTGGTGAAAGCGGTGGTAGGGCTGAATCGAAGTTTTGATGTTGTGCAGATGGCAGTGGGTGCTGTTCCGGATAGTGATGATGCTGGTGCAGCTCGTGGAGGCAGCTGCAGAGCGAACGAGGTGAGACGGGCAATCGGCTTTGGGCTGCTGCAGGGAGACGGGCAGAATGTGGTGCAGTTTCACGTAGAAATGGCCTGGAAGAGGGAGGACGAAGAAGGCGATGCCTCGCACTCTTCTTCTTTTTCTTTTTCTTTTTCTTTTTCTTCTTCTTCTTCATCATCCTCTTCCTCCTCTTCCTCTTCCTCTTCCTCTTCCTCTTCCTCTTCCTCTTCCTCTTCCTCTTCCTCCTCCTCCTCCTCTTCTTCTTCTTCTCCTCCTCCTTCTCCTCCTCCTTCTTCTTCCTCTTCCTCTTCTTCTTCCTCTTTTTTCTTGTTGTATTCATTATCTTTCAAAAATTATTTTGAAAATAATGATAATAAAATTAACATTGAAAATGCAACATCCATTCATCTTCTTTTTCATTTCTGTAAAAACGCTCGAAAAGAAGAAGTTGTAGAATTTGTTGAAGCTGAAGAAGCTGAAGTAGCTGAAGAAGTTGATGAAGTTGAAGAAGTTGAAGAATGCGAAGGTGAAGGAAAAAGAGTGGAAGAAACAAAAAGAAAAGAGGCTCCTTTTGAATTCCTCGAACAGTTGTTGAATGAGGAGATTCCAATAGGAACTGTTCCTGATGACAAATCGTTTATCACAATGACGCAACCTTGAGATAATTTCACTCCATCTGAAGATATTCCATTAAATACAACACTCCCACATTGTCCAATCTCAAATACATCTGTTGTTGATTCAATCTGTTCAAATTTCATATTTGTAATATTTATCTCATCTCTATTTAACAGAAATGAAGGCTTCTGGAATGAAAGCATTGAAATCGAGCAGTTATCAACATGAAGAATTCCATTTTCGATGTTTAACAATGTTGAATTCAGAACCACAGATTCGATGTTTTCTGATTGGTCAACAGAAGAAAAATCAACAAATGAAAGAGAAAGCTGGCCATTTGCTTCGTGAATAATTGAATTGCCTGAATATGAAAATAACTGACCAATGTTGAATTTCACACTCTCAATCCGAACTTTCTCTGAGGTTGTGATTAGATTTCCAGAATCACCTGTAACTGTTGAGTTCAGATGCACCAAAGCAGCAGATGGAGATTGCAATGAGCGGATGATCATATCCTTTGCTTCGCATTCCCCATTGATGATTGTTTCCTCTGAGATCAGCAGCTGAGAATAAGATGATGGAATAATGTGCTGAACTCATTCACTCAAAGACTCACAAGGCATGTTGAACTCTCCACATTGCTTACTGTCTCTATGATTCTCTGCAGCTGATGACACAAATATCGTCTCGCTCTGGTATCTCATTACTCTCATCAGAAGATCCTCTTCCCCCACAAATGAATCTGTTGAACATCCCCACATTGTCAGCTCCTAAACAAACGGTGCTCTGAAATCTGCAGCAAACTTAACAAGCTCAAAAAATTTGAATAACTTTTTATAAATTATTCTATAAATTTTGCATTCTTTAAAAGACAGTTGTAAACCGTTTGATTTTCGTGTTTTCATCTCAATCAAACTTATGGGAGTAATCTTTGAACAAATTAAAAATATAGGCACATTCTGCACAATAAAAAATTCAATTCAAATAAAATATTGATTTATCAACGAATCTCAAATTTTAAATGAAAAAGAATTGAAGCATACCTTGTGTATTTCATGAATCAACAATTACAAAATAGTCCAAGCAAATAAACCCTTTTCATATTCAAAAACTGAAATTATTATTTTGATCAAGAAATTTGATATATAATTTTTTGATCCAAATTATTATTTCTCGAAAGAAAAAAATTGTTATGAATCGACAAACATCACAGTGAAAGCAGAATATACTTCATTTTAAAAATAATGGAAACGTAGTATTTGATAATTAACATCCATGGGTCAGATTTCTGATCTTTGGTGTCTTTTCGTTTAAAGATGCAAATATTGTTTGATTTGGCTGATGAAGAGAAGACATTCTTTGTCTTTGAGAATTGTTGAACAAAAAGGAAGGAATATATATATACAAAAAATTCTCATGTTTCAGAGTGAAATAAGCTTGCCGTCAAAACAGCAATTTCGATGTTTATGCAAATTCAATTTTGCCCTTTTTAATCTGAGTAGATTAATCATTTTTTTATTCAATCAGAGAGAAATGCTTCTTATTTGTGGTCTCATAGAAATCCAACTTTTCCACTTTTGGCTCTTCTTTTGGAAAGAAATCCAACTTTCACACCTTCATTTCATTCCTTTGCGTTCATTTCAACTTTCAAAGCAAACACATGCAATTGAATTTTCTTCAGATGAGTTTTTATCTTCGCCTTTGCCATTCATCTTCCTCTGAAGAGTTCATCTGGCTCATTTCATTTCATTTGCGACAAACATCTTTTTCTTCAATATTTCTTTAAACTTGTGTGATTGAAGCACTTCATCAAACAAAACAGTTTGCACATGATCAAACAACACATCAGCCTTTTCCATTATATTACAATTTCTTCGGAGAAACAACTTTATTCATTTCATCCGAATATCTGCTACTATTTCAGATACAAAATCGACTGAGCCGAACCTTGGATGAATTTTTGCCTGTCAACGAACAATGAATGCATTGCAAATAGAACGCAGCAGAATTCTATGAAAAGACTTTTCATTTCAAAAGAAACAATAAAATGGATGTGTTGTTGCATGCGTTATTGGCAATTGCTCTTTATGAATAAGCAAAACAAATTTGATGAAAAAATGGGAATGCGTTGCAGTTGATAAAGAAAGCAGAAGAATATCGTATGGATTGAAGAGATATTTGAGATTACACGAAGAGAGAGGACCAGGGGTAATCAGTGATGAAAAGAAAAGCAAATGAGGGAAGAGATGGAGTTTTTGAAGAAAAGAAAGAAGAGGAAATACAATCAATAAAGTGATTATGTTTTGTGAAAGCAATTTTTGAGTTGAATTCAGATCGATCAGCATCAATATCATTTCCCTACTCATCTTCTTCCGTTCGTTATCTTCGCTTTTCGTCCTCTTCTCCTTATTCTATTTTTTTCTTCCTCTTCTTTTGAAAAATCATTCACGGGACAATGATACGTTTTCTTCATCTTTCTTAACTTCCTTTAAAGATTGTTCTTTGATTCTTTGCAAAAGTTTTTATCGTCATTGTTGTTCATATATCCTTTTCCAAAAAATTCCACTTCTTCCTAAAACATTTGTTTAAATGTTTTCATTATCAGAAATTGTATATTGACTTGGACTTTGCCTCAGTTTCAAACTCAAATTCATCTTCAAATGAACTTCTTTTCTCCTTCTCCTTCTCCTTCTCCTTCTCCTTCTCCTTCTCCTTCTCCTTTTCCTTCTCCTTCTCCTTTTCCTTCTACAATAAATAATAATTTCCATCTTCAACTTTATTCTCTCTTACAGTTAACAACAAGTAATACCTCATCATCATCATCTTCTTTTTCTTCTTTTCCCGGTTTTCTACCACATTTCCAGCAATTTCATCATCATTTCTGATGTTTCATTCTATTTGGACAAATATTTTGGACAGAATTCGAAGCTATATGTCTCTTTTCGTTCAATTCTTAGCTTTCGCCGCACAATCGACTACATCCAGAAATGATGATCATACAAGTGACGATGAAGACTTTGGAAATAACACAAAATGGATGAAGAAAAAGATGAGGAGAAAGTGAAAGAGAAGGAAGAAGTAGTTAAGAAGGATTCTGCAAACATAAAAGCCTCAGAATTATCAGAATGAGCATTGAAGATGAAGCATTATTCATTTAAATTTGAGCTATTTGAAGGAGCAGCTGCTGAAAGAACGAAACAGCGAGAATTTGTGTCCTTTTAATATCATCTTCCTTCTGATTGCCATTACATTCAATTGATTGTGAGTCAGCTGAATGTTGTTGTATCAAAACATCAAGATCTTTTGTGGCTTCTTCTTCTTCCGATGCAGAGTAAGAAAAAGCTTCTGTCATGCGTTCAAATGCAACGCACATCACTTTTATTGCAGAGCTTCATTTGTTTTCTTCAAATTCACCGATTTCTTTGATTTCAACTTTTTCATCTTCAGCCTCTTCTTCCTCTCTCAACTTCTTTTCAGTACATATCTTCTTCGCCTTCTCTTTCATTATTAAAATCGTATTGTACTTATCAAACAACTCCTTCTCATCTTCATTTACCTTCTTCTTATTCTTTTCTCATTTCTTCCTCTTCTTCTTCATTTCCATAAACATCAAATCACACTGCTTTATCATCATCATCGGTCATTTCATTTGATTGGATTCCTTTCATTTTTGCATTTGCGTAAGGGATTATTCCAGAAAGAAAAAAGAAAAGCATTTATGAAGAAATTGAAATTGTTAAAAAATGATAAGAAGATTGAAAAGCCAATGAAGAGAATGAAGAGAAAGAGAAAGAAGAACTTGTTTTGACAGAATAAGATGAATGGAAATCGGAAATGAAAAAATAATTGAAGAGATTTAAAAAAAAATAAAAAAGAAGTTGAATGGAAAGGGGGAGAAGTTGGAACAGAAGACGATAACGGACCAGAACAGAAAGCGACAACGAAGCAAGAAGAATTCGTTGGATTTCTGAGCCATTCTTGCTTTTGTTTTTCTTTTTTTCAAGTATCTTGGAGAGCAGCAACGAGGAGCTGGGAAGGGTGTTGAGAAGCTACGCAGTGGAGAGCATATTCACGGCTGAGGTGCCATGTGGAGGTTTCAGGTGGCATGACGCCTCCTCCTTTGATCAAGGCGATGCTGAGTTCGCAGGCGTGGGAGCAGATGATGCTGCTGCGGGCAGAAGGGCAATTTGGGCTGGAAAGGCTGCTGTTGCGTGAGGCAGCATCGGTCGAAGCTCACACCACCTGACGCTGCAGAGCTGGTCGAGAAAAATGGCAGTGAAAATAAGGCGCATCATGCCAAAGGGTCTTTCTGACCGACTTGGTTCAAAGTGTGAAGAAGGAAAATTTTCATTTGAAACAACTGCGAGATCTGTGGCGATGAGACGTTCAATGGAGCTGTCGGAGCTGTCGGAGCTATCATCGAGCAAGAACACGGCTGGTGCTTCATTGATGGCGAAGAGGTTGATGCTGGAGAGAAAGACGAAGGAAGCCCTGGGAGCACGAATGGTGCGCTGGGAGGTGTGCAGAGTTCCCCTTCGAGAACAAATAGCGTGGAGTTGAGGTGGACATACTTATTGGAGGGGGTTAACAGTTAGGAGGATGATCCAATGAAGAATCTGCGTTAATGGTTGAAGACGGAAGAGCGGATGGATGCAAAAGAGGAACAGAAGGAGAGGCACCTTTTATGTGGATGAAGCTCTGAGAAGCTCAAATAAAACGGAATGGCAGTGGTGAAGAAAAACGGTGCAAGGCTTGTCGAGACAGGCATGTCTCTGATGTCTGCAAGGGATGTCGAGGCGTCGAAGAAGGATGTGACGCATATCCTGAGGATATAAGTGATGGAGTGGCTGATGCAAAGGCACAACTGGAAAGCGCATGAGCCCGTGGCATGATCGACAAATAGATGAGGGAAGCGGAAGAAGGTTGTGAAGAGGTGGAGACCGGAATCGACTTTGAGGCTTGGGCAGGAATGGGAGAAAAAGGAGCAACCGATTGAGGAGTTTGTGGAAAGAGAGGGCTGGACGAAGTCGAGGGAATAGAGGGACTTGTCGATTTGGGTTGAGATGCTGGAGCACAGGAGAAAGACGTCCATGTGCACAAAAGGAGTTATTCAAGGCGAAGCGGAGGTTGAGGATGGGGATGGGGATGGGGGGGTGGCAGGGGCGTTCGCGGGGCGGGTGCAGAAGATGAGCGGGCAGTTGCCCCTGCTGGCTGTGTGAGAGCAGATGCACGAGGTGAGGATCCATGCTGAAGCATCCAGCGATGTTTTCCAGTTAAGGAGAAGTTCAGTTGCTGCCTCGCTCCTGGTCGATCATTCAACATCGTGACCACTTTCCGCAATCACCAAGCAACCATCTCGTTGCTCGTTGCTCGTTGCTGGTTGCTTGTGCGCTCAATGTTGGTGTTATAGGCAGAGGCTCATACGGACACAGTTCTTGCATCAGGATCAGATGGCCACTGGGGCAGTGGCAGCGAGCAAAGAGGACGAGAACGAGGTGAATGGGAGCGCAGCAGAAGTGGATGCAGCGGCGATCTGCAGAAATGAGCAAGACAAGGGCAAAGAAGCGATGGGGAAGTGTTTGAGAGACATAATACCTTTTGTTGCGTTAACCATCGCAAATGCGAGGGGTTCTTGGGGAGTCAGCATGGAAAAGGAGTAGCCAAACATGCGGAAAGGAACGGAAAGAGAGGATATCTGGAAAAGCATGGCTGACGAGGAAGGAAAGATGGATAGAGGGTGAGGAAGATGAGGAAGATGAGGAAGATGAGGAAGATGAGGAAGATATAATGCGGGTGGTTGTGTGGTGGAAGTGATTCAAGTCAAAAGAATTCCTATCTTCACGAATAATTTTCTGTGATATTTTCTTTTTTGTTTTTTCAACAATTCTGATCAATGAATTCAAATGACTAATTTGAAGAATTGTTTTTTTTTTTTTCTCAAACAAATATTTACAGCAAACAGTTATTTATCTGATAAATGTCTTGTGTTTCGATCATCTTTCCCAATGTTTATTGTCGCAAATTGAATGTTTTCTTCAAATGTTTTCAGAGCTTTATAACAATTTTTTTAAAAAAAAGTATATTTTTTCTATTTAACAAATATTAGATACAATGCAGATTGGATCACATAATTCAAATTGAAAAAAAAATTCAAAATTGTGGGTGTTATTTTAAAATACCCCTGTTAATTTAAATTGACTGGCTTATTTTTAAAATACACATGCGATTTTGAATTGAATGTGCAAAACATGAAAAAGAATAATATTAAATAATAAACAGAAAAGATTTATATAAAATACTGAAGTTAATTTTGATTTTCTTTTAGAAAAAAATTTGATCTTTCAATAATCAACTTCGAAAAAATAGAATAATTCGACAATTCGTTTAAAATGCTATTTTAACTTATGTGATCGAAAATGTGAGCTTAATAACATAAGTGTGCATGGTTTTAACAAATAAAAATTTATTTTTCCCAATATACAAATCATAAATGCTTCTGAAAACTTTTAGTTTATTTCTTCGCAATTGCAAACTGTTTCTTAATAACTGCAACATCAACGATAACTTCTGTGCCATTATGCTCAGTTCTCATTGGTAATTACTGCTTTTTTCGTTTTTAGCAACAGCAATTTTCAAACAAAATTCTTTTTCATTTTTTGCCTTGTTGATAAACAATACCTTTAATCATTAACGTGAAATAGATATAGCGATGAATGTTAAAAGGTATATACGTTTCTTTTTCAAGATTTCGTTTTAAATATAGATCTTTTAATATTTTTTACAAAAATTTCTTTTTCGATATTTTTCTTCTTATTTATCCTATTTCACAATTTTCTTTCGTACCTAAAGCACAGAAAGCGTTTCATATGTGAATGATCAAAAATTTGAAGTATTTTTATCCTCAGAATTGCTTGCAAACACATATAAAATTATTTTGATCACACAATTTATTCTCTCTCGTCCTTTTCTTCAGTTATCTCTTCCAACCCACTCAAAACACCATCGAGTGTTCAATCATCTCTTCCATCAACACATCTTCCACTTCTCTCTCTGCATTCAATGCTTCTTTTTTTCACCAAACACGCTCTTCACCAAATGGTGTTGTAAAATATAACGGATCCGAAACTCAAAGAGAGAAATTAAATCGATTGTCCTTTATTGCTTTGAATAGCTACCTCATTGAATGGTGAAAATGGAAAGATTCAAACGGAGGGTCAAGTTGTGGAAGAGTACTTTGTGTTGAATGGGCAAATGCATATCTGTTAATTGCTTTATGTTTATATTTCAACTGTTCGACCAGCGATTATGCTGGAGCGTTAGATTGCTTATATCTGCTGAATGTTAATACAGCTAAATCCAATTACTCAAGTTGTACAGCTGCTTACGGAGGTGCAATTTGCATTGATTGAAGACAATCATCTTCCGTTTATTCATTTTCAGAAAACAAAGTTGAAAGTTGTAAAATCACAAGCAGCATTGGAACTGGTTGGTATTTTGCTCTTGGAAATGATTATTCAAATTTTCATTTCGTGTTTTCCAAATGCAAGTGCATTGCAAATTCTGGTGGTGATTCTGCTGGTTCTTTAACATTTCGTTATCCTCCAAGCAACAAACCGAGTCAATTTTTGGTTAATGATTGCCAGTTTATCAAAAATGAATTGACTGCCTCTACTAATTATGGAGGCGCTGCCATTTACTGTTATGCAACATATAACTGGATGAGCGGAAATAAATTCATCACATTCTGTTTCTTTGATGGCAACACTGCCACAAATGGAAGAGGAAATGATGTGTTCTTCAGTGGCAGTTCCATCACTCAATCTCCGTTTGAAAATTGTGGCTCAACAACCCTAACACAAAGAGTGTGGAATAACAATACAGCTGATAATGCAGTGTATAATGGCTGGCTCCCCCTCGTTGCCCAGAACAAAATCGTTGCAAATGGTGGAACTGATGTCGATGCCTGTGGCAGACCCCAACAAACCCCATGTGCCGCCATCGAGTATGCCCTCACTGGCTTCATTTCTCTCCTCCAAGACGCCTCTCTCACCCTCCTCACTTCAACATTTGTTCCAACTCAAACACTCACCTTCAGTGCGGTTGATACAAAAATCACTGGAAATGGCACAACTGCCACCACCATCGCCTCCAGTGGCATTCCTCAACCTTCATCATCGTCATCAATATCTTCTTCACCAGATCCATCTGCCTCGTCTGCCCTCTTCCAACAGACCCAGGGCTCCCTCACAGTCTCTGCCCTCGCCATCGCTCACAACTCCACAAATGCAATCACCCCCATCCTCTTCCACCTCTCCGATAACTCCCCTTCCCTCAACCTCAACACAACCACCATCACCGGAACAACCTCCATAACAATAAAAACGCCCCTCTTCTTCCTCATTGCTGGCTCCCTCGCCCTCAACCACACAGCAATCACCAGTCTCACCCTCAACAGCCAAAGCATCTTCCACATCACCTCCCTCACCGCTCCCCTCACCCTCAACTCCTCCAGCATCACCGATATCACCTCCACTGCCTCTCCCACCAGCTGTGTCCTCTCCTCTGCCACCTCCCCTGCCCTCTCCCTCTCCCTCGCCAACTGCACCATCACCAACATAGACTCAGCACCACAAAACCAACAGACTGCCACCAATGGCGGGTGCATCTCATTCGCCTCATATACAACTGCCAGCACATTTTCTTCGAGTGACAACAATTTCTTCAGCAGCTGTATGAGCGAAAGTTAAACTGAGATAGAGAAAAAGAAGGAGGAAAAAATTGCAGAGAATGTGGAATGCTTATGGAAATAGAAGCAAAGGCGAAAGGAAGAAAAAGTTCTTCTTTGAAAAGAAGTTGGCATTAGAGATTTTACGAGGATGTGGTATGAAAATGAAGAAGGAAATGATAACGAAAATAAAGAAGATGCGTGAAATGATAAGAAAGAGAGAGTTATTATTGAAAGAAAAAGAGAAAGATCATTTTTAATTTTTGAAATAGAAACATCAGGAAAAAACATGATCGACAGAATTAAATGAAATTGAGGAAATGATAAAAGCAAAGGAAATTAGCCTTTGATTCCACAACTTCAACATCGCTGTGCAATGCTTGTTTTGAAAATATTGACAGTTTAATGAAATGTTAGCAGGAAAAATATTTTTCTCATATAATTGTCAGAATTATGTTGTTTTCTTTTTATTATTTATGCAAAAACTATAAAAATTATCTTCGAAGCGAATCATTCTTCACGCAAAACTGAAAACAAATTATAATTTCACTTTATTGACAAATTATTTATTTAACATTTATTTTATTTAAGTATGTTAACACGCTTCCATAGAATTATCGAGGTTTGGTTAATAAGACTGTCAAAAAAGGTTCAATTTTTCTTTTATTTCCACATTAATTTTTTCAGTGTTTTTTGTTTGTTTTAATTTTCACTTCCCACAATTGTTATTAATTTGAATGATCTTTTCTAATTCAAAATCTCTTGTTGATTTTTAATTTTTGGCCTTTTATTTGAATGAAGTGGTCTTTAGGCCTTTGCGACAGACCGACATTTTTTTCATGGCTCGACAAGTCGACCGACAAGACAGTTTGCTAATACTATATATTATGATAAACGAAAAAACGACAAATCAAGATTAAGTTTTTCAAATTTTATTCAATTTATTTTCATATTTTAATATATTTTATTATTAAAAGATTCCAACTGACAAATATTTAATTTATTGATTTTTAAAAATTTCAATGGGTAATCGACAGATCTTTGTCGAGATCAGTCGAACGACAAAGATCAGTCGTTCGAAAGATCAGTCAGTCGAAAAGATCTATCTGTCGAATGAATATTCTTTTCTGAGAACTTTTCTTTTCATTCAGAAATTGACTTTCAAAACAATTTTGTTAAAAATATCATTGATAACTTTTTTAAATTTTAAGTTTTTGAAAGAAATTGTGTGTTAATCTATCTGACATAATTTATTCATTGTCCAAAACAACATTTCACAAAGCACTTCATCAGCCTTCAAATTTTTTCATTTTCAACTTTATTATAAAAAAAATTTTTTTTTGATTGCATTCCATAATAAAAACGCATTTTATGTTTTGCAAACAAACTCAGATTCGTGGTCAAAAAAGGGAGAACATGCACAAAAGGTTTGGTAGGAATAATTGATTTTATTTTAAAATAAGATGGATAAGGAATGAAGCTTGACAGAATTATCAAAACTGAGGATGAAGATTTTATATTATTTGCGATGAATTACACATCATAATACAAATTGCAACACGAAAAATGTTTCACACAAATTGGTATAAAATGAAGTGGCATAAACTCGGAGATGTTTTGAATGCAATAATAATTCAGGAATTAAAAGAAAGTAATTACACACAATTTTGATAAAGAGAGCTGAATTAACATTGAAAACTCAATGAAAAAAACATAAGCGATCTGTTAAATAATCGTTTATTTTCTTTCTTTGTTCTTTTTTCTGATTCTTCTCTTCTTCCTCTTCAACCTCCAAAAATCTCCTCTCCTTCGTCTCTTTCCAACATCTCCTCTTTTTCTCTTTCCAATCCAACTTCTTCTTCTTCATCTTCTTCTATCACCTCAATCACATCAATCACATCAATCACATCACAGAACGTTATCTTATTTTGCTATAATTTTTGGTCCAAATCGCAGCTGCAGTGACAGAAAGTGCTTTTTCAGATTCAAAACAACCTCCAAAACATGCAATTTCTTCAACAACAACAGAAACAGTTTCAGCAAAAAAAATTTTCAACATGATTCAAAAGCTTCATCTTCAAACAACACTTCTCCAGTTATGAACTAACCATCATGTCCTTCTGCTAATTCTTCTGCGCAAACGCTTTCTCCATCAATATCATCTGCATCACATTCACAACTATTTCAAATGTCGTAACGTCTTTCACGTAACACGATGTTCTTATCTTTTTGCAAATGTCTTCGATTTCACCTTCATCTGACATGCAAACATCGATTCGACATGACTTTGGATGCTGGGCACAATTGTCATCGGGCAGAAAGTGGCGCTGAAGCAGCTTTGCAAATTGTGGAAGTGGGCTATCCAGAATATGCTAGAAAGAGTGAGAAGGATGCAAGAGAGCTGGATCTGGCAGCACATCAGCCAGAAGCAGAGGTGCGACGGGTTGCAATAAATGATGGAGAGGGTGCGGTATCTGCGAGCGATGGATTAAGAGACGCTGGGCGAGGACATGAGAGACAGAGTGAAGGAGTTATTTGCAGAGGTCTGGGGAATCACGATGAACTAGCACTTTAGAAGGAACAAGAGGAATTTGGAGAGAATGAGGAATAAATTTCCGGAGGGAAATGCAAGAGATGACACATTGTTTACAAGATTGATTGAAGAATACGAAACAAAGAAGAAAAAAAGGCAAAACAGAAGCAAAAGAAGAAGGAGCAGATGACTCGAAAGACGAATAAGACACAAAAAACGACAGACCGTGGAAGAGTGCAGCAGGGCGAGCGAACGAAGGAGTTCGGATGGGAGAGGGAGGAAGGGAGATCCAGATGCGACAAGAGAAACAGAAGAAAAAGCAGAGGGAAGCAACAATTGCAGTAAATCAGAAGCATCAGGAGATTGAAGAGCAATGGCAACAGAGATGCTTGGAGCTTGAAAAGAATGGGAAAAAAGCATTACGATCGGGAAGATTCTGAGAGATGAGCGAAAGAAAATGGCAGATCAAGAAAAGCAGCAGCGGAAGGAGGAGGAGGCTGAACAGAGCCGAATCCAATATGAACAGAAAGAAGAAGAAGCGTAAAGGCTGCACGACGAGAAGAAGTTTGCAGAGATTCGCGACAAGCTGAAGAAAGAGGCGGAAGCTGCTGAATGAGAAGCGACTGGAAGTTCTGGCGATAACAGCTGCGTTGATGATAAAGATAAAAAGGATAGATGTGGGATACAAGTTTGTGTGCATGCAGAACTTTCGTGTGTTGGGAGATGTGCAGTAGAGAACAGAGGACGATATGCAAAAGGAGAAGAAGCGAGAAGGAAGAAAAAGAGAGAAAGGGGGAGAGAAAGAGAAAAAGAACTGGTATGAAATGAGGAGAAAAATTAAGAAAGCTCAGTAAGTTCGAAAAGGCTTCTTCAAATAGCGAATTTTCTGAAACTCCAGCTTTGCTTCAGTCTCTTTTTGATTTTCAGTCAACTCTTCATCAGCTTACAGCTCCTTCCACAACACACGATGTTCCAATTCAAGATTCCATTACTGACTGCAAACGACTAACAGCAAAATCACAAAATAACCAGCCAATGAGATCAATTTCCACATATCCAGCATCTGCACCTCATTACTCAACATCAAACACAACTTCGTATCCTTCTCCTCAATGTCCTGTGTTCATTTCACCATCTTCTCAGGCTTCGCTTTTATCAAATTCTGCTATTTCAACACAAAACAATGAGCCTTCCTCACTCACCCCATCTTCTTGTTGTTCCTTATGTTAAAGAAATGTTTTTTTAATCAATTTTTGCTTTTGCTCATCAACTTTCATTTGTATTTATAATGAACTTTTTCAATTATATTAAAAGAAACTGGATGCAGTCCATTGACAGTGATATATTAAGATCACAAAAATATTAACAAATAATGGAACAGGCAGATGGAAACAAATTCAAACAGTATAGCTTCAAAATTTGCAATTTCATATTATTTCGATTGTCTGAACTTGAACTGAATATTTTCTTGGATTAATAAAATAAATTTATGTTTCAATTTTTTTATTTGTTTTTCGTTTGATTGAAACATTTTCGTGTTTTCATTTCATCTTCCAATGTTAAAAATATTTGTTTTGTTTTCAATAATTCTTGTTTTGGCTTTCATCTTTCATAATTGAAGTTTTAAAAAAAGAATTTTCTAAACTAGTTAAATACAATTATTCCTTCATGTGAAAAAAAATTCTTATCTAATTTTCAAGTTAGAAAAAAATTCAGAAACAAGCAGAAAATATCAGAAATTTTAAACTCTTTATGAATTATATTTATTTTTTTTCCGAAAAAAAAAAAAAAAAAAAAAAAAAAAAAAAAAAAAAAAAAAAAAAAAAACTTCTCGACATTGATTTTGTCTTTCGACCGACATGCCTCGCTTTATTTTTCCTTGTCGCAAAGGCCTAGTGGTCTTTATTCTAATTAACATAGGGTTATTAAAAAAACCTCTATTAATTCAAATGATCCCATTTAATCTGCATTGTATCTATTATTTGTATTCGAAATTAATAAATTTCTTATTCAAAATCTATAAAATTCAGTATTTTTCAAAAAAAAAAATTATTGTGAAAATTTTGTTTTTGGCTGAGTGTCAGAAAGTGATTAAAATGTTTTGTTTTTTCATTATTCTTAAAAGTTATGAAAAATTTAACACAGATTTTTATTATTTGTGAATAAATATGGGAAATTCTTTATGAAAAGTCGCAAATGTTTAATTTTCGAATAAATCAATAATTTCATATCTTGATCAAATTTCGGTCCCCGCTCGTAAAACTTCACCAAAGTGGAAGATATTATTTGACAATGTTATTGTATCCATTTGTGTAAAGTATCGTAAGTGGGAACAGAAATTTGATCGAAATATGAAATATTTATATTATTTGAGAATTGAACAAAAGGAACTTTTCAAAAAAATTTAGACAAGTATATGAATGAAGATGAGTATTTCGAAAGAATATGTCATATTTGTAGGTTATTGCAAAAGTGCTTGTTTTGAACACAACGACAATATGGTTCGAAATTATGGTAATTATAAAAAAAACTGAGATTTGTTCCAAAGTTCTTTTGAGATTAAATAAAAGTTGAATTTCCATTTCAAAGCAAAGATAACAAAAACAATTATTAATTAAGGAAAACATTCGTGTGTTCACCAAAAATTATTCAAATGGAAAAAGCATCATACAACGCAGTAATTTTATATCAAATAATAAAATGTTCAAGAAAGAGAATCCAAGTGAGGAAAAAAATCTTTCTAATATTTTTGAAAACATTTTTGGAGAAGTTTGCGTTGTTGTTGAATACAAATTTTGAAAATTTCGTTTCGAAAAAAAAAAACTCAGAAACAAACTCGAATATAAAAAATTGTATTATTTCATTTGAAAATATGTTTCATAAGGAAATAAATGAGAAATGAAAAAGAAAATTCAATATTTATAATTCTTCATTGGATTTGAAAACAAGTGAAACTCCTCTCCATTGATTTATTCGTGAAATAGTGTCCTTTTTATTGACATGAAATAAAATAGTTTCAAAAAAAAATTACAGAATTTATTTCAAATACAAATTTTCCAATTGTTCCAAATGATTCTTAAAAATACATCTTTAAAAAGATGATAAATTATAAACATAACCAATAATATAAATATGAAAATAACGAAAGTGTTTTTCTTTAAAAATAATTTTGTCAACTTTTTGAAAATTTGAAGTTTTTCAAACTTTCGACTTTGCTTTAAAGCTTGTCGATTAAGGTGATTATTTTTGAAATCATAACTTTTTTCGGAGTGTTGATTCTGCAAATATTCTATTTATTTGGAGACTAATTATGTATTCAAAAGAAAAAAAAACAATAAATGTAAAAAATCAGGTTGTTTGAGATTTTATTCATGAAAAAATATTTTTGTTGCGAGTTTTAAACTTTTCTGAGTTCATTTTTCAACATTCAAAATGGTTTCAAAAATCGAACTTTTTGATTGTTAAAAAATGATTTCAAAAAATCATCACCCATTTTGATTGGAGTGTTCAGTCAACTTCTTCCAAGATTATTTTTCTTTTCAGGTGCAAAGACTGGTTAAAATTAAAGAGAAGAAGAAATTTTTGATGTTCGCTTGGAGAAAAAAAAACGTTTGAATTTTTCATTAAGACTGACAGTCAAAATGATCTTCCGAAAGGTGAAATATTAGAGGTGGAATACTGAAATGTTTGTGGAAGGAAAATGAAGAAGAAGAAAGACCTGAAGAAGGGAAATCAAGTGAAGACAAATATTTCTCCTTCTCCTCAAATACTCCAATTTCATTCCCAAAAAGAAAGCTCACAGTTTCATTTCCTCTTTCAATCTCATCAAAAGAAGTTTCTGTTTTGTTTTCGGATGCAATTTCTTCGTCTGATTGAATCATCGTTTTTCCAGAACTCATGATGAATAGCACATTCATTTCATGCTTCTTCAACAGATAAGATTTGAAAGTGCATGTCAAATGCTTCATTTTGAGCTCCCTCAATTCTCTCATTTTCTCAGAAAATGAACAAAAACAGCAAATTAAACAACAAATAATAAATTGTCTGAAATCCTGAAATGAAAAGTCAAGTTTTGATAAAAGGGGTCAGACAATTCTCCAATTGCACGGAAACAAAACAAGTTCATTCAAATTTTAAAATCATATTCTTCTTTCTTCTGTTGTTTAAAAAAATGAATAAAAAACAAAGTGAATTGGATACAAAAATTTAGATGCTGACTTCACATTTGTGTGTGAAACAAAATAAACTGTGGAATGGAATTCCAATTAAAAAATTAATAACAAATACATAACAAGCGTGATAATTGAAATACAAAAGATAAAAACAAAAGATAAAAAAAATACTATGATTTACACAATTAAATCTTTTATTAAATTGAAAAATAAATAAATAAATAAATAAATAAATAAATAAATAAATTATCTCTAATAGAATTGCTAATCTCAATTCTACTCCTGGGTGCTCATTTCTATTTCTTTGTTTTCATCTTTGCTCCCCTCTTTCTCTCCATCTTTGTTGCTTTTGGCTTTCCTTTTCTTGACAATCATCAAAACAACCACAACCACAACCACTGCAACAACAACAACCACAACTATCGGAACCACAATCGCAACAACAGTTCCTGCATTTGGTTTCTTCTTGCCTTCTGGGGTTGGACCTTCTGGGATTGGATCTTCTGGGGTTGGATCTTCTGGGGTTGGATCTTCTGGGGTTGGGCCTGGGGTTGGTCCTGGAGTTGGATCTTCCTTCTCCTTCAAATACTTCTCATACACATCGGCAGGTTCTGATACTTCATTTTCTGCACCCATTATCCACCCAGCTGCTGATTCATCAAAATCTTTCGCAAACTCAAATGTACCGTCCTTTTTGCAGAACTCATCAAAATCTGGGGCAATGATAAATAGAGAAGAAGATTTTGAGCCAGCTGTGTTTGAACCATCAATCTCAAGATTGTTTGCAGACGGAAGTTGAAGATTTGATGTTGCCTTTGGCATGCCAATGGATATTGCCCCTGCTTTCCCATTTGGCGCTGTGCATGACTTGAATGTGCATTTGCTTGTCCTTCCAATTTCCACTGTCGACTCTTCCGAACTCAAAGAAATCTCCAACCCAGCCACTTTTCCATTCTCTGAATTCACTCCATTCATGCTCAGCCCTTCAATGCTAACTGCTGAAGGCGTGCTTCCTCCATTCTTAATCGCAATCGCTGCTCCATTTTGTACATTCACGTTGCTGATCTCCACTCCATTCAACGAAGCTGAACTTACACTGCTGAAAGAAAATAGCGATGAAGAAAACGAAACTGTATTTCTTTCATCTGTGCATGAAACTGTGTGCATTTCAGCTTTCCCTCCAACAACACTCACAAGACAACCTTCCATGGATTCATCCCCATCTGCATTTATCGTCATTTTCTCTGGCGATTGGGCTCCAATTCTGACAAATTTGCAATTGCTGATCGTGAGTGATGCTGACTTTTCATTTCCATAAATCAAAGAATTCCATTTTTTTTCAGAAGTGGGAAAGTTGAATGCCAAATACTTGAATTCCACCTTTTGTTCGCATGTAAATAAAGCAGATGATGCGCTGACAGCACAATCAATAGACACTTCTGCATTTCCATTTCCATTGCTGTTCACTCCTTCAATGGTTATTCCCTTTTCGTTGCTAATTGTCATTTCTTCTGCTGTAAACTGGCTTTCGTCTTTTACAATCTCAATGAAGTATCCTTCAGAACAAAGAACTTCATCTAGTTTATCAAATGCTTCTTTCAATAAACTCAATGGTGAAGAACTTGTCAATCCATCTCCTTTCCCTTCGTTCTTGACAAATAATTTTCCAGATTGATCCAAATAAAGCAGCACAAAATCGTAAAATTTTTCTGGTTTATCAATATATGCTGCAACATTCCACAAGTTATCATTCCGAGTATAATCTGCTGCGAAACTCTTCTTCATTTCTGCTGCTATGTCTTCGAATAATGAGCCACTCGCCATGTACAATAACAGTCCAGTATTTCTTTTTGATTGACCTTCTCCGACTGTGCATTTGTCAAATATCAGATTCTTTCCATTTTCGGGCCATTTAATCTGACTTGCTGATGTAATAGCTTTCATTCGCAGATATAATGCAGAGCTATAATCAAAATCAGTATGAAATGATGAAAAAGTTGTGACACCTCCATCTCCAACAGCAAATGTGCTTTCTTCATTACCAGTTTTGAAAGCCAAAGCCATGCGAAAGCCGTTTATCTCCGAAAATGTACTCCCATTCAATTTAAGATCACCTTTGATGCCTTCCATATCAACGTTCATGTCGACAACTGCTTCTGCATGCTTCACACCATTTGAATCAGCAATTAAATCAATTTTCTTCAGAGTGAAATTAGATAATATCACTGTTTCACATTCATATGTAACAAGCAGTTCTCTCTTCGTTGTAAATGTATTTTCTTTGTCTGCACATTCAACTGAGTCCATCGTCAATGATCCTTGATATTGGTAAACAAGTCTACAATCAACCACGCTTCCATCTGCTGGCCGAATAAATTTGCAGTTGCTTATTGTCAAGCTTGTACGTTGTGCGTTTATCAAAGCTAATGAAAATCCTGATGGGCTCGCTTCATTATCCAATGTTATTGGAATGTGGAATGCCAAGTATTTGAATTCCACAGGACAATTGCAATTAAATAGATCTGAACTTTGATGCACTTCACAGTCCATTGCCACTTCAGTGTTCCCACTTCCATCACTTTTCCATCCTTCAAGTGTAATTCTTGTCTTTTTGTTAACTGTAAAGACTTCCGCAGGAAATGGTTTTGCATCTTCAACAATTTTCATGCAGCATTCTGTTTCATCACTCAGGAGTATGTATGCTAAAAACAAGCTTTGTCTTTCCTGACCAATATCCAATCCGCTGTTGGAATTGTTCCCGCTTTGCTTGACGAACACTGTTGTAACTGGTTGTGATGGATCGTCCTGTGAGTAAACCGATAATACAATTTGGAAAAGTATTAATCCCCAGAACATTCTTCAAATAACACTTTTTTAAATTTTTATTTTGATCAATATTTGTATAAAACGAAAATTGACAACCATTATAAGATATTGTGAATATTATAAAAAATAAAACATCAAAAGCTTTGAATGAAATAAGAACTGTTTGCTTCTATGAAACAAATTTTTGATATTTATTTTGTCAGCAAAATTACTGTTATTCTTTCAGATAGATTCAATTGATTGTTTATTCTGAAACTTTGTTATTAATAAAATTGAGCAATCCTTTTTCACTTCAAAAAATTGAATCTATCGTTTTGCTTGAAAAAAAGATGATAAAACCATTTGAATGATAATGAATTTAACGAATTTGCACATTCCATTATATATAACATTTTGTATTTTACGAACCAGTTCGATATTATAGGAAATTGTTGAAGAAGAAGTGCGATAGTTGCCACAAAGATCATAATTTGAATTGAAAAGACCGATGAGAACGAAAAGAGGTTTGGTGGAGCTGTCATTGCTGTTGATAAATATTCATTATTGTTTTTGATAGTTTGTGCATTGCAATGATTGTCACAAAAGGAAAAATTGCTCATTTGAGAAGAAAACAAAAGAAGCTGCGAAAACAATGAGAAACATGGGGAAATTTCATTTTGAGGAAATCAGAAAGAGAAATTGAAGAATCCAAAGACGAAGAAAAAGAATGAGAAATAGATATTGTCAAATGAAGAGAAAAATAAGAAGAACAGTCCATTTTGTTATTCACTATCTTTCTTCTTTCCCCTCTCTCCACACCCTTCGTTTTACAGCTATTCGCATCAATTTTGTTTTCCATCAGGCAGTATCTGATGAAGCATTGTCACAATGACGTCATCGTAGTTATAATAATTATTGTCTTATTCTTTTTTTCTCTCATATTGCACCTTTTGCTTCTGTCACTTCATATGCTTCTTCATCTCAAGTTGTTTCTTTCCTTCCACTTCCACATTTATCAGATGTTTCATCATCATCATCATCAATATCATCATCTTCTTCTTCTTCTTCTTCTTCTTCTTCTTCTTCTTCTTCTTCTTCTTCATCCACCGTTCTCCAACATTAAATGCTCAGCTCTTGACAACGTTCTCTCTTGTCTAATTTGATAGATTCCAAAAACAGAAAAAAGGATCAAAAAAGACGAAAAATCACATTATTTATTTTTTTTTTTGAAGAAGAGAGCGAAATGGAAGAGAAAGCTTGGATTAGGATGATAGAGAGGGAGAAAAAACGAGAGAGAAGCAGTGGATGAACTGGAGGAGCGTGAAGTGAGAGGCGATGGATCTTCCATTGACACTGTTTGTGTGGAGCGAGAAGGAAGAGGACGAAGAAAGAAGAGGAAAAGACTTCACCATCGTGATGGATAGATATTGTCTGTTCATATGATGTGTCATTGACCTCTCAAACAGTCACGCACTGGACTGCCGAACGCCCTTCATCTCTCCAGTATCTGCGAACCCTTCTTTCACCATCCCAGCTCGATCGATACCAGCTGCGTGGCAAATGAAAGACACATGAGACAGAAGAGCAGATGACATTCCCTTTAGCTCTCTCTCACTCACTTTTGCTCTCCGCTCTGTGCTTGTTTGGATCAGAATGAAGAAAGGCTGATCGGCTGAACATTCTCTGGAACAGTCTTTAAGCCAACAACAATACAGGGGCTGCCTATGGAAACACACTTCCCTTCCACACACAAAGCATCAGATGTGAAGAATATGGCGAACTTGATCATCTTGTCGAGAATCCGGATTGCATTCATCGTCACCGGCAGCGCAAAGTGTTCTGCCCAAAAGAACCTCAGCTGCCACTTAAGTCGCATGCTGAGTTGCCAATCATCCCATTAATCTACAAGGTGGAAGAGTTTGGAATATTTCAGATATCATTTTTGGTTCGACGTAGGTGTGGATGAACTTGGATGAGGAGGCAGAGAGAGCACGGAGGCAGTTCATTCAGCGCTTGATGAGCAAGTCAAAAGAGAAAGAGCAGAAGAGCTCCTTTTCCTTTCGGAATGGGCAGAATGCAGCGAGCTATTCACCACCTGTGACTCCTTATTCTTTTCCATCTGCCCAGGAGTCTCAATTGTTGTTAATGGAACACTCAACGACCCAGAGTCACAAAGCACATATTATTCACTCCAATCATCAACAGCAGGAAGAAGGGAGATGTCACAATCAACTCATGTCATTCTTCACATCTTCTTACAACAGTGTTGACTGATGGATACGTTGTTTTGTGGAACATAGACAGTTGCTTTGCGAAGAAGAATTTTATGATGTTCAAATAGGACCGGAGGAAGAATATGAATAAGAAGAAGGCAGAGGAGAGGATAGGAGAAAGAAAAAGAAAGATAAAGAGAAGGATAAAGCTGATGGCATTAGCTAACAAATATTTTTGGAGGCAGCTGAACAGGAAAAAGAGGAGGAGCAACTGCAGAAAAGGAAGAGTGCACAAGCGATGTATTGATCTTTTGGAAAAGACCAGAAACGTCTTCTTTCTGAAGAGAACGAGACAGGCAAAAAAGGAGAGAAGGGAGAAAGAAAAACCATTCAAATTTGTCTTTGCTCAATTTGCAGTATTTTTTTTAATGAAATTCCTCTCTTCAATTTTTTCAACATCATACCAGACAGCTGCTGAATCCCTTCTTCAAACAGACTGAACTTTTAATTCGAACACATCTCGGAATGACTTCTTCTTTGTTTTCCTTCATTTTATTTCATCATCTCAATCTTCAAAACAAGCACTGAACACACAAAAATGCACAGAGTCATCAAAATCCAACAGCTGAAGAAGTACTCGCCATCCATCACTGCATTCATCTTCCTTCCTTCTTCCATCTTTAGCAACAAACTCCTCGCACTCTGAATGGATATCTTCCTCTTCTTTTTGGAATGCTCTTCAGTTGCAGCTGCTGTCAGACATCGACACTCAACTGAAGGAAAATGAGAAGGAGGAGGTTTTATTGCCCTGTTTGAGACACTCTTCTCTGTATGCAATAGAGAAGCCAATTTGGCAGAGAAGGGAATTTATTTTTATATTTCATTTTTTCGATGTCTGAATAAGAACATAAACAGTGAATCAACTGCTTCTCAAAAAGCGCTTGGCACTTCTCTTCCTCTCATGCCTCGTGTTTTGTCGGCGCTCAACCATCTTCTCCTTCTTCTCCTTCTCCTTAATCTTCTTCATCAGTATTTTCCGTATCAAAAAAAACGAAAATATTGAAGAATTGCGGAATAATTGAAAAGACTTTTCCGTTGAATGTTTCAATTGCTTGCATCTCAGCTGTGAGTTCATTCGATTCGTCTTTCCATTTCGTTCTCAGCAAGCCAAAATGAAAGGTGTTATATTTTCATGAATTAATTTCTTATCTATCGGAGATATTTAAAGATGAAGCTTTGAAAGAATGGATTTTAAAGATTATTTCATGAATAAAAGAAAAATGAAGAGGAAAAGAACAATTTTGAACAGAGATTGAGGGAGATCAATCAAGGAAACAGAATAAGGATGAAAAATGAATGATGAATAAAGAAAGATTTATTTATGTGATTACAAAGCAGCTGAAGATGAATTACAATTGAAGAAGTACTTTTGGATGATTTTGTGAGAAAAGAATGCGAGTGAGATGTCTTCTCTTTCTCCATCAATTGGAAAAAGCAGAAGAAAACAGAATGATGAAAGAAAAAGGAAAAAGAGATATGAAAAACTGGACAAAAATGAGAAGAATGTGAAGAGCAATTAACCTTGAATGACTTGTTCTGTTATTCATATTCTGGGTTGGAGCATTGGATTAGTTTCTTTTTCAGCCATGTTTGCTGTTGTTGTCTTTGGTGCTCACAAAGCTGATCATTGAATTCTTAATTAAGGCTATCATCACCATTGCTTCTAAATCCTTTTCAAGAAATCTCGTTTCGTCCTTCATCTTCATCATTGTCTTCTTCTCAAATCGTGCTGATTGAATTTACAGAGGTTGGAGGAGAACAAAAGTTATCTGGAGAATAAGAGAGAATGCAAGAGAAAATTACTGAACAGTTGAATGGCAATGAAAAATGAATCTTCTTGAAGAAGATTGAGATCAACAATTCGTTCAACAATGATTCATGTTGAAAATAATTGAAAAGATAAAAATGGAAATTTTGAGCAACAAAATGAAATGAAAAGAATTTGGTTAAATATTCACAAAATAATTAGAAATATCCAACGATAATTCACAATAGTTTTTTTCGTTGAGAAAATAAAATGTTTCATAAAAACTGACAATGATATCTTCGTATCCTTCTTCTTCCAACTTTTCAAACATTTTCCTTTTCAACTCTTTTCTTTTCGCTTCGTCCATTCCATCTTTCTTCTTCCATTTCAATTTCCTTGAAGCATTCACAAAAAATTCCATGTGTTCATTTGTCATCTTGTCATTCAACGTTGGTCGCTGAATCTCCTCCAGAACAGCATCAATTGCACCACTTTTATTCAACTCTTCATCTTTCACAACTTTATTATGTGCTGCATTGCTCAAAGAATAAATGCTCCAATCACTAATTCCTTTGTAATTTTCTCTTGATGCTCTAAACACCTGAACAATGCTGCTGAAAAGCTCAGCATATTCTTCATTCCACAAATGACAGTTTGCAAAGAAAATAGTGAGTGTTTGGACCCATCTCAATAAAATTAGCTCTTCTTTCCTTTCTATTCCCCCTTTCTCTCCTTCTTTTCTTCTCCAATCAACACATTTCATTCGATCTTCCAGTTCTTTTATTGCCTCTCTCGTAAAGTGCAGCTCATTCACAATAACTTCTTCCAAGCTGCTTTCAAAGATAAATTGAAAAAATAAAAACTGCCAAGCACACTGATAGGCCAATCTGCTCAGATTGTGATGCTCTTGATGATACAGGATAATCTCTTTGGTTTCATTCAAATACTGTTCTAAATTCAATCTCTTATAAAAAATCAGAGGGAAAAAATAACACGTATTTAACTAAAAATTGAAAGACTCACACATTAATGCTATCGCAACTCAATGCCAGCAATGCCATTTCCACTTCTTTTTTGGTCTCCTCGTCTTCCTTTCTGCTTGACGCAGCTTTCAGAAGACAGAGCACACACATTAATATCAACTCCGAATTGAACTGGTTGCTAAGCAAAAGATAGCATTCGCAAAGATTAGCCAGAAACTTTTCATTTTTTTCTTCTTTTTTCTTTTCTTCTTCAACAATCATCTTCTCGAATCTATTTTTCAATGAAGATTTTCTTTGTCCATAAATAAAAATACTTTTCAGCACATTGTAACATCCTATATGCTTCAATAACAGAATAGCATTCCCCAAAGACAGTTTCTTTAATTCAATCTTTTTGTCTATTTCATTGAACATTTCTTTGGTGAAAACATAATCAAAATTTTCACCATTCATTTTCTCGATTAGCAAATTCATTTCGATGATTTTCTCTTTCTGATCATCGGTATCAAAACATAGTTCCAACTGCGAAAGTTTCTCTAAAAAAATCAGTAAATAAAACAATTAATCATTCGAAAATCATTTTCTCGGAAATGCAGACATACCTAGAAATGTTTGTTTCGTTGATTGTGACTGCAAAATTGCAAATTGAATCCAAAATAATTTACTAATACATTTTCAGAAGTGTCACTTAATATTTAAAGAAAAAGAATTAAAAGCACCAAATCAAATATCTAATAACGCTGAAGTTCACACATTTTCATGTGACGTCGATGTCATTTGCATTAAAACAAGCAGATCTTTGGATTAAAAAATCTCCTTTTTGAGCAAATAAATAAGGGTGGCCAACCTATAATTTAATAAATGATGATTTTTAATTGGTGATTTGCAGCAGCCTGAGCATGTTTGAGCTGCTTATGCACACAGCCAGAGGTGCATCCATGCGAGTTATAGCACTGCAGAAGGGCAATAATTTTGTTAACAGATGGAGGAGCAAGTGGCTGTTTGCATCGATTGTGTGCGAAAAGTTAATTTGTGGGGAAATTGCATGTAATTTGAACTTGGTTGTATATTGCAAATCATATGGTACAATATAGGATGCAATATTTTGAATGAGAAATAACCCAAACAAGATGCAGAAAAAGCGAGGAGAATGTTTCTGAAAGATTGAATTGCATTGCTTGTTCATTTCGAGGGAAAGTGCAGTACTCTTGGCATATCTTTTGGGCAGGACTTATTTTTCATGGGCTTATTGGGGAGAAGATTTTCTTTGTGGAAAAGGAAAGGGAATTTGGGATTAAACAATGGAGGAAACGAGTTGAACAAAACACTCAGCAGGCCTTAACAACAAACGCATTGCCATTTACGCGAAACCCGTTGGAAAGCTATCAGCAAAGAAATGGCGTTGAATTGGGTTTTGAAAAGGAGTTAATTTGGAGAATATGTGTTTTCATCAGATATCACAGCCAACTTCACAATGGATTTTCTGCTTTCAATAACGTTCTACGCCAGCCATTTATTGTCTGGTTGCCTGATTTTTTGTGGTGAAAGGCAATTTAGGAAAACAAGAAAACCAATTGGAAAGATAATTACCAATCCATTGGAGATGGGAAAATATTTCAAGTACAAAAAAATGGTTTGATTTTTTTATCATTCATTTTTCTTTAAAGGCGTTTTTTGAATGAATACAGAATGACTATAAACAGGAATGCCATTGAAAGAGAAGCCCTCTTTTCATTTCGCGAAAGATTCAGAAGTTTATGAGATTATTCTTATTTGCATTACATTCAATGATGATATTCATGACTTCCGCCATCTTCTTTGGATGAAACATAGCCTGATATTGCTTGACTCGAGCTTGAAAGAGAAATTGCAGTTTGTTTGGCTTATTTGTTGAGAGTGTTTGGTAGAAGCTACTCTTTCACCAAAGCTGATGAGCTTTCTGAGCATTCACATTCAGAACACATTCAGTTTTTTCATGTGATTCATCATTCCTCTTCGTCACTTCCAAAAATTGTTTGATAGAAACAGCTATTTTATTGAATTTAATAGCAAGACTCGCAATTTTGGAGAAATAACAGAATTGGATGAAGTGTGAAAGAACTTTGGAAAATTTTTGGAAAGAGAAAATAAAGTTTTTGGAGTCAGAAAGAAAGGAAGAAAAGAATTTAAATCAGGGAAATGGAAAAATGGAGGAACAAATGAATTAAACGCAGAAGAAATAAGAGAGTGCATAAGCTGAATAAGAAGAAAAGAGAAGAAAGGGTGACGATAACAATGAAAGTAGAATATGACAGGATGAAAACTGTCAGTTTATGTTGAAAATAAAAGATCAAGAAAAAGGTGAAGATTCAAACAACACAGAGTGAAAAGAGAAAGAGAGAAAGGCAGAAAATAAAAAGAAGAGAATTCTATGAATGGAAATGGAATTAAATCTTAAAATGTTTCTTCTTTATTGTCGCATTCACTGTTAAATTGGCCTCATAAATACAGAATTGAGTTCAATCACGCTGATTTGAGATATCGTCCAAACCTTCCTTTGGTTCTGAACGATGTCTCGTTTGTGATCCCATGTGGTGCTAAAGTGGGCATTATGGGGAGGACAGGATCGGGAAAATAGACTCTTCTGCTTGCTCTGCTTCGAATTGTGGAGATGGAGCAGCTGAAGAAGGGCTGTGCTATTCTGATTGATGGACGAGACATCAACTCACAGCTCACCGTCAAAGAGCTTCGAGATGCAGTAGCAACCACACAGCACAAGTCGATGCTTCTGAGTGGAAGCGTCCTGTGCAATCTGGATCCATTCGAAGAGTACAGTAAGGAGGATGCATGGATGGTGCTGGGGCATATGGAGCTGAGGGAGGTTGAACTTTCAAAAATAATTGCATTCATTAAATAAAGCGTTTTTCTTGTTGTCATTGCAATTTTTCTTTTCTTTATTTTTTTAATTCGAAGATGCTTTTCGGTTATAATAATATTTTTTCTCTCCAGTTTCAACTTCTCATTATTATAATTTGTTTAACAAAAATTTTGAAAGAAAAATTATTCTTTTTCTTAATATGGGTGATTCTTTTTGATTTTAAATTATTTTTATCAAAATTTACGAATGAAAATTTTGACGCAAATACTTTGGAATCAATCAAATGTTTTTATAAAAAAAATAAATTCACATCTTTGTCTTTCTATGACAACAAATATATGAAATACAATAATTTGAAAGCATAACACGCTTTTTTGAGAATCCTTTTGTAAATAACTGTGAATTAAAAAATTATACACGCCGAAAAAATAATTGATTTCGTTTATAATCACCCTTATAATCAATAATTGTATTAATATTTTTTTTTTTTTTCGTTTTTGTGTTTGTTTTTGTTTAATTTTATTTTAATGTTTCCAAATATAAAAATTTATAACTGAAAACTTCCGATTTCAAAAATAAATCACCCAGAAATTAAATATAACAATATTGGTGATGATTATTAATTTCATAACTTTTTTTCTATGTGGAGATAATTGACAAATCCATAAAAGACGGAAAACTTTGATTCATTCATTTGAAAAATTCATTGAAATTGTTGAAAAAGTCAATGTTTGAAAATAATTTATGTGTGATTATTTTTGAAATCATATCTTTTTTCGATTTGTTGATTTTTCTAAGGTTGCTTGTCATTGGGAAGAGATTTTGAATTAAATTGCTGAATTCATTTCATCTGTTCCGAAAACAAATGTTTTTGTAAACAAAAGATGAGTATTTATTTCAATAGCCTTTTCACATTATAGTTATCTTTTCCAAATACTCAAAGGTAATTTTTGAACCGAAAATTTTGAACGAAAAAATCTGATTTCAAAAATAATCACACATATAAAATAATGATCTGAAATTAAAAATTATTTCTTAAAAAATGGAGCATATTTTTTTTATGCAATTATCGAACACAATTTATTGCATTGAAAAGAATGATTTCAATAATAATTTCTCACATGTTCAACGTTCGTTTCAATAATACCCATAAAAATACAAAGATATCATTGTGAATGAACAAAAACCAAAAAAGTTTTTTTAAACATGGGAGGAAAATATGGACTTTCAAGCTTTTTATGCACAAAGCATGAAAAAAATGGATTCACTTATAACATTTTTAAACTTTTTAAGATTTCAATAAATATTGAATTTTCATATCAGTAAACAAACATTACGATGTTATTACAAAATGTTTTGTGACATTCCATGAATGGGAACAAATGAAAACATTTATTTCAAATTTTTTGAACACAAAATGATTTTCAGAGGTGCAAAAATTTTCAATGAAAATGCCTGAAGTGCAATATTTTTCCGAGTGGATGAACTTTTTTTATGATCAAAAAATATGGACAAAACGTGTTCATTAATTCAAATAAAAATTCTGTAACAAAAAAATATGCTGTCATATCAATAAAGCAAGAATGCAAACGTGAAAATTCAATTGATTTTAAAATTATTTGATGTTTAATGAACAAATGAGTGAAACAATATTTAACAGCTTTGTTCAAAATAAGCTGGAAAGTTTATATGGGACAAATTTTTTTGTATTAAGAATTTTGTTCCACACAGTTCTTTCTAAGATTTTTTTCAATTTTTTATATTTTTATATTTTATATTGCACGATAATATTAGAATAATAATCATTCGATTGCAGAAAAAGTTTGGAACAAATCTTTGAATTTTTCACAAATTAAAGAATTCTGTCCCATATTTTCCCCCATGTATTTTTTTCCATGACACTTTTTTTTCTGTGTCGTGCATCAAAAACATATATTTATTAACAATCAAATGAGTTTATCAAATAAAATTTGTTAAATGAAATTTTTCAAATAAAAAATTGAAAAAAAAGAAGGAATGACATGAATCGCTTAAATTAGTACAATAAAATGAATAAAAAAAAAAAAATAATCAAAATCAAATAGAAAGGAGATAGAAATGAAGTTTGCTTGAAGAATGTTCAAATGCTTGTTGAAAGAGAAAAAGTGACTTCAAAGAAAGAATGAAAAGCAATTCATTTCAATACGAAGATAAATTGCCTTTGAAGAGAAGCCAGTCAATCCGTTGAATCATTCAATGATTCGAATATTATATCCTTATTGCAAATGAATCAAATACTCATGTGGAATTATCAGTCTTCGCTTTATAAATATACTTAATTGCCTGCATCCATCTATCCTTAGCAGAAAGCATTGTGCTGTTATCCATCCATTCTGGTGGTTCTGTCTTCACGTCACGTATCCACAGCATGGCCATAGTTGATCCATAATTGTTGCGTAATGTAATGCCGTGCCTCATCCACTCTGGTGGTTCTGTATGAACAAATTGAATCCACAACATAGCCATTGTATATCTATCTTTTTGAGCAAGAGTATTATTATGTCTCATCCATTCTGGGGGTTCAGTTTTGATTTCTTTTATCCATATCATTGCCATTGTTCCGTATTTTCCTTTGCCAAGTGTCATATCGCATCTCATCCATTCTGGTGGCTCAGTATGAACAAATTGAATCCATAACATGGCCATTGTATATCCATCCTTATTTTTTACTGTAACGTCATGTCTCATACATACCGGTGGTTCCGTTTTCACATATTTAATCCAATACATTGCACTTGTCTGACCATCCTTATCAGAAAGAGTTGCATCATGTCTCATCCGAACTGGAGGCTCTATCTTCACATTTTCTATCCACAGCATGGCCAATGTTATTCCATTATTATCAGAAAGTGAAATGTCGTGTCGCATCCATTCTGGTGGGTCTGTCTTTACATGCTCAACCCATATCATAGCCATTGTCCGACCATCATTGTCAACAAGCGTGGCAATATGTCTCATCCAAAGTGGTGGTTCTGCTTTCTCATCAATAATCCATGTCATGGCCTTTGTCCTTCCATTTTCATCATTCAGTGAATTATCATAAATCATCCATTCTGGTGGTTCAGTTTTCACAAATTGAATCCACAACATGTACATCGTCCACCCATTATTATCACAAATGGTATTATCGTGTCTCATCCATTCTGGAGGTTCTGTATTCACATTTTGAATCCACTTTATCGCCATTGTCCAACCATCTTTCAGAGAAAGTGCGATATCATGTCTTATCCCCTCTGGTGGTTCTGTTTGAATAAATTGAATCCAGAGCATCGCCATTGTTGATCCATCTTTATCTCCAAGTGTTATATCGTGCATCATATGTGCTGGAGGATCTGTTCTGTTTTTTATGATCCAATTCATTGCCTCGGTCCTTCCTTCCTTATCTTTGATTGTTGGATCGTATTTCGTTTTTTCAAATCTTCTTTTTGTATTTCTCTTTGAAAACTCATTATCTCTATATCCCTGCAGTTCTGATTAGATGGCTAAGCAATAAAAAAAGTTGTTTTCCAATTATGTCGTCTTTTTGAAGTTGATTCGATTGATCCAAAAGATCAAACATACTAATATGGTTTAATGATCAATAAAGCATCCACAATCGTTTTATTTTCTACAATTTATTTCTTTTTGCCTTTTTTTCATGAATATCTTGTTGCCAATTGAATATATAAGTTGACTGGAAATGGATGAAACAATAAAATGCATTATTTTACGTGTAAATAATGCTTTTGAATGTTGACAAAAATGTTTTGTTTGAAAAGCAAATGCTCTTTCTCATAATTCCCACAAAATACTTCTGTGCTACTAATTCTCCATGCATTACATATATTCGTAATGATTTGAGTCAATCGTATATCAAAGTTTGTTTTTGGATATTTTCAAATTGTTGTGTTTTTAACAGTGAATAATATTCATGTTAGTGCGAATCGAAATGTTTGTTAAAATGTCAGAATTATATTGACGGGCACACAAGCATTAACGTTAATATAAGGATACCTTTTCATTCGTCATGGAGCAAATTTTTAATTTTGTTTAAGGAAAAGTTTCAAAAGCAGAATCGAGCAAATAAAATTTAAGACTGATTTTTCATTTTTCTGTCTTGGCAGGCGCATTATCGTTAAGCAGTGTTGCTCTTACGTATGACTCAATACAACCGAATAAACGTGATTCGAGAATTATGGAGATTACTGGAACAGAAGAACTGAGTATAAACAGAATGAACATATTTTCAGGAAGTGTGCATTCAACAGAAACTTCGTTTTCCACAGAGCTGATAAATGTCCAGAATGGGATGTTTCAGATGGAAAATGTGAACTGGGCAAAGACGTTTTCCACAAATTCATTGTTTTTACTTTCTTCGACAAATGAAATTTCATTGACAATTTCTGAATGTAACTTTGATGGGATGGAAAGAACAACGAGCGGAGCAGCAATGATATCGTTTTCGAATGACAAGGCAAATATCGATCTGGATTCATGTACATTTTTGAAATGTGGAAGCACATTATCAGAAAATGGAGGATCAATGACGTTGTGCATTGGGAATGGAAATGAAGTGAAAGTTGAAGGCGGGAATTTTGATGGGTGCTGTTGCTCAACATCCAATGGTCTTGGGGGAGGAATCCTTCTTCGATTGTTGAATGAAAATCCAGATTTCCTGATATCCTCTTTTTTTGGAACAAACATAGCCAAATGGGGAAGAGATATTTTTGTCATTTCACCAGATTTGGAAGGAACTGTAAAATCAGAAAAAATCACATGTGTGACAGCCTCTTTGGATTCTCTTGAGAAGGTGAGAGGATACAACAATGGAAACACAAGTGTGGCCATTCCTCTGTGCATCTATCTTCTTCCCACCCCAGAAGAAATATATGTGAATAACATCGAGGCATCCGATCACTCACATTGTGGAATAGTTCAATTCCCTTGTTTAACCTTAAAGTGATCGTTGAATTTATTGATTTTTTGATTATTGATTTCTTTTTATATCATCTCTTTTGTTTTTTGAGTTATCTTAATTTATTTATGTGGAACAATATTTTGAAATAAAATTTTTTGTTCCACACATCATTTTAGAATTTTTATAATTCAATAATTTTTTAATATATATATATATATATATATATATATATATGAATAATAACGTTTGACTTATTATTATATAGAAGCAGAATGAATTTGGAAAAAATCGAAAGTTTTTCAAAAAAGATAACTTGTTTCAGAAAATTTAAAAAATTATGGTTAATTTCTTATTTGTTGTCTTTTGTGAAATGGCTCAAGAAAAGGAACAAATCAAAGCCTTATTACAACTTCAACGTTTAATTTATATTTTCTGTATTTATTCAAATTCATATGCTTCCATTTTTTTTCAGCGAAACCTTTTCTTTTCACTGAAGTGGAAAACATGCATCGTCATATCGAAAATCTAAATCATATGTTACAAACGATAGAAACTGCTGAAGACTTTTCAAACGCATTTTTAGGACTCACGAAATTAATCTTAGAACCTGAAATCGATGATCTTTTAATGGCAAGAAAGGATATCATTAATTCAGTTCTGAATACATTGAAATTCGGAATTCAATTTTTTCATAAAAAAAGGTTTGCATTAATGAATATTTTTCTTGTAAGGATTTTATTGTCGGAGTTTTTTTAAAAGACATATGTCTCATTATGCTTATCAGATTTCTCAAAAATTTTTGACGACTTGCGTCAAATTTCTTTCAAATGTTATTCTCAGACGTGAAGATATAGAAGAAGCCATTTTTGTTTTTGCAAAACTTTTCCCATTGAATCAGAAAAAATTAATTGCTCCAGCTGCAAAAGATGAAAAACCAAAATTTCACAAACGAAATGCGAAAAACTTATTTTCTCCTCTTGCACTGGAAACAAAAGGGATAGAAACCCATCTGAGGATTGTTAAAAAAGCGATAAAAATGAAAATATTTCCAGTTTTACGTAAACGAATCGATGCTTTATCAATGAATGCTGTTCTTCACGATGGCTTTTTAATTGACATCGACCGATTTCTTGCATTACTAAAGCCAATTGCATTTGTTTGTGTATTTTTCCCCCCCCTCCAAAATACAAACATTTAACCCATGAAACATCTGTCTATTTTTTTTCAATGATTTTAGGCATCGACATTTCTACTGCAGAAAGCTGCTGGAGACATCCGCGACTCAACCGCAACGTTGCTGCGTGTGATGAAGAACGTCGTCAATGTGGATGCAGTCGCGCCCAATCGCATCGGCAGGATCCCCAAAATGGTCCTGGCTGTTGAACACTGCGTGCACAATTTGAGTTCTGTTTGCCTTTTTTTCGATGAATTTTGATTATCCACTTTTTTTTTTTTTTTTTTTTTTTTTTTTTTTTTTTTTTTTTTTTTTTTTTATTTTGAAACACTGTGAAATTGCATGCCATTGCTCTCATCCTTTTTTTTATTCCCATCTGCTGCAAATAATTTTCCTTTGCACCACATTTTTTTTTCTCTCAATCTCTCTCTCTCTCTCTCTCTCTCTCTCTTATATATATGTATATTTCCATTTTATCTATCTCTCTATCTATCTCTTTCCTAACAATTTCTGCTTTTCCAATCACATTATTCTTTAACCTCCTTTCTCTTCCTCTTCCTCTTCCTCTTCCTCTTCCTCTTCCTCTTCCTCTTCCTCTTCCTCTTCCTCTTCCTCTTCCTCTTCCTCTTCCTCTTCCTCTTCCTCTTCCTCTTCCTCTTCCTCTTCCTCTTCCTCTTCCTCTTCCTCTTCCTCTTCCTCTTCCTCTTCCTCTTCCTCTTCCTCTTCCTCTTCCTCTTCCTCTTCCTCTTCCTCTTCCTCTTCCTCTTCCTCTTCCTCTTCCTCTTCCTCTTCCTCTTCCTCTTCCTCTTCCTCTTCCTCTTCCTCTTCCTCTTCCTCTTCCTCTTCCTCTTCCTCTTCCTCTTCCTCTTCCTCTTCCTCTTCCTCTTCCTCTTCCTCTTCCTCTTCCTCTTCCTCTTCCTCTTCCTCTTCCTCTTCCTCTTCCTCTTCCTCTTCCTCTTCCTCTTCCTCTTCCTCTTCCTCCTCCTCTTCCTCCTTTTCTTCTTCTTTTTTCCCTCTCTTTCTTTCCTCAAATTTTATTTTCCTAAAACCAGCTCTCCACGCGTGACATCTGCTCCCAAGTGGAAGAAGCTGTCTTCTTCCTCACTCTCCGCTTGATCGGCAGCCCCAAACCGCACATCTGCCGCCTCGGTCTTGACTTCTTCGCCACTTTCTGCCGCTCTCTCAACACTTTGTACATCCCTGCCTCCCGCTCTGCCTTCGCTGCCTCTGCTTTTGCATCTGCTTCTTCTTCTTCTTCTTCTTCTTCTTCCTCTGATTCAGCCATCACCAGCATCAAGAACATGGACGAGGTTGCAGAAACAACTTTGCCTGTTCAGCAGCCGGGCGACTTGAAATGCCGAGGCGTTTTGCAGAAGCCACTCACAATCAGCAGCGATGCTATGCGGAAGATCGCAGCAGACTCGCCTGTCATTCAGAATCTGATGGAAGGGCTGGCAGCATTCAAGCAGCAGAGCAAAAGAGAGAGAGAGAGAGAAAGAGAGAAAGAGAAAGAGAAAGAGAGGAGGAAAGGTATGATGAATGAAAGAGGCTTCAGAAACCCCTCTGGAAGCGCGTCAATGCAAACAAAAGTGTCACCTGCTGCAGCGCTTGCTGTGCTTGTCAGCCAGTGCGGGCTGAAAGGCGATGCAGAAGCGAAGCTGGCTGAAGAGTCGCTGCACATTCTGTGCCAGTTCCTTCCCTGCCCTTCTGAGTGCATCTCTGCTCTTGTGTGCCTGGCGTATGATGAAGACACGATCAACTGTGCGAAGGCGCTGGTGCAGTCGCAGATGAAGGAGAACAAGCTGCACGACATCTTCGATGTGGAGGAGGGGATGGCGCTGCAAGGGTTCCTCACAAACGAGCCGCTCAGACAGGCTGTGGAGGAGCAGCGCTGGCAGCTGGCAGGGCAGAGGGAAGAAATGAAGGAGATGCAGGAGATGCAGGAGATGGAGGGGAGGAGGGGGAGGAGAGGGGTGAGGTGGTGGGGGGAGGAGAGCAGCATGGAAGAGGAAAAGTAGTGATTTGGGCAGTGCAGTATGGAAGAGGGGACGGAGCAATGGGCGGGATGAGAAGAGAAGAAGAGCTCAAAGCAAAAGCAAAGGAAGAAGAAGAGGCAGAGGCAGATGCTGTGCTGATTGAATTCGAGCTGGGCGAGATGAAGCGGCGGGCGAACAGGCTGCTGCGGGCTGTGGTGGCTGGGCTGAGCGCAGATGTGCTGATGCTGCTGTTTGGGCTGGTGAAAGTGCATCTCGAAAGAACAGCCGACGAGATGGGGCTGACTGAGCAGGCATTGGGAATGGCTGATGCACAGCAGGAACAACTGAAAGGAAAGAAGGGACAGCAAATGATGCAGTCAGATGCAAAGGGAATAGCTACAAGGGAGTTGTATGTTCCTTCACAGAGGCAGAAGATGGGTCCGTTTGACAGAGAGACGGTGAAGGCAAGGATTGAGACAGCGTTCATTGAGGAAGGGGAGAGAGGGAAAGCAGCAGAGCTGAGGAAGCTGCGGCTGCTGTGTGCGATTGATGCGTCGGATGTGGTGCTTTTGGGGGAGCTGTTTGCGGCGCTGGGGCAGAAGATGTGGGAGAGGAAGAAAGAACAAGACAGGAAGATGGAGGAGGAGCAGTGGGGGAGGGTGCCGGAGTCGCAAGAGGACGGGACAGAGAATGTGCTGCGGGAGATGAACGAGATGCTGTTTCTGCTGGTGCTGGATGACAGCGATAGAGCGACAGATATGAGGAATGACAAGGAGGAAGGAAGAGAAAGAGGAGGAGAAAGAGGAGGAGAAAGAGAAGGAAGAGGAAGAGGATGGGGTGATGCGCATTCGAAGGCGCTTGCACAGACACAAAGATCAAAAGCAGGAAGTGATGCTTTCCCATTCAATGGAGGATGCAGTGGAAGTGGAAGCGTAGAACCATCAGAAACGCTGCCGATCAACACGGCTCCACACAGAATCTTTGAGTCTGCATTGAAAGGGCTGCAAACTGGCTATTCGTCCCTCCGGACGCTGTCTGTGCTTGAACAAGTGTTTGACGAGTGTGTCAGCCATTTGGCACGAGACAAGTCTTCAACGCAGATGGTGTTGCTGCTCAAAGAAATCATCAATTCATTCGGTGCAGCGGCTGATGAAGAACTGCAAAGAATCGGGGTGAGGGTGTTTCGGCAGAGCGTGATGAAGGAGAATCCCGCAGAAAATACATTCAGTGAGACGTCGTTCAAGCCAGGACGGGTGGAAGTCGCTGTGAGAGTGGCAAAGGCGAATGCGCTGGAGCATGCACTCAACTCGATAGGCAGATTGAGACACTTTGCGAAGGTGTTCTTTGCAGATGGTATGCAAATGGAACAGCAACAGCAGGAGGAAGAGGAAGAGAATTATGCTTCTTCTTCTTCTTTCTCCTCTGCCTCTGCCTCTGCTTCATCATCATCATCATCTTCTTCTTCTTCTTATTCCTCAATCGATCCTTCCTTTCCCTCTCTCCCCTTCGACATCCCCTCCCAATCCAAACCTTCATCCACGCCAAAGCTTCTCCCTTCTTCTCATTTATCTTCCCAGCTCATCGGCCATTTCTCGTATTCTGAGCACATTCTGCACCGAAGTCTGTTTGTGGCTGAGCAGATGAAGAGCAGCTGCATCGACGGCATTGGCGTCAGCAACGGCGATTTGCTTCCCATCCAAAGATTTACCCCTGTTTCAGTCACCCCTTTAAGTGAGGTTTGTGTCAATGTGGTGGAAAAGGTGTGGAAGGTGTTGGTGAAGGAGGCAGTCACGTGGGAGGAGAGGGAAATGGCGATGAATGTGTTTCTTCAGCAGTTTGTTGCAGTGATGAAGGCAGCTCAGCGCAATGACAAGTTCATTGGCAATACAAAGAAAACAGCGAATGAGAAAGAAGGAGGAGGAAGAGCAATAACACCTCCTCCCCCGCATTCTATTTCGCCTGCGGCAAACGCCCGCTCGCCAGCGCCTGTTGTTGAGCAGTCGCCTTTTGATGAGATGATCAAGTGCTGCAACAGATTGCTCGCCAGATGCTGCTATTCGTTTGGACAGCGCAGCTCTTCATTGGCTAATACGAATCGCTCTTCTTCTTCTTCTTCTTCCTCTTCTTCCTCTTTCTCCTCCTCTTCGTCTTCTCCACCTCCATATTCACTTGTATCTGATGATTACAACCATCCTTATAACAGTCTCAGAATGAGTGGAAAAGACAGAACAAACCGAAATTTGCCTCAGCCACTTGGAATTGTGTTCAACCCGGACGAGTTTGCAGTGTTTAAAAGGTTGTTCATTGCAGTCAACCTCGAATTCGACAGGGTTTCTATTGTGGCTGATGAAGATAAAGGGAAAGAGAAGGAGAAGGAGAAAGAGAAGAAGGAGAAAGAAAAGGGAAAGGAGAAAGAAAAGGGAAAGGAGAAAGAAAAGGGAAAGGAAAAAGACAAAGACAAAGAAAAAAAGAAAGACAAAGACAAAGAAGATACTTCTTTCTTTGACGCAAACATCGATTTTGACAGCGAAGCCACGTTCATCTGGAACGAAGACGCAGAAATCATTGGGCTGGAAGAGCTGTGGAATGTGGCACTGAACTGGCCAGCGAAAGGGCCGAAGCATTCATTCAGTGAAGAAGGTGCATTTGGTTCTTCTTCTTCTTCTTCTTCTTCTTCTTTTGTGAATGAGACAGGAATGGCTGGTAAGTCGGGAAAGAGTGAGGAAGAGAGAATTGCAGAAGAGCAGAGCAGGCTGTTGGGCGTGGAGATTCCGCCAGAAGAGAAAGAGGACGGAGGAATCGGAGAAAACGGAGAAAATGAAGAAGACGGAGAAATAGAACCCGTGAAGCGGCTGTGGATGAACCAGTCTGCGCTGAACGAGAGCGAAACCGGGTTTGGCAGCGACAGCCGGGACGAAATGAACGAGGCGATGGAGATGCTGTTCACACAGTGCATTCCAAACAGCCTGAAGAAGTCAGACAAGGCATCTGCGAAGAGGAGGAGGGAAGTGGTGGGGCTGGTTGTGAAGGAGGTGTGGGAGCTGATCAGAGAAAGGCAGAGGCAGCAGGAGATGAGGCAGCAGCAGGCTTTTGCAGAAAGAGGGCTGGGGACAACGCATTGCTCACACAGAGGCAGCGAACAGCCGCTTTCGCCATCGGCTTTTTCACTTGCTGCGTCTTCTGCTTCTTATTTACCATCTTCTTCTTCTTCTTGTTCTTCCTCTTCCTCTTCTTCTTCCTCCTCCTCTTCTTATTCTTATTCTTTACAGACCCCACCATTATCCCCTTCAACCACCCCTCCTCCTTTCCAAATGCAGCATCAGTTTGGTTTTGGCGGCAGAGGCGTGCTTTCTTTGAAGAAGCAGATCAACCGAACAGAAAATGCATTGATCTTTCTTCTTCATCTGATCTATGGCTGTATGCCCCCCCTGACACCCTTTGAGAGGCTGAAGAGGCAGAGACAGGCAACTGCCAAGCAGAATGAACAGATTTCTTCTTCTTCTTCCTCCTCTTCCTCCTCCTCCTCCTCTTCTTCTTCTTCCTCTTCTTCTTCTCTTTCTGCCCCAATCGAAGAAGACTTCGAAGCCTTCTTCCGTGTCGATCCGTATGGGATTGTGCAGTGCATTGTGACTGAAGACGACTGCGTTCAGACGCTTCGGCTGAAAATCGCAGAAAAAACAGGGGCGAAGGCAACAGATGTGCTTGTGAGCTATTCGGGGCGGGACATCACGTACGAGCTGAGCAACCTGTTTGATATGGTTGGGAGGGAGAACGTGGAGAAGCTGAAGATTGCGGTGGAGCTGGAGGACGAGTGGGATGCACTGGGAGAAGGAGAAGGAGAAGGAGAGGAAGGAGGAAGAGGAAGAGGAGGTGGAAGAGGAAGAGGAAGAGGAGGAAGAGGAGGAAGAGGGGGAGGTGGAAGAGGAGGAAAAGGATATGGAAAATGGAAGCAGCCGAACAAAATGGAGCAAAAACAGGATGGGAGATTCTATTGGCCATGGGAAGACAAGAAGAAGAAGATGCTGATGATGAATGCGAAGAATTCAAACGATCCGCTGGCAAACCCAGCCAAATTCTTCCCTTCTTCCCTCGAGCTTCAGCCAGGCAGCAGTCCGCGCGAGCTGTTCAAAGAGGACGCGTCTGTTTTGACCGACTTGTTTGATGTGTCCCCGTCTCTGATGGAGCTTTGCCGGCACCTGTTTTTCTTCTTCCCGCCAGGCGAGGCTGTGCGGAAGGACATTCTGGAGGCGAAGAAAGGAACCGACTGGCCAGCGATTTTTGTGGTGGCAGCATTCGACAGAGCACAAAACACCGCGTTCACAGCAGACGGAAGAGAAATGCCGGTGGTGTGGAGGGGGAAACTGGAGATTGCGCTGAATGAGGTGGAGATGCTGCTGAAGCAGACGAAAGAGATCACAGACTACAACAAACTCGACGAGAAAGTGAGGAAAAACCTGATGAAAACCAACAGCACGGCAAAGGAAGGCGACACCTCTGACTCTTTGGAAGGGTGGAGATATCGTTTTATTGACTCGGGGGGGCTGAGCTGTCTGCTGAACATCCTCCTGCAAACACCCATTCAACCTGAGCCTTTCTTTGACAGCAGCACAAATGCACCTTTAGCTGGAAATGGAGCATTTTCGCTTTCTTCTAATTCTTCTTCTTCTTCTTCCTCTTACAAAGTGAATCCGTTGCTCCACTTAACCCCAAGATGCCTCTATCATCTTGTCCACATTGTCTCTTCTTTCCTTCTCAACCCTTCTGAACCTTCAGCCGTCTGCTATCAAACATACCCCTTCGTCGGCACTGTTATGAAGAGCATCGCAAACTATTCCCTTTCCCACTGCCCTTGTTTGTGCGTCTTCTCTTCCCCTTCTGATGCGTCTGGCTCTTCTTTCACTCAGCTTCTGAAGGAGCACATGGCAATTGAGCCGCCAAAATCGCAGATGTTGCTGCTGTTTGCGAAGCTTGTGCAGTGTTTTGTGCTCTTTTCACAGAAAATCACAATTGACAATCCATTTCTTGCTGCCTCGCCTTCCTTTGTGCGTATGCCGACAGCTGAAGGAGAGGCAATTTCTGAGGAAATTCCTCATTTCTTCTCAAAATACGAGACCAAAATCCATCCGCAGCTGATCGCTGAATATGCCTCAGTCACTCCGCTTTATTCACCGCCTGTGCCGATGCTGATGACAACAGGTGGAATTCCAGTGGATGTTTTTGTGTCAAATTGGATAGGAAAAGTAGGTGTGCTTAGACTGACAACAGAACTGGGCGATGAAGATTTTCAGGCGCTGCTGATGCAGAAGAAGGCGATGGCGATGCTGTTTGCGGAGGAGCTGTGGAAGAAAGAGGAGGGGGAAGGGGAAGAGGAAGGAAGGAGTTTGATGGGGAATGACGAAGGAGAAAGAGGAGAAAGAGGAGAAAGAGAAGGAAAAGAACACACAAAAATGAGTTTATTGAGCTGTTCTTCCAATGAAGATATTATTCGCAGCCGTCTTTCTGGTCTTGTCGAAGAGCCAGCCACAAACTACCCGCAGAACTGCCCAAACACATTTCTTTCTCTGAACAGGATGTTCCGAAGAAAGAAAGAGAAGAAACTGAATGAAATGAGCAATGAAATGAGCTGTTTGAATGGAAATTCCGATTTAAACAGGAATTTCAGCTGGAATTTGAATGGGGCGGCGCTCAATGCGCAGCAAATGTGCGAAGTTCAGGGTGAATTTGAGGAAGACGCGGAAGAAGTGAAAAGGAGGATGAATTTGGCTGATTTGAACAGCGAAGACTTGTCAGGGACACATTTCTATTCGATCTTTGGGAACAAGAAAGTAGCTGATACAGATGCAGACAAGAACAAGAAGAACAATAAGAATAACAAGAACAAGAACAAAAAGAAGAACAAGAAGAACAAGAAGAAGAAGGGGAAAAATGGAAAAGATGGGAATGGAGTTGATGATGATGATGAAGAAATAGAAGAACCAGATATTTTGGACGATCTGTTTCCAGAAGAAATCGTCTTCCGCTTGGCTTTTGGGCTGCTGCGCTGTTATCATTCGATTCTTTTCCCTTTCCTGATGCAGCAGCAAGCACAGCCAGTGCTGTTTCTCTTGCTCAGCTGCCGAGGGAACACTTTGATTGAGCAGAATGAGAAGGCAGAGAAGATTCAGATGAGAAATCACAGAATGGAAGGCGCTGTGCAGGCGATGTGCCAGCTGCTCATGAGCATTCCGCTGGCAGAAAGCGAAGACAGCTTGAAGGAGCTGAGCAGTGCAATGAATAATGCTTCTTCTTCTTCCTCTTCTTCTTCCTCTTCTTCTTCCTCTTCTTCTTCCTCATCTGCCTCTTCCTCACTCGCAAAGGGATATTCCAGTGAATTCAGAGCTGTTATGAGCACCACCTCTGCTGGTGTGGTTGACTCGTCCTACGTCTTCTGCTCAGTTTTGTCCAAAATAGCTGAAAATCTCATTCCCATCGAATGTTCTTCTTCTCTTTCGCTGGCAATGCTGGAGCGCTTCTTCAAAGTGCTGCTGCTCTGCTTCAAGGGGAACCCGTCCCACCAGCCGAAGAACGCCCAGAAATGCACAATGGACCATTCGCGTCTTGTTCTGATCTTCGCCAAGCTGCTGATGGAGTGTGAATGCTGTGTGGATCCATTGCTGTTGAGTGAAAATGACGTGCTGAACTCAGATTCTCCTTTGATTGCGTTGCAGTCTAAGCAAAATAGAAACATGGAAGTTGGAAACAAGAATGCTGTTAATGTTTCTTCTCGTTCCACTTCTTCTTCCTCTTCCTCTTCCTCATTTTCATTGTCTTCTTCTTCTTCTTCTTCACATTTGAAAGTTCTTCCTTCGTCTTGTGCTTCTCTTCCTGTTCTGACTGAAGCACTGATTGTTTGCTTAGCACAGATCGAAAGCAACGTCAACCAAGCAAATGCCGAAGTGGCTGTGCAAATGAAACAATACGAAAGTTCCATCAAAAACCTCGTCGGAGGCGGAGAAGGAGAAGGAGAAGGAAGAGGAGGAGAAGCAAACATAACAGCTCAAACAGACCGTCCTCTCTCCATCATCCGCATGGCATTTGTTCGCATCTTGTTTGACTTTGGCAGTGAGTCCAGTGTTTCTCGTCTTCCTCCTTGTTTTCTGAGGCAGCTAAGCCCCAAATTGAGCAAAGTGCTTCTTTCGCTTGTTGCCTCCCTGTGCCGAAACAGCAGCGCCGCCAACATTTCTCTCGTTCTGCAGCTGCTCAACAGCCTCCAGCGGATGGAGAGCAGACGCGTCTTCCCTTCCTTCAGCGGCAACCCTCTCCAGAGCAGCAAGGCGAAAGTGGGGTATATGGGCATCGAGAACCCGGGTTCATTGTGTTACATGATATCAGTCATGGTGCAGCTGTATATGCACCCGCAGTTCAGAAGGATTGTGCTCGAATGGCAAGGAGACGAGTGCGGTGGGTGGAAGAGGCAGATGAAACAGGCAGCTGCGTTGCTTCCTCCTGTTAATGCTTCTTCTTCTTCTTCTTTCTCATCATCTTCATCTTCTTCCTCTTTTTCTTTCTCTTCAAAACCAAAGTTCAAAGCGTTTATTCCAGTCGATCCGAATGCTATGGCATCACCTCAGCCACCAACAAATAACAATTCAGCTACAAGTTATGCATCAATTGGCCTTCCTCCTCCACCGCCTCCTCCTTTTTCTCGTAATCCTCCTTCATTCACTCCATTCTTATCATTAACTCCATCATCATCTTCTTCTTCTTCATCCTCAATCCAACCTAGTTCTGAATCCAACGAGCCCATTGACACAGACCCTGCCCATGTTGCCAGGAGGAAGCAGACGTGGGAGCAGCTGCGCCATCTCTTCTCTGTGATGGATGGAAACACCGCCGAAGCAGCCGACTTGTCCGACTTTGTGAGTGTGTTTCAAATGTACGACGACCTCCCCTTTGACCCGACAGCGCAGCAGGACGGGGTCGAGTTCTTCCTCAGCCTGACAGACCAGCTCAGACAGCACACAGAAACACAGCATGCTCCCAATGTGATTCTGAGGCTGTTTGGCGGCGAGACGAGCGAGCAGAAGATGTGCCCGTTGGGCCATCTGGCGACAGGGACAGAGCGGTGGACGAGCATCGGGCTGGATGTGCTGAACCACACGTGCCTGACAGAGTCCCTGATGAGCCAAGTGAAAGGGGAGGTGATTGGCGGGGCGATATGCGCGCACTGCGGCAGGGCGACGAAGATTGTGAAGAGAAGCCTGCTGAAGGAGCTGCCGAACACAATCTTCTTCCACCTCAAGCGCTTCCAGTTCGACAAGTTCAAACAGGGATTTGTTAAGCTCAATGAAAGATTCGAGTTTCCGCTGGGTGAGCTGGACATGAGGCCGTTTATGAATGAGACGATTGTTGCGGATGAAAAGGGGATGAAATCAGATGAAAGATACAAAAAGGCGGTGGAAGAGATTGAGCAAAGAGACAATTCAACAAGCTATTCTTCCTTTGCTTCTTCCTCTTCTTCCTCTTCTTGTTCTTCTTCCAATGAATCAGCCAAAAAATACGACTTTTCTTATATGGGGCGGGATACAGATTACTATCTGTATGAGCTTGTGGGAGTGATATGCCATGCGGGGACAGGAGGAGGAGGGCATTATTACTCGTTTGTGAAAGAAAGAGGCGGGAAAGAGAGATGGCTGCTGTTCAACGACGATCGAGTGCTCCCGATTGATCCAGCGACGCTGCCTGACCAGTGCTTTGGGGGTGTGTATGAAGGGCTGAACTACGAAATGCTAAGCGAAATGGAAGGGTTCCAGGAGGAAGTCATCTTCAAGAGCAACAACGCATTTATTCTTGTGTATCAGCGGAAGAACCCGGTGGATGATTGGAAGGAGGAGAGGGCAGAAAAAGCGAGGCATCAGGCTGAATACGAGCAGCTGCTGAAGAAGAAAAGCAGAGTGACACACGACGACCTGGCAAAGCTGCCATTTCCAGTCACTTTCTCCTTGTGCTCGCTTTCAGAGTCGATTGCAATGGCAAATGAAGGCGAAGAGGGCGAAAAATTAGCAGGCAAAACAACTTCTGAGCTGAGTGTGAGTAAAATCAGAGAGAAGAAAAAGCAGGCGGCGGAGTTTGAGCGTGGAAAGATCATCTTCACAAAGGGCTTTGCCGATTTCATGCGCAGCATGTTCAACATTGCAGGCTGCATCCACTTTGCGAAGGAGAACGTGGCTGCGGATGCTCTTTCGCAGACAGAAGTTATGAAGCAGTTTCTCTCCTTCGCGTGGCCAGAGCATGTCTTCCGGGCGCTCATCCACACCAGCCAGGCATCTCGCAATGCGACTGCCTTTGCTGCTGAGCTTGAGGCGATCTTTGAGAGAAGCGAAGACATCAGCAGCAGATGGATCGAGGCGAACATTGCGCAGATGATGGAGGACTGCAAAGAAGACGCAAAGGCGCTGGTTGCCACCAAAGAAGCAGAGGGGTCTGTGCTGTCGATGAGAACGTATTCTTCCTGTGCTGACAGAAGGAGCACAGCTTCACTATGCAAAAACTACTTCTTCTGTGCCGACGATCTGAAGCTGCAGAATGCGTTTGGGCGGGTTCTGTTGGTTGCTGTGAAGACACTCGCAGACCACATTCAGACGAAACTGACTGCCAAAACAGAGCAAAAGAGCAGCACAGCACCTGCCATCCATCTGCTGGACAAGAAAGAGCAGGATCAGTTGAGCCTCCTCCGCTTCTTCTTCGACCATCTGCTTTCGTGTCTGAGCTTGAAGCAGCAGAAATTCCGGTGGCTGACGTTCTTCTTTGTATTTATAAGAGACTGCTGCCGTTCTTCCTCTCTTCTCTCCACCATCGTCCTCTCCTGTGCGTTTCCTCAGCGCTGTTTCGATCTCCTCTTCCCCGACGACGAGCCTTCTTTCGGCTGGTCTGCCAAAATGAGTGCTCTTTCGCTCTCTCCAGCCATCAAACTGACTTTGGATGCTGAAGCGCCTGTTCTCCCCGCCATCTTCTCTGCTCATGCGATTGCACCGCAGAGGCAGCTGGAGACGATGACAGCGGCAGAAGCGATGCTGCTGGCTGTCACAAGCTGCCTGGCGAATGCGTGGGCACCTACCACACAGAAGTGTCTGGATGTGCTTGGATTGGAATGGATATGTGGATTGATCGGAGAGGTCACACCGGCAGATGTGGGAGTTGAGGAGATTAATCAAACAGCAGTTCAAACTTTGCCAATGGCTTCCCCATCTTCCTCTTCCTCCTCTTCCTCTTCTTCCTCCTCATCTTTCTCTTCCACTGACTCATTTCTGCTTTTGAGGGCTAACTTGGTAGCAGCTGCATCGGAGCTTCGGAGTCCAAAGATCAACCCCAAGCAGCCTTTGTTCAACACGTTCTGCACACCAGCTTTTCTGAGAAAGCTGCTGCATTTGACAGCTCGCTGGAACAGGCACATTTCTCTCATGCTCTGCCACATCTGCTGTGTGCCTATGTTCCTTCCGGACACTCTTGCAGGCCGCTCTGATGAAGAAGCAAGTGCTCTTCGGACGGCTTCTTTGTCTTTGGACTTTACGCTTTCGTCGCTTCTGATCATGCTGCGGGAAGGGAAGAGCAGTGTGCCAGACTTCTGCGAGGTGCTGTCCTGGTTCTTCGACATCGTCACTATGGAGCAGCCTGCTTCTCTTCTTCCTCCTGCCTTGCGGGCTGATCAGCAGCAACAGCAGCATCCCAAACTCGATTGGGTGAGGCAGGCAAAAGTGCTTGCCTTTTTGGAGTTTATCACCGACGCCTCTGCAATTACAGTCAACGAGATCGTGTTCCCTTCGCTGGCTGCGCTGAGCTGGTATTCAGAACGCTCTGCTGTTCTGGGTGAGTTCATTGGCTCACAAAAGCCGCTCTTGCTGCTGCTGAGGTGCGTCTGCTTCTGCGGCAGCAGGGCGATGCGGGAGTTTGCGGCAAGAGTTATCAGATGTGCGCTGGCAGATAACAATCCGAGTGAATGGAAGATGCAGAAAAAACAAACAGAACAATCTCAACGCTTATTTGAAGCGCCGTTGGCGTTCTCTTCTTCTTCTTCTTCTTTTTCACCTGGACAGCCGCAGAAGTTCGTTTTTGTGCCCAATTCGTATTTTGTGCATTCATATTCGAAGATGTCGTTGAACGGGAGCCCACTGCTGGGAGAAGTGCACGGACAAAACCTGCATCAAGGCAACAACACACAAAAGCAAGGGAATAAAGCGCCAGAAGACAACACAGATATTTCTACGTTCCTGTTTGGAAAGCCTCTGAAAGTGTTCCAGACGAATGTGCAGAAAAAAGGAGGAGGAGGAGGAGGAGATGTGGGAGATGCTGTTGAACGGGAAGAGGACATTATGGAGCTGGAAGAGCTGCCCATACACTTCCCGTTGATGTTCTTCAACTACAGCTGGATGCAGATCATCTACGATTACCCACAAAATCCGAACTACATCAACAGATTCGACAAGAGCGCTGCGACCATCCCACTTTTCGGGTTCAACAAGTTCGACTCTTTGCAGGCTGATCGGCCGTTCTTTTCTGCATTTATTCCGCCGTGTGCATTAAATCCATCGTTTTCGGGCGATCCAGATGTTACATTTCTCAATGAACCTGCACAAAACAAGGCGCCAGCAGCAGCAGCAGTTGCAATTGGTGAAGCCAGCGAAAGCAAATTAGCTGGCGCTAAAGCAGCACAACCAAATATTGTGAAGGAAGAAGCCAGAAAAGAACTCTTGGCAGCACTTCTGCATTTTGTTGAGACGCAATTTGAGGGCAAATTGAATGAAATGATCATCAAAGCAATGGAAGCCGCCACACTTCAGGCGCAAAGCCAACAAAACTCTATCAATTCGAACACAAACACAGCACCTGATGTTCCTCTTCCGTTTTCTCCCGAGCTCTACAGCTTGGACGCGTTCTTTGCGCTTTTCTGTTGGCTGCTGTCGACCCGCACGCTCATCACACAGGCTGGGGCGTCGATTTCTGCTCCTCTTCAGATTGCAAAGCGCACGATGCTGTCGACTACGCTGCTGGAGGTGCTGCCTGCTGCTGTGCTGTCTGAAGGCTTTCTGAAGACCGTGCTGCTTCTGCTGAGCACACTCTCGCACGAACACCTGAGCAGCCACCTGGACATGAACAGGCTGGCGGTGCTGCGCTTTCTGGCGCTGGCTGTGTCGGTTGGCGGAGTGGACAGAATTTTGTGGAAGTTCCACTCGTCAGCCGAGGTGTCCATCGCCAGGCTCGTGCTCCCCTCTGCAGGAACAGCCTCAGCACAGATGCAGCTCTACACAGACGAGTATTTCTATGCGTATTTCTCGTTCATCCTTCTTCTGTGTGAGAGCGACAGGCAGAGGTACATTTATCTGTTCGGCTCGTTCGTGTCCTTTGCCGACTGCCGTGCCATCCTCTCTGCCCCTCAAAAGTACCCCCGCTCAGCTCCCCTGCTGGCGCTGCTTGTTCTGCAGTTTGTGTGCTATGCTCCGCAATATCGTGTGTTTGTGCTGGACATCCTGTTCGACGATGCCGGCAGGCTTCGTCTGGCCAGCTCTGATACACTGAAGATGATGCACCATCTCTACTTCCCTATGCCCATCCTGCCTGCTGACCCTTCCTGGCTGAAGAGCACTCCAAGAATGCACTGGAAAACGAACGATTCTCAGCACCTTTTCGACTCGCAGCCTGTTTTGGCGAAGTTTCTGCCGTTTCCACACACTGCATTTCTCAGCCCTCTGCCTGCTCGCTTTAATTCACAGGCTTCATCTGTTTTGCATAATGTGATGGTTGCACCTTCATCATCTTTATCTTCTTCTTCATCGCCTTCGTCTTCTTCGTCTTCTTCTTCTTCTTCTTCCTTTGTTATGAACTCCAGTCCGATGGGAGGTGAATCCTCTTCTCAATTATCTGAACAAGGCAAAGCATTTGCGGCTGATGAAGAAGCTATCACTCAATCAAAAATGATTTCATATGGATTTATTTCATCCCAGTTCCTGAAGAAACCCTTAGAAGTCGTTGGGAACAGACAAGTTTCACTGGTTCAAGCCTGCTGTGCTCTGTTTAACTCGAAGTCGAATACCGAAAATGCGCTTTCGCTGATCAATCTTGCGCCTTTCTGGAGCGGCAAGCGGTTCATCCGGGCGGTCGACTCGCAGCAGCACCCTCTGATGCAGGCACTGGATGTGCTTGACGTGCTGATCACAGACTGGTTTGAAGGCTCCATTGCAGGCACCTTCATGGACATGTCTGCTGTTCTGGCTGTCGAATATCGCTCGCTCTTCGCAGGGTTTGCACCGCTGAGCGGAGACAGGCTGGCACAGAAGACATTTTCAGAGCAGGGGCTTCCACAGCAGCTGAAAGGCGAGCTGTGGACGAACAGGGTGCCAGCCGCACCACCAAGCAGCGATTTCAAGAGCGCTGAGGAAATGGCGCTTGTGAAGGAGTTCCTCACGACGGCGTTGTTTCTGTTGTCGAGCTTTACGTGCTGCTGCTTCCCTCTGTGTGTGCGTGTGCGCTCGCTGCGCCTTGTGGTGATGCTCCTTCCGACTGTCAGCTCGTGTGTGCCTCGGCTGAGCGAGAAGCTGCTGGATGTGCTGCTGGTTGCATTCAACGCAATATACACAAAGGAGCCTGTCAGAGCAATTCATGCCACAAAGTACCGTCCATCAAAGCCGAAAAACGAATGTGCTGTCGACGAGACAAACCCGTTCTTCACACACTGCCTTGTGAACAATATCTCGCAGGATTTCCCTCCAGGATGTGATGAGTGCATCCCGTTCTCCTATTTCTACAGCTCACAATCTGCTGCGCTTGCTGCCCCGTCGCAGTCTTCGGCTGATTTCATGGTTGCCAATGCTACCAACGCTGCAGACGCTGCTGATGTGCCCCATGCTCCGCTCGTCAACAGCCTGCTCGTTCAACTGCTTTGGCGCTGGCAGCTCTTCCTCACGTTGTGCGTGGCGCATCTGTGCAAGCAGGAGGTCGAAGCTGCGCAGGGGAAAGCAGCTGAAGCAGAGGATATAACAATATCACAGCAGCTGGATCAGATATGCCCAGGGAACTTGAAGCCAAAAGAGAAAACAGTAAATAGAGCGAGGTGGATGCTGGTGAAGGTGATGCGGCTCACCGAAGTCACGTTGTTTGCATTTGTTCACACGCACCCGCTTCCCCACTCGAAGGATGTTGTGCTACCTTGGCCTTCAATTTTCGAAGAGAAAACTGAATTTGTCCACTTTGGACTCGACATTTCGCAAGCTGTACAAAGAGCACTGATGATGAACTTTTCTCTCTATTTTACAGTCTATTGCACGAGCGGCAAAGAGACATACGAGCCGTCTACAACTCTGTTTGAGCCGATGCTGTATCATCTGTTCATGCGCCGCCCGCTGTTCATATCTGCTGCACTAAGTTTGGGCGACCCTCGAATCATCTCGTCATTTCGCGAGCATTTCCGAAGGGCACTCAGCAGACAGCAGTCAGTTCTGTGTATCACACTCATTCGGGCGCTGAAGGAGCGGGTGAACGAGATTGTGGAGCTTGTCAGCAGTCAAGAAACATCCGCCTTTCTTGCTTCAAATGAATGCTCTCTTCCTCCTCTTCTTGTTGCTTGTGTGCAGTCTTTGGATCTGTTCTCCTTGCAATACCGCTCTGTCACTGACACGCTTGCACCGTATGTGGAGCAGTTGGTGAAGATAACTGAATATTTGAATGCCTTCAGAGCAAGATCAATGATTGTGGGTGATGTTGTCCAACGTCTGGAACTAATAATTGCAGCAGTTAAACAGACGTCCGCTCAATCCCCTTTTTCAGCATCAAAGTCATCGGGACAGAGCAGAGAAGACGTTCCTGTTATTGCTCCTACATTAAATACTTCCCTCTTTCTTCCTCGTTCACCGAAAGTTATTGGTCCTTCATATTCGTTTTCTAATTCATCTCTAACAGAAACGGACGCATCGAAAAAGATGTCTTCATAGATGTTATTGAAAAATACAAATTGGAAAAGTGTTTTTCATTCTCTCGCTCACTCTCTCTTTCTCTTTCTTTCTTTCTTTCTTACTAACTTTCTTTCTTTCTTTCTTTCTTACTTACTTACTTACTTTCTTACTTTCTATCTATCTCTCTCTCTCTCTCTTGTTGAGTTTTTTAAAATATTTTTGAATGAAGAAATACAAAAACGTTTTTCTTTTCTTTTAAATGTCTTTCAGAATTTTTTATTTTTTTTTAAGTTGTTGTTTATTATTTACGTTGATTAAAAGCAGAAATGTCAATATTAATTAATTTGGTGGAATGAAAAAAAGAAAGTCAAACGATAATTTTTTTACTGGAATTTTTTGTAATCATTTCTTTTTGGCTTTTTTGAGTTATTCTTCGAATTCAAAAAAATAATATTGATATTTGGTACGTAATTTTTTGTTTTATGAATTTTGTTCCATTCTTCACTTTCAAATATTTTTATCATTTTTCAAAATTTTCTTCTTTTTTTTAACACGGGAATGAAAGACTTATATTGATAAAATTGTGGGAAAAGAATGGAACAAATCGTTGAATTTTTCAGAAATGCAAGAATTCTATCCCATTTCATTAATTACATTTAAAGTTTTGGATGGCTTGCATCATTATATAAAAAATCTGACATATTGGTAATTTAGATAACAAAAGATAGGAAAAAATTATTTAATTGGATTATTCAAAGCCAATGAAAAACAAAATACAGATATCGAATAAAATACCTGACATCGCAAAAAATACCAGACAAGATCGATTTCTCAATAACCGCAAGAGGAATAATTCTGACAATTTTCCTATAAATATATCTCGTCAATGCAAACTCATTTGGCATATCAAACTTCTATTTTCATGAAGACTGAATTTTGAAAAAATTATTATTTGAAATTTCGGAGAAATAGGATTTTGAGTTTCTCCGAGAATTTTATAATAATATTCTCTGAGCACAAATGAAGCTATTTTGAGAGTTTTGCATATCAAATGAGTTTGTTTTGATGAGATATATTGTGAGGGAAATAAACAGAATTATTCCTGATGCTGTTATCGTGAAATCGATCTTGTCGGGTTTTTAATGCGACATCCACAGAATTGAACAAAAAAATATAACTGATTCAACCAAACACAGTTTCTTTGCCTTTGTTGAAATCAAGATTTTAAACAAACACATGGGCGATTATTATTCAAATCATTTTTATTCAGTCAGAAGTTTCTGATTGAAATTTAATTTTGAACATTTGTGAACGATCACTGAAATGAGATAACTGCAATAAAAATCACCTCTGCCATTTTCACACAGTGTGATTTTTTTGTCCGGACATTTTTATATCCATCCAAATTTTTTCATTACACCATTTATTATTCAAATATGGCAAACTTATTACACAAAATTAATTAACTAATAATTCGATTTTGGGTAACAAATTATTCAAATTTGGTTAAATTAATATTTAAAATTGTTAAACTTTTAATTCGAAATTGGTAAACTTCTTATTCAAAATTAAAAAATTCAGTATTTTTTATAAAAATATTTATTGATATAATATGATCACTGGTTGAGTGTCAGAAAGTGATCAAAATGTTTTGTTTTTTCATTATTCTTAAAAAGGATGAAAATTGAACCCCAATTTCTATTATTTGTGAATAAATTTGAAAAACTTTGATATTTCAGAAAAAAAATCATCATCCTTGAAATTGAATAATTTTCTAATGAATTCACTTCACATCGATAAATAATGAAAAATTCAATCAAGAAAAGTTGTTGAAATTTATGTTTATTCAAATGAACAACCATAAACAAATAAAGTATTCAAAAAGTGCATTTTTTAATTCATTCAGTACAGAAAAATATTTGTATTTTGTTTGAAAAACTGATGCAAATAACTTTTCTTGATTGAATTTTTCATTATTTATCGATGTGAAGTGAATTCATTAGAAAATTATTCAATTTCAAGGATGATGATTTTTTTTCTGAAATATCAAAGTTTTTCAAATTTATTCACAAATAATAGAAATTGGGGTTCAATTTTCATCCTTTTTAAGAATAATGAAAAAACAAAACATTTTAATCACTTTCTGACACTCAACCAGTGATCATATTATATCAATAAATATTTTTATAAAAAATACTGAATTTTATTAATTTTGAATAAGAAGTTTACCAATTTCGAATTAAAAGTTTAACAATTTTAAATATTAATTTAACCAAATTTGAATAATTTGTTACCCAAAATCGAATTATTAGTTAATTAATTTTGTGTAATAAGTTTGCCATATTTGAATAATAAGTGATGAAAAAATTATATCAACCAACTTTTTTTGATGTAATTGCAAATTTTTAAATGGCTATATTTTAAAAAATGAAAATATGCAAAATTAAATAATTATTTCTGATTTTTTTTAGATGAGTGTCGTGAAATAAAGAAAAGAAATTGGATAAACGAAATTGAGAGATTTGAAAAATTCTTTCCAGTATCGCAAAATTTAAAAGTGACTTCATGAGACGTATGCAATCATTTAAGTTGGAAAATGCCGTGCAACCTCCTCTGTAAATTTATATGAATTCTCTCGTTCTTCTATTTATTGCGCTGTTTGTGCTATTGAAAAAGGGAAGAATCGTGGGAAAAGTTGGTCGTGCAGAGCTATTCACAAAAGAAGATAAAGAAGAAATAACTGGAATTATCAGAAAAGAAAGCATGACAGGAGTGAGTAATTCGGTGACAAAACCAAACAATTGATTAGCATTTAAATTTATTACGAATAAATATTTATTATTAATAGTAATTAAAGATGGAATCATTTCCATCTGAGAGAAAAATTCGAAGTGGCAACGAAAAAGATCAGGAAGTCAAAATTTCAAAATCAACTCCGTATTTATTTGCTAACGAAATTCATATCTTTTAACATCGATTCCTAATAACGTTGACATTGAACGTATATCTGTTTAAACAAACAATCTCTTCAACTTTTCTTCTCTCTTCTTCAATCAATTCATGACTTTCACAAATGCTCTCATTCACTCATCTTCAATACCTCCAAATCCTCTTTTCGACTCTCCGACTTTTCAAAACAACTAGCTGTTCATCATTCAGGCATTCCAGTTGGGTTTTCAAAAGCTCCAATCAACATACCAAGCTCCACTCTTGAGGTTGCTGTTGCAACTGATGTTTATTCTTTGCTAAGCCTTATTCTTTGGCCATCCAAAAAATACAACCACCTGAAATAAAGATTTTGCATAGCCCCCAGTTTCACGCCTGCGCCGATAATAATGGATGGATGACTGATGCATTGTTTAATCGCTGTGATGAAGAGGTGCTGATGCCTTGAAATGTTAACAGGAGATAATTACTGGACATGAACGAAGATAGATGCTTGCTTCTCTTTGATTTTCATCCTTCAAGAGCACAGTTAGATCTTTGGCAAAAATTTGAAGATGCATCAATTGTTGTTGTTGCATTTATTCCACACAGCACTCATCTTTCACAGCCACTTGACTGTGGAGTTTTTGATGTGTAAAAAAGATGTTTCAATTCAAAAAATGTTGTTCCATCTTCCTCTTTGATCGCACTTAGACGAAAAGCATTTGCAAATGACTTGCCACAGGCTTTGCAAACTGCATTGCTTCCTTCAACAATTCACTCTGTACTTGAAAAGAGCGGTGTGTTGTCTGGGCAATCCAATTCTGTATTGGTGAAGTTCCCTGACACTCCTTCTGTTCAACTGAAAAAAAATCCCATCGTTTCTATTACCATAGTAAAAATAATTCAGATCAAGCATTTTGTGATGAACGAAAAGAATTCAAAAAGACGAAAGAGGAGAAAAATATTGACGATTCTGCAAAAGAAATAATAGAAAAAGATTTGTTTTCTGTAGAGAAGCCGAAAAAAAGAAAAATATCCAAATCCCAAAATTTATGTAATAATGATTTCGAAGATGATAAAGAATGAAAAAATACCAGAAAAATTATTTAAAGAAAATTTATGGATTATCTACACTGTTGATTGTTGCTTTTTTTCGAAAATTTGAACATGCAACTTATAATGAAGAATTCATTTTTTTGTTAAAAAAATGTAACGTCCGGATAAATAAATCACAATATCACACATCTTTTTTTGAAAACAACGGTTGTATAATTGGCATTTAAATGAAAATTATATGGTGAATGATGCAATCACTTTTCAAATATAACTGTCTTTAAAAATAGTAATGATAGAAAAACAATCACCAGAATGGTGATGATTTCGATAATTTTTCTCCTTATATTCTTCTTCTCTATTTCGAATTATCATATCAGCTTGAATATATTCCGTCTTTAATAATAATAAGTGAAAACAATCTATAAGAAAAAAATCAAAATGTCAACCATCTGTTTCGTTTGAGTTAAAGAATAATTCACTCCTTATAAATTTTGAATTCTGATGACTTATGTTATAACTTCTTTTTCTATTTTTTTGTGAAAAGCTCTGTCCGACCAACTTTTCAAACGGCTCTTCAATTTTCAACAGCAATAACAGCTCTGATATAGTAAAAACGAGAAAGTTATTTTCTATGAAGAACAGTTGAGCAAACAATTTTTTTTTTTTTTTTTTTTTTTTTTTTTTTTTTTTTTTTTTTTTTTTTTTTTTTTTTTTTTTAAAGTTGTTGTTGAACCGTTTAGTAGAAGTGGAAAGAAATATTTTAAAAATCTTCATTGATTGTTTGTTTCAATTTTGTGAAATGATTAAAGAAATACAGAAAAATTATATTTTTTTATCGAAAAACGAAAAGTGTCCCATTCTCTCATTCACAAAATAATCTGCAACATTCAACGGTAATAAACTATCATAATGACTTTGAAAAAATTCTAAAGTTTTATGAAAGCTGGTGACGATATCTTCGAACCCTTCTTCTTCCATCTTCTCAAATATTCTTCTTTTCAGCTCTTCTCTTTTCACCTCTTCCAGCTTCTCAATCATCCTTCTTTTCAGCCATTTTCTTTTCGGTTCTTCCAATTCATATTTCTTCTTGTTATTCATTCGCAATGAAAGAGCATCGAAAAATCTTAAGCTTATGCCTGCTCTTCCATCGTCCAATGTTGGCTTCTGAATCTCCTCCAAAACGAGATCAATCGCTTTGCATTTCAACAAGTCATCAACTTTAAATGTTCTATTTTCAACTGCTTTTATTAATAAATGAATACATTCATTGCCAATATCTCTGTAATCGTCCTTCACCGCTCCAACCAACTTCACAATGCAACTTAAAAGCCCAGTAAATTCTTCGTGCCACAACTGACATTTTCCAAAATAAAAATCTAATATTTGAAGCAATCGAAATAAAATGAGTTTTTCTTTCGCTTCTTCTTTGCTCATTTCCTCTTTTTTCTCTCTCTTAGAATCCACACATCTTGTCAGCTCCTCCAGTTCTCTTCTCGCGTCTCTCGCAAAATGGAACTCATCAACAAATACTTCCTCCAAGCTTGTGTCAAAATGCATTCGTTTTATCAAAAACTCCCAAATGCACAGATAGCCGAGACGAGTCAGGTTGCGATGCCTTCGATGATATTCAATAATTTTCGTAGTCTCCTTCAAATACAGTTCTTTATCCAATTTCTAATTAAATAAGTGGGGAAAAAATCAACAATGCCAAAATAATTAAAAATATTCATACATTATGCAAATCAATGCAACTCAATGCTAGCAATGCCATTTCCACTTCCTTCTGAGCCTCGTCATTTTCCTCTTTCTTCAACGCCACTTTCAGAAGGCAAGGTACACAAATTGAAATCATTTCAGACGAGAGGAGATAATAAAGTGAAATATAGCATTCGCAAAGATCAACCAGAAGCTTTTCTTCCTTTTCTTCTTCTTTCTTCTTTTCTTCTTCAATAATTATCTTCATAATTCTTTTGCTCAACTGTGAATGATTAAAGCTCCAAATCTGAATGCTCTTCATTTTTTTGCAATATCCAATGTGCTTCAAGAGCAACATTGCATTTTCCATCGAAAGTTTCTTTTCTTCAATCATTTTGAGCATTTTGTCGAACAATTCTTCTGTGAAAACAGATTTGAATTCTTCTTTTGTCATTTCAAAAATCATTTCATTAATTTCTTCGATTTTCTGTTTTTGGCCATCATCGTCGCAATGCTCCAGCTCGTCAAGCTTTTCTGATAAAATACCAATTATCACAAGCGGAAATTCAAATAAATGTTTTTCCAAACCAGAAAACTTTTCTGTTCTGGACGTCTCCTGAAGTGCATCTGCATGCCCTCCATAATAGTGTGAATACATGTTGCTGGCAGAAAATACATGAATTTGTTGTGATCAGTTTGGCGATTAACGAAATAAAAGACAAATAAAAATATCTTTGATTATCTCCAAAATGAAAAGGTGGCAAACACAAAACAATCTCTTTTCTTTATAAATATAGTGAAAAATAGAAGATTCAGCAAACTCAATGATCTCGGCTGGAAAAGGTCAGAAATGCAAATTGTTTTGTTTTTTTCAGATCAAGCAAACAAGAATTAAAGATGGGACGAAATCTTTGGTTTTGTGAAAAAAAAAGTTCCAAATTATTTCTGTAATTATGTCATAATAATCCTTGAATTTCCTTGCAAAAAAAAAAAGATTATTTTTTTAATTGAGATAAAAATTTGAAATAATTGAATGGAATAAAATACATTAAGCAAAAAATATCGTCCCAGATTAAGAAATGAATTTCAAATTTTGAGGCATTTTGTTTCATGAGTCGGACATCTTTTTGGTTTTGAACAGGATTAATTTTTGATGTTCAAAAGGAGTTTTTCTGAAGAGGAAAGCAAAAAGGCTAATCCAATTTAAAAAAATAAAAATAAATTCTATATGTGAAGCAGATGAATTTAAAAGACAGCAGAAAAATATGTTCAAATGACTTTCACACTTTGTTGGTTCATGAATTGCATGACCTTTTGGTTCAACCCAAGATGAACCCATGGAAATAATGAAAATTAATGAATGAAATCGAAAAATGAATGATGGAGGTGGAACGGTTCATTGATTTTCACTGAAAACAGAGACATAAAGATGAATGAAACAATGGCTATGAAAGATCAAGGGTGGATGGTTGCGGGCGAGTTGAGAAATTGTGAAGATTGAGAAAGGAGAGTTTGAGAACAACCCATGGATTGAGGGGTATCCATCAGCTCTAATGAATGTGATTTGTGAATGGAAAGGAGAATTGAATGTTGTGAATGTGAAAGGTGGAGATGGAATCGAGAAAAACACATCGCTTTGGATATTGGATGAGGGAAGTAATTTGGGAGGGATTGCAGGAGATAGAGCATCACCCTTCTTTATTCCAATTCTTGAATATGTGAAGAATGCAACCCAGCCATAAGGCGAATTGTGGTTGATCATTCGTGGGAAACTGCTTTTTCCGTGCAATTTGTCACTTGAAACAAGCATGAAAGAAGGAGACGTTGAACTTACTGAGACACAAAAGATCGAAGAAGATGAGTTCGTAACAGAGAACGAGGTGCATTCAAGAATATCATCAATTTTAATAAAATTGATTGAAAAGCAAACATAAGTGAACATGAGCATCCTGTTTGGAAAAGGGAAGTTGTCATCCGCAAATACATTGATTGTGATAAACAAGAGCGAGCAGGAAATGAAAGGTGATGAAAATGAAGGAGAAGAAGAATACGAAAGTAATAATGAGCATTAAGATAAAAAATATGTTTTTTCTTTTGTCGAGGAAGTTCAAATGAGAACAATGATCGAAACGATGTGAAGAAAAAGGAAAAGACGATAAAGACGATCCAAAAATCAATAATAAAGATGTAACTCATATCTCTAATCTCGATATTTTTAGTTAGAAAGTATCTTCAACATCATAACCTCGTTCTCTGTTCTTTTGGATATCGCTAAGACTATGGAAAACAGAAAACAAGGGTCAAATTATCAAAAATTAATATCCCAGTTATCCATCTCCAGTTGCTTATCATAAACAGAAATGACCGATTTTCTCGTAATTTCGTTTCTCGAGCCAAACAGTGAAATCCAGTTGCATCTTTCTCCTCAGTCCATAAAAGCAACGATCTCTCCTTTTCATCACGAGAAAGTCCATTCATCCAGTTGTAACCTTCCCCAAAGTCACTTTTCCATTTCTTTTCCCCTCATTTTCCAATCAATTCATCTGTTCCAATCTCTCCATAATACTCTCAAAAATCTTCCAACCCCGTCAATTTCCGATCCGTCCAGTTGCATTTTTTCTGGCATTTCCATCCTGCGCGTGCTATGACACAAATTATCAATAAAAATAATCAAAACAAAAAACAGTCGCATTTAAAACGCGTGATGCTTTTTTTCCCCCTCGAATCTTTTGTATTTTACTTCCAAAGAACAAATTGTCTATTTTTATGTTATTTGTCAGATTCTCGCGTCCTGAAAAGAAAATGGTTTTAATGTCTTCACAAAGAAAAGGAGCATTGAAAATGCAAACGGTCTTGCGTTTTTATTTCCAAAGTAAAGGTTGTTGCATTCCCTGGGTTATCCAATTCCTAAATTCAACAAAGAGAATTCCATCATCCGCAAAGAATTTCCAATGATCGAAGTTAATATGTGAAATAATGTTTCCAATTTTGAATAAATATTTATTCACCGATCTCTCATCTTTCCAATGGATAATTTCGTTCATTTAAATTCAATGATCAGAACATCCATTACAAATAAAGAGAAAAGATTAAGAATTGTTTATCTTCATAATCCTTTGCCAAAAATATTAACACAAGACAGAATGGTGCGAATGCAACTTTTTTATGGCTATTGTTAAGTTTTAATTTTTCATTCATTTTCTTCAATCCAATCACAAATGAATTCAATGTGAATACTAAAATCATATTGTTTTCTGACTGAAACGCGATTCCAAAAAATGCAGGAGACAGATAACACAAAAAAGTTCACGGGTTTGCAAATATTATTGTATTTGAATTCTTGTTTATTGCATTTCTTTCTTTTTTTCATTGAAGAATTGTTTTCTGGATTTGAAGATTTCAACGAGGAGGATCAGAAACAGAAAATCATTGAAATAAACAGAGTGATTAATGAAATGAATAAAGAAGAATTCAAATCTGTTTTTACAGTTGAAATGTTCAATAAAATGAACAAAATGATTGAAGAAAAGAAATTGACAATTAACAAGGCCTTTTTACTATTGAAGTACATCGCATCCCGCAAAGCTTTAAAAATGTTTTGGAATGGCGATTTCTCCTATTCTGGGCTTTCCAAAAATTTTGAAAAGCTGATTATTGAAGAAGATATGAAAAAAGAAGGAAAGAACGAAAAGCTTTTTATTGATCTTTGCGAATGCTATCTTTCTCTAAGCTGCTTCTTTCCAACTGAATTGCTTCATATTTGCGTGTTTAGTCTTCTGAAAGTTGCCTTGAAGAAAGAAGAAACTGAGGAAGCTCAAAAAGAAGTAGAAATGGCTTTGCTGACTTTAAGCGATGTTAGCGAATATTGTGTATGAGTGTTTCAATTTTATATTAAAGGCTACTGAATTTATTTTCTCTCATTTTTTATTACAGGAAATGACAAAAGATAAATATTTGAATGAAACCAAAGAGATTATCCTATATCATCAGGAGCGTCACAATTTGACTCGACTTGCCTATCAGTGCACTTGGATGTTTATGATAAGAAGAATTTTCTTGGACAGAAGCTTGGAAGAAGTAGTTGTGAATGAGCTGCACTTTTCGAGAGAGGCAAGAAGAGAATTAGAAGAGCTTTCAAAATGTATCGACTGGAAGAGAGAGAAGGAAGAAGAGGAAGGAGAAAGAGAAGTGAAAGAAGAGATTGTTTTATTGAGATGGCTTCAATCATTGGAGACTTTTTTTGAGTCATTCGAAGTGTGGAATGATGAATTTGTGGAGCTTATCAGATGTGTTACCCAGATATTTCAATCAGCGAAGGATAATTACAGAGAAATTAGCGGTCAGTGCACTCATTTGCTTAACAAAGTCGTGGATAATGGATCTGTGAATATTTATGGCTTGCTGAAAGGAAAAACAATTGAAATTTTTTTGGAAGAAATTCAGCTACAAACATTGAATGATAAAATGTCAAATGAATGCTTTGCATATTTTCTTGCGATTTCATTGCGATTGAAAGGAAAGGAGTATGACAAAATGAAAGAGGCAAAGAGAAAGATAACCAAAAGGAAAGTGTTTGAAAAGATAGAAGAAGAAGGGTACGAAGATTGCATCATTAGCTTTTGTGAAGCCATTCCATTTTTTAGCAGTAAATATTATTATGAATTATCAAAAAATATTTCTGATTATTTTGTGAATGTTTGACCAAATTCATTTCATTTGGCTTTGTATCACACAAATCAAATTATTTCTTTTTCATCGTATCTCAAAATCGAAAACAATCATTTGAGCATTTTTTTTTATGATTATTTTTATTCCACTTCATTTTGATGAAATGAAGAAGCAAATAACATCACATTTTTAAATTTTACACGCACACACACATACAAAAAAAAAACCTTCCTCAAGTGACTTGTCTGTTCAACAGTTTCAAAAGAAAAATTCAATATTTTCTTTGTCATTTATTGTTGCAAACAACCTTTTCTTTGTTTTTTGAGCGGTTTTGTGTTCTTTCAGTTTGTTTCCTTTTTTTGCACATTCTATCTTATGTAATCTTGCAAAATATAAGAAATCAAAATTCAGTTGACAAAAAGAGGGTTTTATGAGATGAAATAGAATCATTATAAAAAAAGGGATTTCTTTTTGAAATTAGTGAGTTAATTGTTGCTTCTCAACCAGAAATACCTTATTTCCCTTTCGCTTTCTGTTTCACCAACAAAAGAACTTCAACAAATAGTCTTCAAGAACGAAATATGTACAGCAAATACCTTTCAAACAAAAGAATAGAAGACTTCACAAGAAATCACGTTGGTGAAGAAAACGCGTTTTGAAAATAGTTTGTAATATTCAACAATATATTCTCCATTGTCCCTCTTCTTTTTCTTCTTCAACAACTCAGTTTTCTCAGATAATTCAAATATTCTTGAGGCATTTCGAAAGAATGAGTTCTTCCTATCAAAATGCAGAAATTTTAGAATTTTGGATTGAAATTCATTTGATTAGTGTCATCCTTTTATTGGCACTTTTTTCTTTATTGGCACCAAAATTTTTTGAATTGGAAAAAAGGTTAAAACACATCAAAAAAATACAAAACTCGAATCAATTACTCTTCTTTCTTTTCTTTTTCCATTTTCACGTTCAAAGGGGTCAAATTCATCACTTGTTTCATCGTTATCATTCTTAATTTTTCTAAATTTTCTTTTCACTTTTTTCTCCAAAGGCAATTCTTCTTCTTCAATTTCCTTTTCTTTTTCTTCAATTTCTTCAATTTTCATCTTGTGTTTTTCATTATATTCATCCCATTCATCAAGAAGCTTTTCTTTTGTTATTTCTTTTCCGAAGAAGTCGAAACAATGTGAATGAGAAGGAATGAAGCATTGAGAAGACTGAGGAAGCTTCATCAACACAGATCCAGATCCATTGCTGAGGACTCCACTGTTAATGAAGGCTTTTTTGATGACTGAAGGGGTTAATGCTGTGTGAAGGGCTTGTGGCAACACATCTGCAACAACTGTTCTTTTTGAAGATGAGGATGTGGATGACGGAGAGTTGTAATTGTTTGATAGCTCTGACTTCAATACTGCAAATACGCCTCTGTCCAGCGGCTGCGATATGTGCGTGGTGTGTGGAACAAATGTGACGACGTCTATTTCGGCTTCCTTGAACTGTCTCCATATCGTTGGATCTGCCCGCGATGAGTGTGAATCCAGGAGAAGAAGGCAACGATGAGTTTCTTTAAGAATTCGCTTTCTTCTGTCAATGATAGCTGACAGAAGAACTGTCAAGGTGGATTTTAAGAATGATGCTCTATCCATCCAGCCGTTTGTGTTTGGCCAAATGTCAAGCGACGGCGTTAACAGTGTTGTCAGTTCTTTCGGAAGAATTGCGCTCGGCCACAGCACGACAGACGGAAGCGAGAAGTTATCAGTAGCGATTCCAGCAACAAGAGTGGCATTCGGCATCCTTTCGGCAGTCTTTTTGAACCCAGCTTGTTCATCTGCAGGATGAACAGCAACGCCACGTGTTGAAGTTGGAATTCGAAGCGAAGATCCATCGACGTTGAAGATAAATTCCTCTGGATATTTGTTTGCATCGTGCAATGCTTGTAATTTGGCGAACCACGGCTTTAGGACTTTCTGGCAAGATGCTGCAAGTCTGTTAATATCAACTTGCTTTGGCAGCGAGGACTTCAATTCTGGATGGTGCTTTATGAATGCGTGAACTGTCTTCAGAGTTACAATTTTTCTTTATTTTTCTTCTTTTTCCCCTTCTTCTTCACTATCGTTAATTATGTTTTCCATCTAATTACAAATTAATAAACAATTCAAATATCAACAGCAAACCAGATCGCGCGCTTTTCGTAATGTGAGGCTTGTTCCAGATCGAGATTCTATTGTAACTTCTTCCAAGAATTGCTTTTCTTTTTCACCGCTAATAATTGGTGGATGACCAACTTTTGCAACAGGCCTGCCGCTTTAAATTGCTTTAACTGCGTGCTCCAAAGATTATTTGCTTATTCTACAGTATTTAACACCATCGACCAGCCTGATAACATTGTCATTAACAATGTGTGCAATGCTTTCTAATCTTGAACTATATTTTCTGTAACGAAATGCAGACATTGCTTACTTCAGCCGCTTCTGCGCCGCTTCAGCTTTCTTTTTCACTAGTAATTTCATTTATATATTATGGGTAATGATCGTTAATAAATATTTTTATTTATTAATTCTCATTGAAGAATTTTTAATTAATATTTAAAATTTTGAATGAATAAGAAATATTTACAAACCTTTGTGCAGTCCAATTTCTCATGAAAGCTCAATGGAAGGACTTGAACCCCCCCATTTCCCCCCTTGAGAAATTGGATTTCTTTCAAAATTCAAATATTCGATTATATCACATTTGTATGTATTCCAAAAAAATATTTTAAAATATCATTTGTGGGTCAGATTAATTTTTATTTAAAAAAAAAAGTGCCAATAAAGAAAAAAGTGCCAATAAAAAGATGACCCTAAATCAAACAACTTTTTCCCCTTGCTTCTTCATCGGATTTGTCTTTTTCCTCATTTATAAACAAGTAATTCGCTCATTTTTTTTTACAACAGCTTCACAGATCTAATAATTTTGGTAAAACTTCATTGCAGAAATGCTCAAACACTCATCTGCTTATCCTGCTGAATAGTTCTCCTTCCTCCGCTTGTTTTCACTCCTTCAGCACAGCCAGTTCAATCACTGCTTCCATCGAAAAAACCTCATCCCCCATCCTCATTTCTGATTCCTCCAGTCCCTTCTCCACTTTATCCTCAATCCTTCATAGAACCGCTCATCGCCTCACACTTCGTAATCCTGCCTCACCACCACACGCCTCGACTGCGGCGATCGCGACACAAGCCGCGCTATCGCCGATGGTAGAAGCGGCTGGTCAAACTGATGGAAGATCGACGGGAACGCATTCACATCTGCCGCCACAAAGATGTGTTTTCTCCGCAACTTCGTTATCCACAAACGCTGCAAGAAAGAAAGCGGCTCCACCAGATGAACCGAAAGAATAGTCGAAAGCACCACATCGCAGGCATTCATAACTCCCCCATACAGCACCGCACTTTACACCACAACACTGCTCCGCAGCTGCAGCGACCGCGGTATGTGCCGCCCACACACCCCAGCCGCCTCAGGTTCCACAATCCGTTGCTGCTGCCGAAGCGTATGATTTCTCAACCGGACAGGTATCTGAATGATCAATCGCATGCGCAAATGACTTTAATGATGACTTTTTTTTTTCTATTTTTTTCTCTTCACTTCTCCGCCTCCGGAATGGCGAAGTTGATCGACATGCTGCACCAGTTTAAAGAAAATGAAGAATACAAAGAAGACGTAGAAGATACTACTGCTGAGCTTCGATGAACACAAGAAGCTTTTTGAGATTATCGTCGGATCAGACAACAGCTCCAAATGAAACCCAAACTCAACATATACGTTTTTTTCAGAAAGATCTGATAAAAGCTGGAGCAAGCAGTTTTGTTGCAAAGAACACAGATAATACAGAATTTCTTTAGGCAAGGCTTTGCAATTATGAAAGAAAAAGATTTACGAAAGACATATGAAGAATCAACCGCGACAAGAGAACTGATTGATGATTTGAATCAAAAAATGACTAATGAGTGTTTTTGGAGAATTGCAAAATAAACTCTCTTCAATGAAAAATTTTTTATCAACATTTCATTTATATGTTATCACATGTTTTTGCACTTTGGGTCCTGCTTTTTGAATGAAATGAGAATATTTTTGAGCAAAAAACACAAATTTTCAAAAAATCAAGATTTTCGAAAATTACAGTCGGTGCCAAAGCCGATCCTAGGTGCGAAACACGAACCAAGAGAGAGAAAGAGAGAATGCAATCATTTTTCGAAGTTGTTTAATATATTTTCAATTAAAGACCAAATATATTTAACTATTCGTTGAAACCAGGTATTTGGCAACATATTTTGAAATTTTCTTATGAAATAACGAACAAAGAAAATACATTTTGTTTTAGCATCATTATTTGAATAGTTAAAAATAATCGATATGAAGCAATTCTACAAAAAGAAGACTTCTAGTTAGTTCCTCAAAATTGTGTGAAGGCTAGAGTTTTATGCTGCAGTTGTATTTTGATAAGAATGTTTCTCAAATGCGTTTCTCTTTCGAATTGAATGAAGGAGAAATTTCTCTGGGTGGTTGATCAAAATCTCTGTTTTCATTTTTTGAAGTTGATTTCACTTCTTTTTCATCGTCTTTGAGTATTTCAATCATTCTCTTTGCTTTTTTTCTCGATTCCTTTTTTTCCTTTGCTTGTTCTTTATTCAACATTTCATTAAGTTCTTGTCGACTATGTTTATTCTAAGGATTCTTTTCAGAAGAAGATGAAGTTTGTTTTCTAATTTTCATCAGCTGTTTTTGAAGAAAATGTGAATGCTCTTTTGTTGATTCAATTTGTTTCATTAGCTCTGAATCATCCATCTCTTTTGCTTCTTCTGATGATTTTTCTTCAGTGGAATTTTCGTTTGTTGAATATTTTCTGTGATTAACAATCAATGTTGGACGTTCTTTTGTTTTTTCAGAATCGTGGAGAGATGAATGTTATGAAGATTGAACAGAAGATAGTTGTTTATTTCTATGAGGAGAATAATTCACAAACAACTCTTCTCTCCAATCTTGCGAGTAAACAGATGTTTCAGAATTGCATTTGTGAATATGGATGGGGGATCCAGATATGCGATCCAAGACTGGGGCAGCTGCAACAGGCCATACGCCTGTTTTTTTGAACGCTGCTTTTATAGTCGAAGGCTTTACCGCAACAACAACTGCTTCAGGGAGTGTGTCGGCAAGGGAAGATCTGTAGGAATGAATCGAAAACGGAATAGGGACGTGAAATTTATTGCATAGAGTTGCTTTCATACGAGAAAATATGCACGAGTCGCACGGTTGCAAGAGATGGGTCATATTTGGTAGAAAACTCTTCAAAATAATATTGAATTTCTCTGCAAAATCTGCCACACAATCGTCTGAATGAGTTACATGATTATTCATTAGGAACAGGACTTTATGTGTCGTCGTTGGCTCAACTTTTGAAACAATCGCAGGTGTCCAGTAATTGATCATGATGTTTTTAAATATTTCTTTTGTAATCCAACCAGATGAAGAAGGAAGAACTTTGATGTCAAATGCATAAAGCGAAGAAAATTCTTGTGGTGAACTTTTCATGGGCCAAAGGAGAAATCGCTGAAGTGAAGAGCCATCTGCACAGACATACAGACACAAAGTTGAATTAGGAACTTTTGGAGGAGCTGTTGAAGCAGGCAGAATTTGATTTTTTAGACAATCAACCAGTTTGCTTGTGCATTCACTCAAATTCAACGAAGATTCAACAATATCAAATATTCTCGATGAATCAATGTTATTCCTGCTAATAATCTCAGACAATTCTCCAAACCACTGTCTCACATTCTCTGGCGATTGAGCTGCAATTTTTGATAACTCAATAGGTTTCGATAATGCTGCATGAATAATTTCGCTTCTTTTTAATAGCTTGTATGCGTACATTTCGTTGAGTTTTTTTGGTTCTTTATTTTCACCACACTCTTTTTCAAGAATATCCGCACACTTAGAAAAATTTTTCTGAAAAGAAAAGAAAAGAAAAAAAATAAATCAAACCATGTTCTGGACATCGTGCACTTTTATTGTTTCTTTTTCTGATAATTTGACAAGGACTTGATTTTCAATTATTTCGAGCTGGCGCGCGTAAATTATTAGAGGATGCCCATCTGCTCCAACATCTCTTCCTTCCTTCTCCGCTTTTACACTTCTGAACCAAGCACCTTTCGAAATAATGTTTTCACCAACAACGGTTCGCAATTTCAGTGAATGATCACGGCGTATAGCAAATATCTTTTTGGTTGTTGAATGAATGGAACGATATTTGCTGGATGCGAGTTCGCGATGAAGTTGAAGAGGATAAAGTTATGTTGAGTAACTCATGATATACGTTGTATGATCAAATGAATAAACATTGAAACTTTTGATTAGTGATGTATTTGTTAATTTTTAAATTTTAATAATTTATTTTTATTCGTAATATAACAAATTAAATTATTTGGATTTATTTCTTATTGTTGTGAACACAAAAAATAAAAGATTCATTGGTTTCAAAAACATCAGCCAAAATAATGAATTGTGTTCTTGTTGTTTCTTTTAATTGATTAATGATTATTCTCGATGCAACTGCCTTGGAAATATCTTTTAAAAATACAATTTAGAGATAATTTTACAGAAATGAACAAGATCAATGTTTATGCAAGGATCGAGTTTCGCACCAAGGATCGGCTTTGGCACTGACTGTAACTGCAAATACTTAAAATTTCATTAAAACATCAAAATTATTGGTATTATTTTCGTTCTTCACTTAAGATGAATTTTTATTGCAATTTTTGAATATTAGCGATGGTTAAAAAATGGTTTTTATCGTTTCAAATGTTTCTTTCGAATCTTTCAAATTTTCCTCTTGCATGTTCAAGTATATCTGACTTGAAAAGCTCAACATTAGAGTGATACTAATGCTTGAAACAGAAATATAATAAAATTAAATAAATATTTACACATGAACGCTGATTTGGAAGCATGTTGAGTGAATAATCCAATGAAGAAAGAGAACTTGAAGAAGAGCGATGTATACGAAATAATATCCTTCAAACAAGCTATGAAAGCAGAACTGGTTGATCCATGCGTTTCGGTCAAATTGAGAATAAGTTATTGTTGCTGAAGATGAAGATGTTGATGATGAAAATAATGAAAAAGAATAGAAGGTGCATGCGACATCAACGAAGAGAGTGACATTTCTCTTGTCTTGCTGCCTTGCTTTTCTCGCAAAAGAGTCAGAAAAGTCAGATCCAGATTGGCTGCTCATCCAATCGAATTTTGTATCTTTCCAATTCAGTGAAGGAAAAGATATATGAAACAAAAAAGATTGAAGAACAAAACAGATGAAAATGGAAGGAGTTGTCGAAGAAGAAAAACGAAGAGATAGATGAAAAAGAAGAAGACGATGAAGTTGGAGAAGAACAAATTGACAACAATGACAGAACATATGGCCAATGTGTAAAAAATATATTCTGATTCTTTCCCTTTCTCTTCTTCTTCTTCTTCTCTGCTGCTCAATCACCACAAGTTGAATTGATTTTCCTCCCAGAATTCACAAGAGAGGAAGAAGTGAACTGTGGCTTAAAATCAATAGTGGCGGAAGATGATCCACTCATTTTGTGTTTTTCATGCTCTTCCAAAGCAATCAGTGAAGATTGTGAGAAAGGAGTTGATGATGTTTGAGGGGTGCTTGGAGACTGTTGTGTTGAAGAAAAAGAAATTTCATTGAACGCAAACTTTATTCGTCGACAGCTCATGATTCCTTTTTTTCACGTTCCGAATGAAACTTTGTTGCTCCTGTGAATATGACGATTTGTGCATCCAAATCTCCTTCTGCTGCTGTGGTTGATTCTCTTTTTCCTCTGCTTTGCATTTCTCTCTCTCTCTCTCTCTCTCAATCATCCTCACCCAAATTCGCTCATAACTCTTTCCACTCCTGCTGCTTCCAAGCATTCTCATTCAATGCTGACCCACACAAATAGAACATGAAATCAAAGTGATATCTCCTTCACTTCAAGTTTCTATCCAGTGCCTTCGTTGCGCAATCATCAGCATAATTCTTGTTCTTTCTTCACTTCAACAGCAATCCAATCCCAAATCGTCCCTCACGCCCAACGCATTTTTCCATTTGTTCCACCAAAAAGAAAAAAAAAAAATCATTCATCCATTTTCTATCTCACTTCATCATTTCTCCACTTTTCCAAAGCTCCTGGCATTCATCTACTCATTTTTCTTCCTTTGCCTCTTTCACCAAAGCAATTTGTCAAACAAATCTGTCAGAAACAAGGCACATAAGACGTTATCCATTGTTCTCGTATTGTTCTATTGAAATAAAAAATATAAATATACAATAGCAGGTGTGAATTTTCATTACAATAAATAATCAAGTAAATGGTTTTGCTTTCTTGAAATTGTTCGAAAAAATAAAATTTTGGCAAACATTTTATTCATCATACGTCTTTTCCAATAAATTAAGTGCTTTGGCTAAAAATGTCCATTTTCAAGTGTTTCAGCCCTTGGCGAATCTCTTTTGACTGAAATAGCATCTTTTTCTGCTCAAAGCATGCAAAATGCATCCACATTTCAAAAAATGCAAAATGCGTATCATTGAATAAATGAATCCTGTGTGGATCATTTCTTTGATTGAAAATGTTCATTTCGGCCAGGATTCGCTTTTCAAACTAATATTCAGAAATCAATCATTGTTTCTGAAATTTGAAAGTTCAAAAACACAAATTCTCAATTAATTTAAAATATCACACTGCGATATGAAATTTTAAATATTTCTCCAAAAGCTCTTTAATTCTTTAAATAAACTTATGTTTTGAAAAACAATCCACTGACCAATTGTTACATTTGAATATGCAAGTAAATCTCTCTCAGATGCTTCTAAATAAAATGCAACATCATAGAAATCACATTATATCGCTGTACACTTGTTGGTTGATGAAATATCAACACATCAAAATTGTTGAATTCTCAATTAATATTATTTATTTGATCAAAATGAAAATTCATATTCTTTGGAAATGAATTGGGAAAAAAAACAACTTTTCATAGAAATACAATTTCACTATTGAAATCAATATTTTCAAAGTGTTTAACCCATATTAAAAAAAGGAATTCAGGAAAAAAAGAAAAGGAGATTTCACTTGGGTGCAGGGCTCAATGCTGTCGGGAATATGCTGTTTTGTTTTCATATTATTTTCTCAGCGCATGTGCAATGGCGTTTCAAATGAAGAAATATTCCAGACAACGGAATACAAGAAAGAAAGAATTGATGATGATCTCGAGAGAAATTGGTCGGACACCTTTCAAAAGGACGTTTTTGCCAATGAAATTGGATTGGAAACAAACAACGATGGAAGAGCAGGTGGAACGAAAACAACGAAGAAATGCGAAAAAAGGAAGATTGGAGAGTCAAAAGAGAATGATGAAAAACTCAAATTCGGAGAAGCCAGTCCAAATGAAATGGCTCGAGGAACAAACGTGTCTGATGAACGAAAAATAAGGAAACAACAAAGATTTGAGGGAGAAAGTTGGATTGAAGGGTGTTTGATGTTTGCCAATTCTTCAATAAAACTCCACTCCCTGGGATTGGTGCCAAATGATGGTCAAAGCGTCTTGAATGCAGTGAAAGGATGTTTCGTCGAAGTGAGCAGATGCAGGATTGAGATTGGAGGAGAAATGCCACCATTTTGTTTGAGTGGAAGTTGTGATCTGTTCACCAACATATCTCTCCGATTCCCTTTGAATTCACATTTTCAGAAATGCCCATCTCTCTTCTCTTCAAAACCATTTGAAGGGGTTCATTCAGAAAAATGTCATGTTTTAGTTTGCTCCTCTCATTTCTCCTCTTTTTGTGTTTCTTCAGCCCCATTCCTCTCTTCACCCTCTATTCCCCTTGTTTCCTTCTCACAACTCACATTTTTCAACATCTCAACAGCAAATGATGCATGTTCACCTTCAACCACAATGTCAGTCCAAACCACATGTCTGATGAACAGCTGTTCATTTTCATCAGTTTGCGATGCATATGATGGAGGAATTGTCCCTTCTCTCAACAACCCATTTGCCTCTCTGACTGCTTCAAACACCTCGTTCACTTGCTGTTGCAGAACAAGAAATGTTCAATTCATCGGGTCGAAAGATGCTAAACAGCATCCAGGGAGGCAAAATACAACAACCAATGGAGCTAATTCATTCATTTGGTGCGAATGGAACGGATCGAAGACAACAGGAACAAATAAAGATTTCTCTGATGGAACTTCAAATGGTGGAGCAATTTACATGTTCAATATGGAGAATGGAATTCTAATCGTCACTCACTGTTCTTTTAATGGATGTGCGGCATTTTATGCTGGAGGAGGAGTCATGTGTGCAAACATTAAATCTGTTGAGATTGAAAACAACTCATTCAACTCATGCATAGCTCAAATAAGTGCTGGAGGAGGAATGTGCGTCGTGGCAGTTTCATCATGTGTTCGGATCAGCGGGTGTGAATTCCAGAGTTGCAAAGCAAATAGCCATGGAGGAGGTCTTGATCTTGAAGATATTAATTGTTCAGGAACAGGATGCATTGATACAGAAAAAGAAGGAGGGGAAAGTGCGTGTGTGTTTGAGTGCGGTTTCACTTCATGCTCAGTTACTGGAAATGATGGGGGAGGAATTCGCTGTGATTCTGTCCCAGATCCATTCAAAATGAGGAGTATTCAGTTTATTTCATGCTCAGCAATGGGTTATGGAGGGGGATTACAGTTTCATCCAAATCGAGCAACAGCGGCAAATGATAATTATTATTGTTATTTTTTGTTTTTTCACGAATGCAAATGCATTGCAGCCACTCCACATGGGCGTGATGTGATGTATTATGATTTCTACAGTATATATTTATCTCAAAATAACTCATTTTTTGAATGTTACACAACAAACACAGATGAACAGAGAGTGTGCTACGGATATAATTATACGGATTCTAAGGGTTGGACATATCAGCACACAGAAAAGAAGGATTGGCTGAAGAGAGGGATTCTCAATCGATTCGTGGTTGTGAGTGGAGGAAACGCAGAAGAGTTTTGTGGTGCGAACGAATCATATGCATGCAAAACTATTGGTGTTGCAGTTGAAAAGAGCGTGATTCAAGTGAGTCTGTCAGTCAAGCTGATGGACGGGAATCATCAAAGTGAGACAACAACAATTAAGATAGGATCAAAGAAGATTTCAGTCATTGGGAAAGGGAGGACGGAGAGTTCGATTGGAACAGGTGCACTTTTATCAACTGGAGCACTGTTCAGTGTGACGACGGGAAACCTTGGTTTATTGCACATGAAGGTTGATTGCAACTCAGCTGCAGAAACTTCACCGAGTGTGGTTGTGGTGTCTGATGGAGGTGGGTCACTCTCATTGGAAGATGTTGTGATCACCACGAGTAAAACAGGAGACTATGTGATATCATCGTCTTTGTTTGTGGTACTGCTATCACAGCTGTCAATGGTTGATGTGGAGATCAAAGATATGAATGTCTCAGAACCATTATTTTCTGAGCCAGAACATTCATCAGAAGAAAGTGTTTTGGCAAATTTGACAATTCGGAATGTGAAGTTGAGGAGTGGAGATGGAGTTGTTGTGGCAAAGAGTGTGAAGTCAGAAGAGACATTTGTGGTGAGCAACATAACAATAGAGGATTGTGAGTGCGAGGAGGGAAATGGAGGGGGAATGAACGTGTATTTGACAGGTGATGGAGATATAGTTGTGAATGGAACAAGTGTGATTGATGGATGCAAGGCAGGGAGTGATGGAGGAAATGGGGGGAGAGGAGGAGGATTATTTGTGGGGATAGAGAGTGAGGGATGTGGATTGATAATTGGAGAGAATGTTGAGTTTTCGAAAGTGAAGGAGAATGACGCCTCGTTTGGGAAGGATGTGTTTGTTTATTGTGGGGATGGGGTGCTTTTAGAATCAAAAATAAATGCAACTTCATTTGCCTTTTTTGATGCAAGTGAAATTCCATCAGATGTGTTGAGACTGAGTGGGAGTGAGGATGGAAATGAAAGTGGAGTGATTCCACTGTTTGTGTATTTGTGCACAATGGGGGCAAAAGTGCTTGTTGATGGGGGTGGAGGAAATGGGATGGATCACAACCATTGTGGATTTGAGGCATTCAGGTGTTTGACAGTTGATTATTGTGCGAACTCAAGAATGAGCAGCACTGTGAATGAAATAGAAGTTGTCTCATCTTCGTCAATAACGAAGGAAATAACAGTACCATCATTTGGTGTGTTAATTTCAGGCAGAATAACATCATCAGCGGGGGAGAGGATGGGAGTGAATGTGAGTGATGGAGGATCAGACACACAAGACTGGCTTGTTGGATGTACGGGTTCACTGACAATGAGCAGACTTTCATTTGTTGTGAAAGGTCAGTTGAATTCGAGGAGAAGTGCATTCATTCATTCAACATCAACACTCAGTGTGACGAACTGTTCAGTCTCATTTGAAAGTGGCTCATTGACTGATGGAAAGATAGGATACAACGTGATAAGTATTGAGGGAGGAGAATTAATTATGAATGGGTTTGTGATGGAAAGTGGAGTGACACTGGCAATGAATGAGAAATCACCAATAACGATAAGTGATGGAGTGAAATTGGAGATCTTGAACAGCAGAGTGAGTGGAGTGGAGGTGGAAGGTGGGAATGGAGGAGGATGTTTGAATGTGGAGATGGGAGTTAATGGGATTGTGAATATTGAAGGATGCAATTTGTCATCAGTGTGTTCAGGAGGGAGTGGGATGAAAGGAGGAGGGATGAAGATATCAGTGGGGAAGGGAGGGAGTTTGGAAATGAAGAATGTGAAATATTCAGGGTGTGAAGTGCCAAGAGAGGATGTTGAGGATGGAGGGAGAGGAATGGGAGGAGGGATGTTTGTGAAGCTGGCAGATGAGATGGGAACATTTGTGATGGAAGGGATGGAATTTGAGGGATGCAATGCCTGGAAAGGGAAGAATATGTTTGTTTCAGGACGGGATCTGAGTGAGATTGTGAACAAGGAGCGCTTCAAATGGGTGATAAAGGAAGAGGTGTTGGGATCGTTGGATGAGCTGTGTGGGTGGGAGAGGAAGACAATAGGAGAGGGATATGTGATTCCACTGGTTGTGTATTTGTGGAGCAACTGGAGTGGGAATGGGTTTGTTTCGAATGAAAAAGGAGGAGACTTCAGTGGATGTGGATTTTCAGAAGCACCATGCTCATCGATTGACCACTTGATATCATTTCGATATCCAACACTTGGAGAAGGGGAATCACACATCAACATTGTTGGAGCAGGAGTACTCAACAGAGGAATATCATTTCCATCACCTCCTTCATTAACAGAAACTCCCATTGTGACAATTGAAGGAGAAAAGAAAGGGACAGTTTTGAAAGTGAGAGAAATGAATGGAAATGGAGAAGGTGAATCGATGGTTGTTTCGAATGTTATTGCTTCATTCAAGAACCTATCATTCACAATGCCAAATGAATTAGGGAGACATTCGTCATTCATTCAATCTTCATCTTCCTCTGCAATGCTTTCAGTTGTGAGTTGTTCGATTGATTGTTCTGAGGAAAGGAGAGAGATGAAGTATTGTGTTATGAGAGTGGAAGGAGGGAGTCTTGCAATTGAGGATTGCACCCTTTCTCAGTTCCTGTTGGTGAAAGGTTTCGTGGAATTCACAACAGATGTGAAGAGTGTTGATGTGATGAACGTGTCGATATCGAACACAACGATATCTGAAAGCAGTCTGATATCACTGAGTCAGTCATCCACAGCAAATATGTTGAACAACAATGCAATGGAGAACACAAAACAAACAGTGAAAGTGAACAGCTCCTCGTTCACGAACATTTCATGTTTTGATAACAGAGCATGTGTGATGAGTGCAGATTCGTTCGGGGTTGGTATGGAGTGTGTGATGGAAGGGTGTGTGCTGACGAAGTGCATGAGCGAGAGGAGCGAGGAAGGTGGAGGGGTGAAAGTGTGTCTGAAGAGTGGGGAATCAGAATTGAAAGTGAGAGGATGCTCGTTTGTGATGTGCATGTGCTCAACAGTGGATGGGAGAGGAGGAGGTTTGATGATTGATGCAGTTGATCCGAAAGCAGAATCGGTTGAAAAAGAAATGCCAGCTCTTGGGGTGAGACTGGAAAACATTCGATTTGTGATGAATGAAGCCTGTGTTGGGAAGGATGTGTTCATCAAGTGCTATTCGATTGCAGGGCAGGTGAATGAGACGCTGTTTGTTCTGGACTTCAGCCAGGATGCTTTGAAGTCGAACAACTCGATTTGTGGGAGGGATGATGTTGACAAGGTTGATGTTGATCTGATTCCATTTATCACATTCTATTATTCGGAACAGGTGTTTGTTTCAGTGAATGGGAGTGAGAGCAGGCAGTGTGGGGCACAGGAGAAGCCATGCCAAAGCATTTGCTGTGGAGTTCGACACCTTGAAAAGAGTGTTGCGAATATGATTCTGATTGATGGAGAATGTCTGATTGGGGGAGTGTGTGAGATTGGAGATTTGAATGTGAAATCATTGAAGAGAGCGCAGGCAACCATTCATTTGAACACAATGATTGAAGAAGATGAAATGAATGGAGGAAGTGTGATTGTGTTTGTTGATGAGTGTGTTGTGGAGAGATGTGGATTTGTGTTTGAGGAGATGTTTGGGTGGGATGGGGAAAGCATTGTGAAAGAGAAAGATGGGAGATTGGAGATTTCGGAGTGCAGGTTCAGCTCAGCAACGATGGATCTGGTGATGAAGAGCAGGATTGTGAGTGTTGAGAGTGGAGAGCTGAAGATGACAGAAACAACATTTGATGGGATCCACACCACAGCACCACTTCTCTCGTTCACCAAAGAGGGAAAGGTTTCGATGAGTGGGATTGGAGTTTGGGATGTGATGAGTGAATGTGGTTTGATTTGTGTTGGAGGGAAGGTTGATATGGAGATGAAGGAAGTGAATTTTGAGAATAACTCTGTTTGTGGGAATGAGAGTGTGATGAAGATGGAGGGAGCCGAAAAGAGAATGAGTGTGCTGAACTGTTCATTTGCTCGATGCCAGGGCACAAATGAAAGAGGGAGAATGGTGGAGATTTGTGAGTGTGTGGATGTGCTGATTGGATCGTGTTTGTTTGATGGAGAGAAAGAGGAAGAAGGTGATGAAGAAGGAAAGGAAGTGAATGAGATGAGAGAAAGAGATGATGAGATTTGCAGATGGGACGGATCTCTTGTTGATATCACAAAGAGTTCAGTGATGATGAAAGATACAACATTATTGAATTCACCAGAAGGTGGAATTACAATGAGTGAAGGAAATGTGACAATTGAGAAAGGAGAGTTCATTGATAATAATCTATCAATTGAAGGATATCCATCATTGAGAAGAAACATCATTTGCTCAGATTCAGGAATATTGAATGTGGTGAGTGTGAAAGGAGGAGATGGATTGAGGGATAATACCTCACTTTGGCTGTTGAATGATGGGTGCAGCTTTGAAGGGATTGTTTCTGAAAGAGATTCATCATTCTTCATTCCCGTTCTGGAGAGTGTGGAAGCAAAAGAAGAGACAGACAGAATGAAGCTGACCTTCAAAGGGATGCTTCTTGTTCCATGCAATCTGTCATTCTCAGTTGTGAAGAGGAAGGGAGAAGAGAAAGAGATTGGACATTATGATTTTGATTCAAATGGGTTTTTATCCGAAAGAGAAGTTGAAGGAAGTGTTGCAAAGGATCTGATCAGCAGTTGTGGAGATGAAATAGAAGTGAGTGTGCATGTTTTGTTTGGGAATGCAGAATCTCCATCATCAACTCAGTCATTTATTCTGAAGAATGCAAGTGAAACAAAACAAAAAGATGATGAAAAGATTGTTGAAGGAGGGAAAGAAGGAAAATCCTATTGGCTGTTGATTGTGATTGTGCTTGTTGTTATTCTGATGATAGTTCTTATCGTTGCAATTGCATTTATTGTTCGATGGAGAAAGGCAAAGAATGAAGCGAAAGATTTGAGAGAGATAGTGAATGATAACATCAGAAAAGATCCAAAAGCATTTGAGATGGTTACGATGGAGATGTCGCCTGAGGAGCAGTGGAGGAGAGCTGAGAGAGAGGCGGAGAAGAAGAATGATGAAAGGATAAAGAAGAGAATATATGACACGAATATGCAACATTCAGAGTCATCGGAGCATCTTCTATCTGAGAGTGGATCAACAGAATACATTCTTGGGAGAGACTCAGACAAGATCCCAGAATGGATGCTGGAGAAGGTTGATGATGAGGAAGAGACAAGAAAGAGAACACCATCACCATCAATTTCATCCACTTCAACCACAGACACTTCAGACACAGAATCCACTTTTGTTCGATCAGAGAGTATGTGTCCAACAACTTCATCTATGTCGAATCTGGTAGATGCAATGGCCTGCTCATCTCCACATGAGAAGCTGATTGTGGACTTGAGGGATTCGCTGTTCATGCTTCTGCATGGGAGGAACAAGACAAAGGAGATGGCGATAGGCACACTGGAGGAGCGGGAGCAGACAGCAGCGCAGATCTTGTTCTGGGTGGCCAATCTTGCGCTCCACTCCTTTGATGAAATGGAAGTTCCCCTTCAGTCGCTGAGCAGTCTGAGCCCGCACATTGTGCTGTTCTCAGAGCACATGGTCATATGCATTGTGATGCATTCTGATCTCCTTTCATCAGATGATTCAGATTCGTCATCCATCTCTTTAGTGTCAATGGTTTCTTCTTCCTCCAATGTTTCAGTGATGAGCGAGAGGTTCACAGACTCACCACCACCTTCATCTGCCTTTGAGGATGAGGATTGCTTCAAAAAAGAGTGCCTGAGGTGGAAGGCACCAGAGCTGCTGATCAACAAGAAGATGGGAGCAACGAAGGAATCAGTGTCGTTCTCGATCGGAATGATGCTGTGGGAGTGTCTGACGCTTCAGATCCCGTTTGGAGAATATGATGGAGAGGGAGCAGGGCAGAAGATTGTGAATGGAGAAAGACCTGCATTGGAGGAGTTACAAGCAAACTCATGTTTTGAAACCATCAAGAATTGCATTTCTTCATCAGTAGAAGACCGTCCGTCGCTCACGCAGCTGAAGCGGGAGTTCATAAAGCGCTTTCCAGCAGAGATGGTGATTGTAACTATGTCAGATGCAATTGAATTGGGAGAGTCCTCTGAAGAAAAGGAAATGAAAAAAAGTGAATGTGAGAAAAGTGATGAAAGTGGGACAAATACGAATGAGAATTCTGCACAATGAAAAATGTTGTTTAAGACAAAGTGAAACATTCTGATGAGTGAATGAAGAATATAAAAAGCTTTAATGTGTTTTTTCCAATCTTTTTTGTTTTTTTGAAAGCAACTTCAATTTTTTGTTCTCTTTTTTGTTATTAATGTTGAATCTTTTTGAAATTTCAGTTTAAATTCTATTTTTGTTGAAAGAGATTTTGTTTGCAAATTGTTTGAGTTCTGCGATTGTATCATGTGAATGTTAGCTGTTTTATATATTCTTGATTTCATCTTTTGCATTCAGTTTCGTTTCACATCTTTTGAGAGTGACACTCATAAAAGAGATGTCTTTTTGTTTTTGTTGATATTGTTTCTCAAACACCTTTTATCTTCAACAACATGTATATATGTAATTCCACACCCTTGCATTCACTATTTATCATTATTCTGTTTTGCGTTTTTGCAGAAGAATATTTATTGATGAGTTTGTTTTCATTTTGATTTGAAAGATTATTGCGTTGAAATGATTTTTGTTTCACATCAATATTCATTCATTTTCAAATTCTTTCAGTGAAAACTTTCAGTTTGTTCTATTCATAATTTCGATTTAAATGTTGAGTGAAGAACTTGGTTATAATGTTTGTATCTCTCTTTTTTGGAACACCATTCCCTATCTTTTTGGTATTTGACTTTAATGATAAAGAAACAACACCATTTTTGAAATTGAAGCTTGGTTTTTTTTTTTCCAAGGCGAATTGACAATAGGGTTGATTATTTTTCAGAAAATGAAATTATTTTCTAAATGAATAATTAGAAGTGTATCAATTTCTTTCAAAAATGTTTATTATTTTTTTACGATTTCTTGCTTATTTGAACATTGAACAAATAATAACATGAATTTAAAATTTTCAATTCAACAAAAAATTCATATTTCATTGTTCTTTTCACAATTTCATTTATCAAAAGAAAACTGTGACAAACTATTTTTTGTCAATCACATATTATTCAGCAAATTATTTCCATTTTGCAGAGTCAATAATAATTTCAGTCTTTTCAAAAAGTGAAAAATTAAAAATTGTGAGCTTTAAACAATTTTTGATCAGACAAAAAACTTTCCAATGAAATTTACATCTTGAACTTTTTTCTCAAACTAATGATTTCACATGTTACAATTTTTATGAATAGGGTGGTGTTATCTCAGTTCTTTTTTTCATCGTGACTTTAATAGTTAATAATTTATTATTTCCACCTGCTTTTCATATTCTTTTTTACAGTTTTCAGCATGAAAGAAAATTTCTGTTTTCGGAAATTCAGAAAAAATTTCTGCACAAAATCTCTCAATATAAGGAGATAAGGAGAGGGTGGAGGCTTGCTTCTTCATCTCTGACTGGTGCAACCACCCGAGGAGATTAGGAAATAGCAAGAGGGCTTTTCAAGTTGGAATTTGATCGAAATGTTTTTTTCGATTTTTTTTTTTTTTAATAATTATTTTTTTTTAAGTTACAAATATTTTTCTTAAATAACCATTTTAATTACTCTTGAATTTATTCATTATAAGTTATTGTTTGTGAATTGCAATGAATATTTGTATATTTGCATTTTTGACTAATTGCTTTGCCATATTTTGAATGGAATCATAATTTGATATTCATTTTTCTTGAACGAGAAGTGAAGTGTTTCTTTTTCAAGAACTTTTTTTAGAAAAGAAAACAAACATTCAATTTCTTCTCTTCTTGTTGAGAGATGCCACTTAATGGGTCATGTCACTTGAAGTGATAAAAAGGCATGACGACATGTACTGATCTCAAAATATTTTGCGCCATAAAAAACCATATTGGCGCGAGAAGAGAAAAAAAAAAAAAAAAAAATATCAAAAAGGGGTCGGGTAACAAAAAAGGGGGGTGGGCAAAGAGAAGAAATTGAATGTTTGTTTTCTTTTCTAATTAAAATGCATAACATTTTAATTGTCAAGAAAACTTCCATTCAATTTCTTCTCTTCTTGTTGAGAGAAAAACTTAGTTGGAAGCTGTTGCTTTGCCGTCTGGACTTCGACCGAAGGAGCGGAAATCATATGTCTTGGACTCTCTTTTGGCTTGTGCCCTTGTGCGAATAATGAAAATGTCCTTTTCTTCTTCTTGTCTGTGCTGTTCACAATTCAATGCGTCTTGAGTTCTATCGTCCTCTCCTTGAATATGCGACTTCTTTCCTCTTGTCCTTGTCATCCTGACGGTCTTCGTTTTTTCTTCTTCCACCAACTCCTCCATAGATGCCTCAACTTCTTCACACTTGGATTCCTTTTCTGAAAGGGTTCCATCAGTGGATTGTTCTCTTTTTTCTTCCTCTTCATCACTAACTATCGGACTTTCTTCCTTCTCACAGTCACCAATCTTCTGTTCCTTCATTGTTCCAGCTATTACTCGTGCCATTGACGATGCCAAATTGGTTTTGAAATAGTGCTTAACCAGAGTATCTGTCTTCGGTGAAAGCCTTGCAAACTTGGCAATCTGTGAAGGCGGGATTCCTGCCATTGTTAATGTTGACAAGGTTGCTGCCTTTAAAGAGTACGGCTTGAATCTCTGAGGAACTCCTGCAAGCTTCATTGCCTCCTTAGCTAACTTGCGGATACCCGAAGCAGTCAGCGGCTCGAATGTTGTAGTATTGAGCAGAAGTTTGTTGCTGTTCTGTTTTTGTTTTACCAGGAAATACAAATCCTTAATTGCAGAAGCTGGACAAATAAGTGGGAGATCGTGTAGAAAAGGAACTGCAATCTCTGACCGTGTGTGTGATGTTTTCAACACTGTGTCCAAATATACACCTTCCTCTTCAAACCGAGAGTTCTCCATGTTGACACGCTCCAATTCTGTAAATCTGCAGGCAGAGAAGAGCATTGTCAAGGTGATAACCTTCATTGTTAATGTCTTGAAAGATAACTTGTTGTTTGGGCCTAACTCGGTGAAGTATTTTAACAAAACATTCGGATTCCAAATCTCTGGAGCCATCTTCTTTCTTGATGTGTCGTTTCTTCGAAATGCTCTGAATAGGATCCTGATGATTGCAATATCTCCCAATGCTGTATTGAAAGCTAGAACCGAATAAAATGACACTGCTGCTCTTACCATCTGTATAACAGAAACCTTGAATCCTCTATTCTTCATTGTCAAAAATACATCTGCGCATTTGACGGTCCAGTCCGGCAAGTTGTCTGGTATATGCCCATGGGCACACTTCTTCCACTGGTCTGAAAAGTGTGCGAAACAGAATAGATACCCATCCCATGTCGTTTGTGCGATTCCAGCCTTGCACTCCTCTGCGAGCTCCAAGCGGACATTTCTTTCATGAAGCGCGTGCATCCACCAGGCTTCACCTCTCTTCTTGATGGATTCAGCAAGATCACTTTCATCTTCCCTGGAGGAAGGCAGGCTCCCGTCCTCTTCATCCATGGACCCTCCAGAAGAATCTTGGAGCTGTAATTCAACTCCAAGCTGTAATAATTGCTTGTTCGAAGAAGGATGTCCCAATTCTGACCCTTCCAGCTCGGCAGGAGTATAATCGCTCGAGCTTTCTCCATCTGAGCCTTTCGTATTACCATCGGAATCAGAGGTATCGGTGGATGAGCTAGAACACACTCGTTGCTCCAAGGAACTGTCAATCCGTCTTCGGCAATTGGACTGCCCACTCCACACCATCTTTCCACTTTGTGATTGTGTTCCGATGCAAAAGCATCGAGAGTCGGTCTCACTTTCAACTGTGCAAGAAACTCTTCGAGTGCTTCGTCCTTTATTTCGTAGTCGCCTGCCCTTTCCAATCGTGACAGCGCATCTGCTCTGTGGTTCTTTCTTCCTGGAAGATGTTGTGCTTTTATTGTCAGATTCCTCTCCTCCGTCCATTTCCATATCTTGCGTAACACTGGTCGAAGATTCTTCCCAGCGCTCCAACGATTTATGTTGAAAACCACTGAGCTGTTGTCCGATCGAAGCAACAGATGGGATATTTTGTTTTCTTGAATTGTCCGAGAAAAATGGCGAAGCGCTTGCAAAACAGCTAGTTGTTCTCTGAAGTTGGATGATTGGCGGCGGGCATAGTTGGGGAACTTGGCGTGCCAATCCATAATATTGTTGTTCACTCTGAATGTTGCACCCCATGCTGTTTCCGCAGCATCTGTCGTTAACACAGCCTGGGGAATAAACACTGGTTGTAATGTTCTCCGTCGATTCCGGCTCAACATCCATTGCCACTCCTGCATTTCCCTCAACACTGAAGCATTCATCCTCATTGTCATGTTCCATCCGTATGTCTTCACGTTCCTCTGCAGAAGACGATGATGAGCTGCAAGGTGAAGTGACGCATCCTGGTATACGAATCTTACAGCGCTGAGCTTTCCAATTGCTGAGGCAAAATCCTTTATTCGAACTGTTTTGGCTCTTATTGCCTTCACTCTCCATTGACTCAGCATCGCTTTGAGAGATCCCAACCTCTCCTCGCTCAATTGAACAGTGAATGTTTCTGTGTCCCATGCAAATCCCAGAAAAGCGAACTTTCTCCCCGGGGTTAATGAACATTTTTCCTTGTTGATAATCAAGCCCAGATTTTCCAAAAATCGAATCACCTCGCTTGTGATCTCTTTCAACATGTTGAAATCTTGATGCAGGAGAATCAGATCGTCCAAGTATGATATCACTCTCACTTTCCATTTTCTTTTGATTTCCGTTGTGACTTTTTTCATGACTTTTGTGAAATACCTTGGCGCATCTGTGTAGCCGAACGGCATGCCGTTGAAAGCATAATCGATGCCTTCGAATCTGAACGTCAGATAAGGTCTGAGTTCGTTTGAAACAGGAATTAGATAATAGGCTTGAGACAAATCCATTGTCACAGCGAAGTCGTTCCTGATTATCAATTTTTCGACAGTTCTTTCGTTCTCGCATTTGAAATGCGATTTCGTCATTGCAGCGTTCAGCATTCGGCAATCCAAAATCTGCCTCCAGGCTCCGGACTTCTTTCGAATGAGGAAAATACTGTTCCGAAATTTCACCTCTTTGGGAGGAATTCTGCTCACAATCCCTGTTTCCAGCTGCTCCTGCAATTCCTTTCGAAAAGCCATCCTTTGGTTCATGCTCATTTGTGCTGCTCCGTCCCTGGTTTTTATCTTTTCCAAACCATCTCTTGCTCTGCGATTGCGCCAATGCGCCTGGACTCCATTTTTTATTAGTTTTCCTCCGTCGATCTTTCTCCATTCTTGAATATAGTTTGCTGTCCGACCTCCTATCTTTCCAGCCTCCAAAGTCCTTCTCGTCTGAGCTTCTTCTAATTCTTCTGCAGTCCCGCGGTTCGTCCCGAGGAGCTTCTCTTCCAATAATCTCTCCTTGCTCCAGTGCTTCGAAACATGGACGACCGGGGTCTTCCCTGAAAAAACTGTTTTCCTCTGGTAGTTGGTGGCCTCGGGTTGTATTTTTGAAAGGAACTGCTCTTTGCAGAAGCAAAAATATATGCAGGTCCCTGTTGCTTCTTCTGCTCTTTTGATAGTTCTTCCAATATCTGTGCCTGACGCTGGGTCAACAGGCCTCCTGATGGTTCTGAGTCCATCTTTTCTGCTGCGCGAAAACCGAATCTTCCTTCAATTCTGCACTTCCTTGCTTCATGAAGTGCTTGGGAAACCATTAGAATTGCGTCCTTTATCATCCGTTCGTGGCTCTCTGCTTCATCGCTCTTGACTTGAAGCGCCATTAGCAACGCCTTAAATGTAGGATACAAGAATTTCTCTACTCGTTCACCTGCTCTGTCTAAGGCATCCCGATACCAAAAGGACGTTCTGCTTGATGCTGGAGGAGATGCATGTAAAACCGGGCTGAAATCCTGTTCGTTGTAGCACGTTGCAATGTCCTCCAACATCGTCTTCGGCATTCGTAAATCAAAAAGGGAAGTTGTTGGTTCGACACCAAATATTGATTTGAACAAATCATCAATACTTCGAGAATCTGTGGCTTCGGATAAGATGGGAGAAGGCTGTAGCTCTACTTCAGCATGTGAAAAGATATTTGAAGAAGCTGTTGGCATTTGTGAACTACTGCATTGGGAACTCGTTGGCCCACTGATCTGCATAGCAGAACCAATTGAAGGTGCGAGTCCGGCTTGCAATGGAGCTTGTGGGGTGCTAAACATTTTTGATCACGAAAAGTGACATGACCCATAAAGTGGCATCTCTCAACAAGAAGAGAAGAAATTGAATGGAAGTTTTCTTGACAATTAAAATGTTATGCATTTTAATTGATGAGTTTGTTTTCATTTTGATTTGAAAGATTATTGCGTTGAAATGATTTTTGTTTCACATCAATATTCATTCATTTTCAAATTCTTTCAGTGAAAACTTTCAGTTTGTTCTATTCATAATTTCGATTTAAATGTTGAGTGAAGAACTTGGTTATAATGTTTGTATCTCTCTTTTTTGGAACACCATTCCCTATCTTTTTGGTATTTGACTTTAATGATAAAGAAACAACACCATTTTTGAAATTGAAGCTTGGTTTTTTTTTTTCCAAGGCGAATTGACAATAGGGTTGATTATTTTTCAGAAAATGAAATTATTTTCTAAATGAATAATTAGAAGTGTATCAATTTCTTTCAAAAATGTTTATTATTTTTTTACGATTTCTTGCTTATTTGAACATTGAACAAATAATAACATGAATTTAAAATTTTCAATTCAACAAAAAATTCATATTTCATTGTTCTTTTCACAATTTCATTTATCAAAAGAAAACTGTGACAAACTATTTTTTGTCAATCACATATTATTCAGCAAATTATTTCCATTTTGCAGAGTCAATAATAATTTCAGTCTTTTCAAAAAGTGAAAAATTAAAAATTGTGAGCTTTAAACAATTTTTGATCAGACAAAAAACTTTCCAATGAAATTTACATCTTGAACTTTTTTCTCAAACTAATGATTTCACATGTTACAATTTTTATGAATAGGGTGGTGTTATCTCAGTTCTTTTTTTCATCGTGACTTTAATAGTTAATAATTTATTATTTCCACCTGCTTTTCATATTCTTTTTTACAGTTTTCAGCATGAAAGAAAATTTCTGTTTTCGGAAATTCAGAAAAAATTTCTGCACAAAATCTCTCAATATAAGGAGATAAGGAGAGGGTGGAGGCTTGCTTCTTCATCTCTGACTGGTGCAACCACCCGAGGAGATTAGGAAATAGCAAGAGGGCTTTTCAAGTTGGAATTTGATCGAAATGTTTTTTTCGATTTTTTTTTTTTTTTTCATTTCAAAAAATAATTCTTTTATAAAAATAAAAAAGTGTCATTACCAGAATTTTTTTGAAATGACTTACATTAAAAACAAAAAGGAACAAGGATTACGAAATATTAGAAATCAAATGATGTCATTTGGTTATTGGAAAATAGAAAATCGTTTGGAACGAATTGCAACAATAGTTTCAGATGGAAAGGCAAGGATAGTGGATGCAGCCAATCTGCATGAATTCAGCCATTTTGTCATTAACAGAGCAATTGCAGCTTTGGAAAACAAAAGAAAAGTCTGCAAAATAGTTCACCCAGAGCTATTAACAGATGAAGAAAAAAAACAGTGGAGGATGTTATTCGCTGTGAAAGTTCAAGTGGAGTGAGCATTTCTGTTTCTCAAATGAAACAATTGGTTTTCTTTTTCATTTATAAACAGATCAAAATTTTTATGTTATCTTATTTTCGATGGAATCTGTCATTTCTGACAGACAAAAAACTATTTAAAGAAGAAAAAGAAAAAATTGAAAATTCGAAGTCAACGCTCTTCTCATTCATTAAAAGGAATCCACACCTTAAATAGTCTTTTCCACCTAACGTTGATATTTATTGATTGCCTGTTTCAAATAAACATTCTCTCCAGCCTTTCTATGAACTTCTTTAACATCTTCAGAATATTGACAAATATTCTTCTTCTAAGATATTTCATAACGAGGAATCTTCCCTTCGCCTCTCAGATACAACCAAAAAGCTTGTTGTGCATCCTTCAGACTCACCAGCTAAATTCAACAAAACACCAATGAATACACCAAACACAACGTTGTGTTTTGCATTGACAACAGACAGATTTTCACAAAAAAGCATTGTTTTTTGGAATTAAAAAGTAGATTCCAGCCAAACTGCGTGTGACGCTCAGCTCTTTTATGAATATTTAGGAAGACAATGATGGCTGGATGACCGACGCAATATTTGTTTGATATGCAGAAGATGTTCTCCTTCCAGTAATCGTGGAAAGACGAACTCTTTTGAACAAAGATGAAGAAAATTGCCTTCTTCTGCTGGACTCTCATCCATCGAGAGCTCAGCCCGACATTTGGCAAAAATTCACTGACGCCTTCATCAACGTGGTTACTTTCATCCATCACAGCACACACCTCACTCAACTTCTGGACCGTAAAGTATTTACGGTCTTCAAAAAAATGTTTTTTACACGAAATATTTCGTTCCTTCATTTTCATCTGTCTCTCTTCGAAGAAAAGCATTTGCAGATGATCTTCCCCAGGCTCTGCAAACAGTAGTATTACCTGAAACAATTGTTTCTTCGTTTGTCAAAAGCGGAGTGTTGTCAAATCAATGGCAAGCTGTTCTTTCAACGTTGTCTGATGAGCCTTCTGTAACACTGAAGAAAAAAAACCACAGATTTGATTTTCATGGAAAAATAATTACAGACCAAGATTTTTTAGATGAATTAAGAAATCAAAAGAAAATGAAAGATGAGAAGATAAGGAATGATGACGATGATAAAACTATGGAAAAAAAAATTGTTTGATGATGAAAAACCAAAGAAAAGGAAAATTCCACGAAAACAAGTTTTTTTAGATGATAATTCTGGAGATGAAAGAAAACAAGAAAATTCCAGAAAAATTATCAAGAGAGAGTTGATTGACCCATTATTTCTTGTGTTTATTTTTAAGAAACAAACATGCTTTCATGACATCAAGATTTTTTTATTTTTCCATTCCCATATAAAAGATATCCGGATAAAAAAACCACTCAATTCACATTCTTGATGAAATTGGAAATTAACTTTCTTTCGTTTCCTTTTCATTTTTCTTTCTTTTTTTTCATTTGTTGCATTTGTAAGTTTTGAAAAAAAAGACATTTTCAAAAAACAACTCAACAATTACTTAAGAATGAAATGTTGAAAATAGAAAAAAAAAGAAAAGAAAAAAAAGGTTTTTGAGTTTAAAACACAAAAAATTTCATTTTCTCAAACATTCACAAAATATTCTGCCAAGTTTTTTGATATTTTACGATTATATATTTCGTTGAGAAAATCTATTATATCATGAAAACTTGTAATGACATCTTCATATCCTTCCTCCTCCATCTTTTCAAACACTTTCCTTTTCAATTTTTTTCTTTTCGCTTTTTCAAATGGAAAGCCCTCTTTTTCATTCAATCTTCTTGAAGCATTCACAAAAAATTCCAAGCCTTTACACGCCATTTTGTCATTATATGTTGACTGAAGAATCTCCTCCAGAAAAACATCAACAGCTCCACTCCTCAACAAGCCATAAATTGTCATTTCTCTGTAAGTTGTTGCTGCTTCATATACACAAATGCACTCGTCGCTAATTTCTCTGAAGTTACCCTTTGCCACTCGATACACTCTTTCAAACGATGCTCAAAAGTATAATAAATTCAACATTCCACAGCTGACAGTGTTCCAAGAAAAACGCTATCGTCCGAAGCCATTGCTCGAGGATTTTCGCTTCTCTGCTTTCTTTACTCTTTTCTCTTCCTCTTTTCTCTTCCAATCCTCACGTCATGTCATTAACTCTTCTTATTCTCTAATTGCCTCTCTTTCAAAGTGCAATTCGTTCACAATAACATGTTCAAGACTATGATCGAAGAATAATCGGCCTATCAAAAACTTCCAATCAGACTGATAGGCAAGCTGAGTCAGATTCCGATGCTCCTGATGATGCAGGATGATTTCTTTGATTTCATTCGTAAACATTTCTTTTGGCTGTTTCAAATAAGAAATTAAAATAAATATCAACAATTGCAATAATGAAATGGAAATAGTCATACAATATATCCGATATTGCCAGTGCTAGCAAAGATATCTCCGCTTCTTTTTGTGTTTCCTCATCTTCTTCTTTCTTTTAGGCTGCTTTCAAAAGGCAAGGAACGCAGATGTGATATAGATCCACAGACATCCGGTTATCAAGCAAAAGATAACATTCAACGAGGTCGATAAAAAGCTTTTCGTCATTTCCTTCTTTTTTCTGTTCTTCATCAACAATCATCTCCTCAAATCTTCCGCTTAATGAAGAAAAGAAAAAGTCCTCAACGTATATGCTTTTCAAAATGTTGCAATATCCCATGTGTTTCAACAGCAAGATTGCATTTTCCATCGTCAGTTTCTCTTCTTCAATCATTTGATAGATTTTGTTGAACAGTTCTGTTGTGTAAACATGTTCAATTTCCTCTTTATTCATTTCATCAATCAATCTGTTCATTTCTTCGATTTTCTTTTTTTGTTCCGAAACGCTGCAGCTTTTCAATTCATCAAACAATTTTAAAGAAAAAAATTTATTCCAACGAAAAAAATCATTGAGCTTTAAAGAAAAAACCGTGAAATATGAACAAACTTGAAAACTTTTCCATTGGGACTGTCTCTCGATTTCTGTCTTCGGTTTAACTATTAATGAATTCTCCCGTTCTGTTTATTTAAAGTGCAATCCATTCTTAATGAATATCCCTTAAAATTAAGCAAAATCAAATAAATATTAAACATCGACGATGATCCACAAATTGAGAAGGTTCCCGTATCTATCCCAATTGTTTCACCTTTTAAATAAAGATTTAAAAACGATTTCTATGAAAGCAACCTGATGTAGCTGAGAGAGGCAAGAAATGCCAATTTTTTATTTCCTGTTGATCAAACCAACAAATATTCATCAAAAACAAATGGAGAATTGTTATTCGATTCATGAAGCTCCACGAGATTAATTTCTTCCCCTTTTGGAATCAAATTTATTCACGATATGAAATTGAAAAACGATGGAAGAGGGAAACTGCAATCTTGTAAAAGGATTAAGAAGAAGAGTTTCATGACTTTTTTGAGTTCCTGATTGTTTAGTCGAAAACCAAAGAACAGCTAATGTTTGCATTCTTGAAGGGCTTCATTAGTCGTTTTCTTTGATAGAACGCAGTGAGACAGGTTTGCTCCGAAATAATGAGTATTGATCACGATTTATGGGTGGTTTAAGTGAGAACTTCGCCCTCCCAAATGACGTGGAAAAAGAGCGAGACAAAAGTCTTAAACAATAACATTAAAAATTGAAAAATGAAATAATTCATTGTCCGCTTCACTTCACCACCCTCTTCGCCTTTTCGCCTTAATCACGAAGACCAGAGGGTAGGGGACATTGCCCCTCGGAGCTCTCTCCTGCAGACCGTGCAGGGATCCAATAAGGCGAAAGCTCAAAATGGAGCAGAAAGAAAAATCACTCTCGCTTCCGCGAGGCATGGAAAAGAAAACTGCATGTGACGTGCTCTGCCTCCTTCTCTTCTGCTGCATCAACAGAGCAACCCCAAAACATCACACACTGCATATTTTAAATTTAATTCTTCTCTGTGAAAACAATTAAAATCTTGTTTAGGAATAGGAGCATGATTAAAACTTTCTATTTGTTCCCATGTTTCTCTAAACAGGTTCTATGTGCACATTAATATTTTCGGGCGGTTGATCTTTTTCTCGATCCTTCTATATCTCACCCTGTTTCGTCATATTCCTCCAAATGTGTTTCTCTCTGACGCACCCAGCCGCTCTGAGTCTCTCCATCCGCGTTAGTATTATTTCGGAGCAAATCCTGTCTCACTGCGTTCTATCAATTCGCAATAGAGCGAATATCCGAACGCAAGGAGCAGGTTTGCTCCTCAATAATGAGTTTTGAAATCCCTTTTTAAATATTTATTCTTACTTAATTTTATATTTATTTATTTATATATAATGATCTTAAACCCTCCTGTCTAGCACGTCATCGTGCGGCGGATGTTTGGAGAGACTGCGGATGAAGGTGCGGCTCCTGTCTCTACTCCCTCCCTTTCTTGGGGTGTTTCCGAGGCGTTCTCGATCGGGTATTCATTTCTCTTGAATTCTTTGACATCTAACCTTGACTTTTCACACCATGCTTCCTCCGGTCCGTGCCCTTTTTTCTCTGTTAGGCAGTGTCTTTGCTTCCAGTCAGCTCGCTTCTGCTGCTGGGAATTATTTGAGGTGTTCTCTGACGCAGGGGTTGTCGGGATAAGTTGTGTTGGATTAAGTTATTTCTCTTTGCTTTATCGCTTCTCAAAGCTTTAAGTCTCGTTTCTTTGACAGCTTTCCCCTTCCTCATATCTTCTTCTCACCCAGTTTCTGATGTCTTTTCAGTGCAATTTTTCATCTCTGAATTTGCTTTCTCAATTCTCATATCCTTCCTTCCTCTATTTATATCCCACTTTTCTTCTTCTCCACGAGGGGGTTCTTGGAAGTTGATCGTCAACAGGATTTATTTCGTGTCGAAAACCGGTAAACTGAAAAGAGTTCCTGTTCCACTCTTGAACTCGGTTCACATCTCGCTTCTGCATTAATCTCTTTCCAATCCGAACCTATTCTTCTTGATTTATGTATTATTACTATATGTCTAATCGAGAACGCGGTAAATGTGTCGTGTTTTTCATACTCTCTTTGAATAGCTTCGAACTCTTCTTTAATTCTCTGCATACTTGCAGGCAGACCTTCTCTTATACCAACCACACATGTTCATCCTAAAAAGCTGTCCTGGTGAAATTAAGCTAACGTCGGAGCGTTTCTTCTGCATCGATGAGTGCGTTTGAGTGTTTGTTAATATCGATTTTTATAGTATTCCTTGTTGTTATCTTTATCTGCACTTCTATTAATACTGTATTCTCTTGCAATATAAAACACTCCCTTCTTAATCTCTCAATCTCATCTGGCTCTAACATTACAAAATTTCTGTTAGTTTGGGGGCTCTCCTCTGGAGTGCTTTTGGGTCTGTTGAGTTATCTGTGGTTTCTTCCCCTTTTGTAATAATTGAATAATCCCACATTTATTTATATTGCTTGCCCCTTCTCAGCTTATCTCCATTCGTCTTAATTTCTTCTGAAAATGTTAATTTACAATAATTCTTTAAGTTCAGCTTTATTTATCTTTCCCCTTGAAATATTTGTATTGGATAGTTTCAATTAATTTTCCCATAATCCATGAGGCATCTTTGGTTGTGAAGGGGTCAGTATCGCCAGTGCTTCACTTGTCCAAGTGTTGTTAATTCTTCGCATCGCTCTCCATGTATCTCTTTCACTATTAAGGTTACTCAATATTGCTGCTAATATGTCTTTCGCTCCAATGTATTCTCTCCATGCTTTTAAGTGTTTCCTTCTTATGTATTTTCCTCTCCAGTCTAACACTAATTACTTCTCATGGGGGTAAATTCTGGTTATCATTTCTCACCTCTTTAGAGATCAATCCGATGTTTCTCCATAACGGACTGGTTCAATCTCGTTAATCAACATTTCTTTCTTTCTCTTCCTTCTCACGGAAGATAGTCTCCAAGTACTTCCGCAGGGCACCAGCGCAATCTGTTCTAAAATTGTATCTGGTATTCTCGGTGCGATTGTTTGTACTATCTCTGCGACTTTCTTCCCCCTCAGTGCATAGTCCGGCTTTTTCGCCATCCGGCTGAGTGCATCTGCCTCCGTGTTCTGCTCTCCCGGGAGATGTTCCGTCTGTATTGTAATATCCACGCTGTACAGTTTTTTCTCCAACGCTCTCAGTGTTGGGATGAGCGATGGCGCTCCCCTCTTTTTCTGTATTGTCAATCTCGTGGACATATTGTCTGTCCTCAGACGAATATGGTCTATCTTCTGTTGTTGCAGCCATGCTCCCTTTCTCTCTTGTGTCCTCAACACTGCTCTGGACTCCTTCTCGTTTATCGCAAACGCACTTTCCTGGAGGGTCCAACTTCCGTGGACATATATCTTCTCCTCTTTGTTCTCCCTCGGTATTGTTAATACTGCACCCCATCCCAGCTCTGAAGCGTCCGTCGTTAGTAACGCTGGTCTGTTCCTTCTCTTCAGACTCCTTGGTCTGTTTTCTTGTAGGATCTTTCTCCAGTGTGTTAATTCTCCCAGTATCATTGGGTTGACTATCACGATTCCCTTCTAGCCTCCGCAGGCTATTGCCTGCCTCAGCACGTGTTGCATGCGCTTCATCCACTAGCTCGCTAATTGGTGTTTCAACCTCACAAAATTCAGCCTCACGAGAAGCGCTGCTAGGTTTCTCGTTTTCTGTCTCCTCCTTTCCTTTGCAAATGCTATCCAGGTTCACGCATCCTCCAGGAGAAGCACTCTCTCCCTTTCTTGGAGCGTCACTTCTATCTTCTTTGAGTTCCACAACCATCCCAGAAACTCCACGCTCCTTGTGGGTTCCAAATTCAGCTTCTCTTCCGACAGTATCCAGCCCAGATTTCTCAGGAACTGGGCAATATCCTGTAAGATCGATCTCAAAACTTCCCTGTCTGGGTGCATGAGGAGAATGTCGTCCGGATATATAACTAGCTTCACTTTCCACTGTTCTCTGATATATGACTCCGCCCATCTCATTATCTTCGTGAAAACTCTGGGTGCATCTTTCGCTCCAAATGGCATCCCTACGTAAGCGTAGCATTGACTTTGAAAGCTGAAGCACAGATAGGGACTGAATTATTCGTCCACTTTGACATGCTGACATGCACTCGCTATGTCCAGAGTTGCTATCCAGTCGTTCTCCTCCATGAGTTCCACCACTGTCTCCTGGGAATCCATCTTAAAATGCTTTCCCTGCACTTCTTCGTTTAGCTTCCTGCAATCTAGTATCTTTCTCCACTTTCCGTTTTTCTTTATCACCATGAATGTCGGGTTGAACCACTTCACCTCCGACTCTGCAGTGGGCTTCACCACTCCGTCCCTCAATTCCTCCTCCAAGAGGGATAAATAATTGTTCATCATCTCCGTTGTTCCCCGAAATTCTTGTCTGTGTTTTCTCTCCTCGAGTGAAATTGGGGATTGAGGACTTTTCCATCGAGCTTTTATACCACGGCTCACTAGTTTGTCTCCCCCAATCTTCTTCCACTCGCTCAGTCTGTTCACCAGTCTCCCCGGAAGTGGCTCCTTCGGTGGTCCAAACGCTTGACTCCTCTTCACTTCTGGCATCCTGTGGCCAAACTGTGTCTGTGTATTCCCTTCTCCTTCGAAAATGTCTGCAATAACTGTCTTCGAGCTCGCATCCAGAGTTCTCCCAATTGGGGGCTCGATAATCTTCCCAGAAGCTCTCCAAACTCCCTTCTTTTTCTCCTTCCCAGATTAACGATTGTTCTTCTGTTTTGTCTTGCGGGGATCTACGGAGTCTTCTTCTGTGTTCTCTCTCCATGCATCCGTCTCGTGGTCTCTCAGGATCTCTTGATCTATCCTCCTCTCTCGATCGAATAGACTCAATGCCCTTTAGTTGTTCTCGCAAGCTCCCACGGGTTCCATTCTTGGTACTGTCTGTTGATTTAATAAGACTCCCCGTTGCATTGTCACTCCCTCGGAATTCGATAGCGTTTCGTTTATCTCTGTCTCGCGGCATTGCGTTGCTCTCTCTTCTCTCTCTGTCTCGCGGCAAAGCACGATCTCCTTCCTCCTCGCTTTTTCTAGGCCCATTGGCTCGATCCAGATGCTGTCCCTGTTGCTGGTCCTCCTTATATCCTCGAAGGAGCTGGGGGGAGGGGAACTGTGATCGGGGCAAGTCTCCCAGCTGATGCTGGGGCATGCTGTGGTTGGACTTGTGTTGACCTCCATCTTTCTTTGAAATTCGTGAAGCTCCCGTCGAAGCCGTGCTTTTGGAGTTGCCTGTAAGCGAAGCCTTGAGCGTTCCTGCCTGTGCTGTACCTCCTTGAGCGTCCGCTCCTGGCTGCGACAAGGCCGAAGGCTGTGGGAGAAGCGGGGGATGCTCCGTACCCTGAGCCATCCCCCTCTGAACGAAAAAAGCTGGTGCTTTCCACCAACCTCCTCAGGCTCTCTGGGAAGTCCTTGGACGTTCCAACTTCAAGGAAACACTTCACGTTTTCCCAGTTTGACTGGGGAATAACCTTCAATAGGTTAATGCGGCTAATACAGTCTGCAATCAGGGCATATGAGCAGAAGAGCCCACTCAGTCGCTCTTTCTCTTCTTCTTCTATATGTGCTTTCCTTCACTCACTTGCTGTGATGGCTGCACTCGCCTTGGCAGCTTCAAACCCCGATTCAAGGGCAGGTTGGAGCAGCTCAATGACTCGTATAGCTTCTGGTGAGTCCTTTCTTCCTTCAGCGGTGACCCCCGTCACCGCAAAGGCGTTTCAACTCGCATCAGTGTGTCTGGTGAAGAAACTCTTTTCCATCTCTGGGAAAAACGTGTTTAAGATATCATCGTTTATTCTAATCGATCTGGCCATGCAAAACTCCAAAAATCTCTTCAGTTCGCCTGCCTGTTTCCTGGGCGTCAGCCAATCGTCTGGGAAATTCCCAAAAAATCATCTGATCTTTCTTTATCATCCCGCTCTTCTGTCCCTTCGGAATCACTCTCGCTGTCCTTTTCGACTTTCAATTTATTTATTTGACTAAGTGTACGACGGCCCCTCAACGGCTGTCTCTGTCTTTTCTTTTCGATCATATCTGCAATATTTGTTTCGGACTCCGATTCGCTTGATCTCGACAGAGATCTTCTTCTTGGCCGTTCTCTCTTAACCTTTCTCGTTTGTATTATTCCCATTGCCCCGGTGCGACTTGGTCCTCCTCTGCTCCTTGACACTTCATCAATCCAATTTTCAACTCTCTTGAGCCTTTGAACAAGATCAACTGTTTTCTCCTCGCTGTAGCTGTCTGCCATACTAACAGGAATTTGCGTCATTTCAAATGCGGACAATGGTGTCAATTAGAAGAAAATTCGTTAGCGAAGTTTGATCTAAAACCACCCATAATTTATAATAACACTCATTATTGAGGAGCAAACCTGCTCCTTGCGTTTGTAGATTCGCTCCATTGCGAATTAAATCTCTATCTGAAACAACTCAATTTCAGTCTCAATTGATTTCAACCTTAATGAAATCGAATGAATTCTTGAAAAGAAAATGAAACATTGATGATTGCATATATGTGTGATTATTTTTGAAAACATATTTCTTCAATCAAAAATTTCGGTTCGAAAATTTCAACCGAATTTCAAAAAAAGAACACTGAAAAATGAAAGGACCAATAAAAGATATTAGCCTCTTTATTAGTGTTTTAAAGAATTGGTATAAAACCAGTTGTGATGAATTTAGCATTTGAACACAAAATCTCTTCCCAAATACAAACAATATTTAAAAAATAAGGACCTTGAAAAAAGTTATGATTTCAAAAATAATCACCCATATGAAAGGAAATAAGCAATCAAACAAAAATTATTTAAATCAATTGTGAAAATTTCATCAAAAAGAGGATTGTGGTGCTTGAGGTGGCTGGAGCGTATGCGCCGCAGATGCAGCTGTCGCTGCAGCTGCTGTTGTCTCCGCGGGCGCTGCAGACGCTGCATGGATATGTTGTGGTGGGGCTGGAGGTGCTGTATAGAGGTGTTGTTCGTGTGTGCCTAAGATGTGGCGCTTTCGGTGATGCTTTCGGTTCCGCTGGTCGCCCCGCTTCCGTCTCTTCCATTTTCTGTTAGCACGAATTCGTTTATCAAGCGGATCTTTGCAGCGCCAGAATTGAATGCTTTCCCGTCGATCTACGATCTGTTTGACCCTTCACTGCAAATATGGCGATCGTAACAGTCGAGGCGTGTGGAGGTGAAACTGGACGAGAAAGTGACGGGGCGAGGTGTTGCAGTGTGAAGTGGAGGAGATTGTGGAGAAGGGGCTGTCGGCAGCGGGGCTGAGGATGGAGAATGTGGTTCTGTTGCCTGAGGAGATTGTGCTGGCGGTGCTGGAGGAGCGGGAAGAAGCAGAGGAAGGTGATGTGAATGAGGAGAAAGGCGTGTATCCGACAGCGCACAGAGAGTTTGTGGAGAGAATCAAAGAGAACCAAAGGAAGCTGGAAGAAGCGATGGTGCAGATGGTTGTGGAGGCACTAGGGCTGAGTCGGCTGAGGTTTGTAAAGGCTGATGCTGAGGCGGATACAGACAAACAGCATTAAGTGGAACCTGAAGTGTGCAATTCTTCTCCATCCAATGGCATTCAACAGGAGATTTCAGGAGCAGAGGAGAGTGAGGCTGCGGTAAAAGCAGCAGATGTGTCATTTGAATGTAACTTCAGATTGATGTACAGATGGAGTGGGAAAAGATGAGGACCAGGTGTAAATGTCTGCGAATGGTTTGGAGATGAATGAGGAGTCAGTGGGAAAAGGTAGCACGATTGATTTGGAGAAGGAAGAGGAAAAGGAAGAGGAAGAGGAAAAGGAAGAAGGGCAGATTCTGGATGTGGAATCGCTTCTGATTGCTCCTGGGCATCTGGAGTGTTTGAAGCTGGTTAACGAGAGTGTGTGTGGGAGCTGGCGGGACTATCTGGTGACGATGACTGTGACGGGGGAGCTGGTGGAGCTGTGTGCCGAGCGGGAGCGGATTGTGGGGAAGCCAGTTGTGGAAGGGATGACACAGCCGGACGGGACAATGAGCATCACGTTTATTGGGGAGAGGCTGTTTGGGAGGAGAGAGAAGAGAAGAGAAGTGGGTGTGGGCGTGGGTGGGTGTTTGGCATCGGATGGAGTGTCGTTGCAATTGAGCTCGGACAGGCAGAGTGAGATTGTGGATGAGTTTGTTGCGATTGGGGCGGTTGTGCCTCAGGAAAGTATGCTGTCGATGGCTCTGTGGGATGCAACGTATGCGATTGGGCAAGTGTGCCACGGGAAAGGGATGATTGGGGTGTTTCGTGTTTCGTATTGTGCGTTTGAAGACGAGTGGGAGTCGTGGGCAGTGTAGTTGGTGTTCCTGTGAATGTTATATTTTTAGCTTCAAGGCATCAAAATAGAGTCTGGAAACAACCTCCTTCCGCGCTTATCTGGTACTGCTGCTTTACATGTGCACGCTCCCTCCTCTGATTGTGCGCGTTCAATTTCTGCTCGGCCTCTGACTTCTTCGAGTTCTGTCTGCAACTTTGTGTCTGTTGCTGAAGTTCCAAGACTTCTGTCTGCTCCTTTATCAAATCCAATAAACACACCAGATGGATGATGATTGAAGCAATCCTCTCAAGTTTGATTGTCCTTTCAAAGGCATGAGCTGGAGCAGAATCTGTTGGCCTTCATTTCCCCTGTTCCAACAGCATGATGAAAAAACGACTGTGCTTCGCTGAAAACATATTTCAAAAAACGCAGGCACGTCTTATTGACTGCCAAAGCAGAAGATAGCTGCGTAACAATACTTGAACCATATTCCAATCACATTGCTTTGTATTCATTTCTTGGTCTTTTTTCGTTATTAGTATTCCGCTTTCCGCGTGGCCAATCACTTTCCTTGCACAAACATATCACAAATTGCTTCACCTACCTATGTTCCAATGTGTTATTTAATATTATGCAAACCAAAATTTCATAGAATTCTTTCCTCTTTTGTCTTCATTCAATAAAATAACAGTTAAATGCTTTTTAATCATATATTCAAATGAAAATTAAGTTCTATTGCAATCCATGTTCATGAAAATCTGCTCTCCAAAATAAAATTTCATAACATCCCCATTCTCAATGTTTTGCTCTCTAAAGCGGAGATTGGCCATTTCAGCAATAACTCATATTCCTGCACTTTCGAAAGGATACAGACGGAAATATCTTCACAATCAATAGAACAATAAAAATTGCGTACAGAGCATCTTTTTGTGTTATTGATAAAATTGTTGTATTCCCCTTGGTCGTCCAATTATCTAAAGTCATCAAACAGAACTAGAAAATCATTGTATCTCCACCATTTCCAGCTATCATAACAGGAAAAAATATTTCTTATTCCGAAATACAGATTCATTCACTGTTCTTATGTTTTTAGCAATCTTCAACACAATACGAAAAAGTTTTTGATCATTGAATCCATAACAACAAATCAAATAAGATAAAGTTTGTATTCTTTTCAATTCTTTGTCAAAAACACTAAAAACATTGAATGGTATAAGATCTTATATTTTCATGGCTGTTTCAAATTTTTTGCAATATGCTTTTCATTTCTTTCTGTGTTTCCTGTTTTTCATTTGAATGGCTGAATTCTTGGCTATCTGATTGAAATACGTTTTCATCAATGCAGGCAAAGAATGCAACTGAAAGATTCACTGGTTTGCATTTAATGTTGCATGCGAATTTTTTGATGATCGTTTTTTTTTTTTCTTTGAAGAATTGTTTTCTAAGCTTGAACATTCCACTGAAAGTGAGCAGAAACATGAAATTGAAGAATTACATGGACTAATGGAGGAGATGGACAGAGAAGAATTCGAATCTGCCTTCACCGAAGAACTATTCAATAGCATAGACAAAATGATTGAAGAAAAGAAAATGCCTTTGGAAAATGCCGTTTTGCTTCTAAATCACTTGGGGTATAACAGGACATTGAAATTTCCGTGGAATTATGGCTTTGATGATTCTTCATTGAGTGAAAGATTTGAGAAGATGATTATTGAAGAAGAAATGAAGGAAGAAGGAATGAATGAAAAGCTTCTTTTTGATCTTTGTAAATGCTATCAAGCGCTAAGTTTCAACCTTTCAGCGAAATTGCTTCCAATTTGTGCATCATGTCTTTTGAAAGTGGCCTTTAATAAGGAGAAAAACGAGGAAACACGAAAAGAAGTGGAGATTGCTTTTCTGGCTTTGAGCAACATTCATGAATTTATTGTTTGAGCACTTTCTGCTACTTATATATATTATTTATTATTTCTTTCTCTCTTTTTTTAAAGGAAATAGAGCAAAAACTATATTTGAATGAAATCAAAGAGATCATCGAATATCATAAGGAGCATCACAACCTCACTCAACTTACCTATCAGTCTGCTTGGGATTTTTTAATTAAAAGATTTATCAAAGATAGAAATTTGGAAGAAGTGATTGCGAACAAGCTGCATTTTGCAAGAGAGGCTGCGAGAGAAATAGAAGAGCTCGCAAAAACTGTGGATTGGAAAAGAAAAGAAGGAAATAAACGAGAGAGAGAAAGGGAAGAAGAATATATTTTATTGAGATGGATTCGAACATTGAGACCTTATTTTTGCATATGCAAATTGTGGAACGATGAATCAGTTGAACTTGTAAGCAGCGTTGTGAACATATTCAGAGCTGTTAACGACAACTCCAGTGAAATTTGCGATCAGTGCATTTGTGTATTTGTAGCAGCAACAGAAAATGAAGCTGTGAAAAGTGAAGAATTGTTGAAAGGCGGAGCAGTTGAAGCTGTTTTGGAGGCGTTCGTCCAATTTGAAGTGAAAAGTCGATCGGCTAAAGATTATTTGCTGTATTTCAAACGTATTTGTGAAAGATTGAAAGAAAAGACAGATGACGAAGCCAATGAAGCGAAAAGATTTGAGTTGAAGAGAAAAATATTTGAAAAGATGGAAGAAGAAGGATATGAAGATTTCATCATAGGATTGAATCATTATATTGAATATGGGACATGCTATTATGTATTGGTTCAAAATGTCGAAAATTACTTTGTTTACTTCTGAATAATATGCTTATTTATTTATTTATTTATTTATTTATTTATTTATTGTTTGCTTGCTTTCTTACTTGCTTGCTTGCTAACTAACTTTCTTGTATGCTTTCATTTCACAAAATTTAGAAAAAAAAAAAACATTTGCTCCTGTTTTCCTGCTTTCATTTTATGATAAGCCAACGTTATTACACAAAAAATTTATGAATAATTAATGTTTAAAGAAAAAGATTCAAAAATGATGGGTGGAACAATATTTGGAAAAAGAAAAACTAGGAATTCTGAATTTTGGTATGACTCCTTACAAATAGAACACTTTTCCAATACTGCCATTTATTTTCAGTTTTCTCTGTTCCTTTAGTTTGAAGGATGAGAATTTCGATTTTTATTTCTAAAAGTTAATAATTACAGTCTGAATCTCATTCTTCCCCGACTTCTTTCTTCTGAAGTTCTTTTGTGTTTTAATGCTTTGTTTTATTAAGATGATGTTACAAAGGAATAAAGATCGATCTATAAGAGGAAAGAACAAATGAACATACACTTTACTCAACAATCAAAGTGACAATTGAAATTTGTGTGATTGTTGAATTCAATGGAATGACACATATCTGTCAAAAATGTCTATTTTGTTGTCTTTTAATATTTCATAAAGGAAAAACAGCCTTCTCGAAAATTGCTCAAAAACTCTCAAATGTTTATCGAATTGGGATGTGATGAAATAAAAAAAAAATAGAAAATCATAGAAAATAAAGAAAAAATAAAAAAATTAGAGTAACAAAGCGCAAAACATTGATATTCCTCAAACATTCACAAAGTAGTCAGAAATATTCAACGATAAATAAGCGCTGTTTTGTCTGCAACAATGATCGAATGCTTCGTAACAGCTTGTGAAGCTGTGCGTGAGTCGATCTCGTTTATCTTTTCAGTTGTCTTCCTTACTGCCGTCTTCACTTTTTTCCACTTTTGTGTCGTTATCGGCCTTGTCTTTCGATTTTGCTGAAATCAGCAAAAGGATTACTGTGCAATTTTCTGTTATTTTATCATTCGAATCTCGGCAATTTATTTCCTGTGAAATCATTTCACTCACACCACATTTTTCAAATATATCGACGCTTGAATTTTTGCTGCGTGCAAGCATTTTCAAAGCATGAGTGCACATTTCCGATATTTCTTGTTCATTATCTCGTGCTGTTCTGAATAGTTCAACAACGAAACGCACCACTTCGTTAAAATCGTCATCCCATTTGTCGCACATTATGAAAAAATTCCCAAGAACATCCAACCATCGAATTATCATTTGTGTTGCTTTCGGTTCTGATCGTATTTTCTCTCTTCCCTCGTCTTCTCTCTTCCAGTCAACGCATTTTATCAGTTCTTTCAGTTCTCTTTTCACCACCGTCAAAAAAATCATGCTTGCCACAACTACAATTTGCGAGTTTGAATTTCTGTGCCAGTTGTTTATCATAAATCGCCATGCCGATTGAAATGCTAATTGAGTCAGATTGCGATGATCGTTGTGATGGTATATGATATCTATCATCTCTTCAAGAGGTTGTGAACCTTTCACCAACTGTCCAGAAAAAAATAATCAATAAATAAAAAATTAATATTAAATATATGGACAAACTGTTCCCCTGCTGCCTTCACTCAGAGCTAGTAATGCCATTTCAACTTCTTTTTGTATATTTATGCTTCTCTCCTCATTTGAAGCAACTTTAAGAAGACAAGATGTGATTGAAGGAGCCATTTTTTCGTTAATATTGTCATCAGAAAGCAAATAATAGCATTCACAAAGGTCAATAAGAAGCCTTTCGCTTTTCCCCTCCTTTTTGCTCATTTCTTCGAAAATCATCAGCTCAAATCTTTTGCATAAGGTAGATTTACCAAAATTACAAATCACTATGTTTTTCATTGCTTTCCAATATCCAATGCATTTCATCAACAGGCAGCAATTATAAGATCCTAATTTATTGTCCGCAATCATTCTGTTAATTTCTTCAAACACCCCAACAGTTAAAGCACCTTCAAGTTCATTTTTATCCATTGCTTTCATTACCAATTCTAGTTCTTTGATTATTACCTTCTGATCTGTATTATTGAAGTTGCGTAAGCCCGAAATCAATTCTTCAAATCATATAGTTACATCGATCATTGTTCTTAATAAGAAAAAGAAAAAATGTCACAAACCGAAAAACCTTTCGACGCGAAGCTTCCCAGATGATTCATTAATAAATTCACTTACAGATGGTCCCATTCTGACAAGTAAAAATGCAATCAATATGTTTTTCGCGTTCACAGCAACAAATTACAAAAGAAAAATTATCGATTAAAATACTTGTCAAAATAATTGAAGTAACATCACACAAACTTCTATGATATTTATATATGCTAAATAAATAAACCACAAAAAAACAAAGGAACACGGCTTCACAAAAAGCCAGAAAAGCAATTCTCCAAAAACTTTTTTTTTTATGAACCTTAATACTGATATAAGCGACCATACTTAAATTATTATTTTGTCTTTTTTGGCATTTGGATCACAATTTTATATTATTATAGTTGTAATTTTTTCAGCAGTAAAACAAAGTGTTTAACAAAATGGAAAAAAAAAAACATCAAGTTTCCTTTAATACAGTTTTAATTGTTGTTCAAAAAAAATTCAATTTTCCAGGGTTTTAATAAAAAAACAATTATTATCTGGAAAATGTTTGTTTGCTAATGCAAACTTCCTTCAAAGAAAAAATGAATTCAATTCGACAAATAATATCTATTTTGATCCTTTCTGAATTAAAATTGCAAATATTCCATGAATAAGAGTTCATTTCTTGAACCATCTTGCAATTTAATATAAATAAAATGTTCAAGGTTTATATATTTTATATATTTATTGTTTTTTTTAAAAACAAAAATTCTGATTTTTTTATAAAAATTTGAATTGATCAAAATTTTTCAACGTTAAGAATGAATACAAACATTTAATGAAAGCAGAGCCAGCCCGCACTTTTATATTTTAGCTTACTATTTATTTTCAAAATTGGTATTTTCCTTTTTTTTATAAAAAATGTCTGTCCATTTGTTTTTTTGAATTTTTCCAATCATATTTATTTTTTTGATAATCTGTAATAGAATGGTCGAGAACATAATAAGATCTGTTAATAAAGACACGTTCGCTTTTGAGTGAAGCTCATTGCTTGAGTGAGTTGATGATGCAAGCTATTCAGGAGATGCAAGCGCAAAAAGAGCAACAAATTCTGTCTTTTCATTACAATTTACTTCTGCTAGAGATGGTTCTTCTGCAAATCTGGTTCACAATTCAACAGATTCAGCAGCAGTTAGCAGCGAATGTGAGTGCACTGAATGCGCTTTTGCTGGCAGACCAGAACAATGGAGTGATTGCGCAGTCGGAGGTGAAGGGTTCGGGGGATCTTGTGCCGTTGGTCAGCCACGACGGATCTATCCCTCATGTGAGCATGAAATCATATGGAGGAAACAGGGTGACAGAGAAGCACAGAAGCAGAAGTGAGCACGTGATTAAACATAGACATCGTGTGAGTGAAAACAGAGAGGAAAAGGAAGATGATGATGAGTCGGATTCTTCCACATATGACGGCAGACATGTTAAAAGGGGAAGAAAAGGGGGCAAGAAGAAGAGGGGAAGGAACGACGAACGGAAAAGAAAGCATTTGAAACGGCCGCCTTCGCTTGATCTGGAGATAATACAAGGAGGTGATGAGAGTGAGGAAGGAAGGCAGAGAAGAGGGAAAAAGGGACAGCAAGGGTACAAAGTGAAAGTGAGATATGGCTAAGTGAAAGGGATGGACGAATCAGAAGAAGAAGAAGGGTCGAAAGAGCGCTGCAAGGAAAACGAAAGAGGAGAAGGCGACAGAGAAAAGAAAGAATAAAAGAGAAAAAACGGAATTCAATCTTCTTCTTTCACAAGCGTCTGAGAGATCGCTATCACGGAGCACGAGAAGAAGAAGAAGAAGAAGAAGAAGAAGAAGAAGAAGAAGAAGAAGAAGAAGAAGAAGAAGAAGAAGAAGAAGAAGAAGAGGAGGAGGAGGAGGAGGAGGCGATGATCGGTTGTATCAGTCAGACAAAGCCGAAGGCGAAGCGAATGTCGACAGCCACCAGACAGCCCGTGCCTTAGCGCTGGATGTGCCGCCGACGCCTCCTTCACCCTCAGTCGCTGGCGCAGCGCATGTGGATGTGGCAGTGCTGAATGTGCATGTGCGCACAGAGAGGGAGTGGAATGAGCGGCAGTCGAACGTGATGCACGCTGTGGCAGAGCTGCAGACGAAGGCGAGAAAGTTTCCCTCGTTCATCAGCGTCCGCGCGGTGCTGCAGCTGACAGTGGAGATTGTGTGTGGGTGTGTGTGTGGCCTATTTGATAACGTGCATGATGATATTCTGCTTTTTATTATTCATGTAAATTGGACAGTAAAGAAATCAGCTCATCTTGTCATCGATCCGCCACGTGCAGATCATGCAGCTCAATTACTACGCAATGCAGCTTGTCTTTCCCAACAGCCCAGCCCTAATCACAAATGTTGTTGATTCCAAGGGAGCATCTCCAGTTAGCAGAGACCTGTGCCACCTGATTAACAGCAAGGAGAAGCTGCAGAAGCTGCTGGCGTGGGCAGTGATGGACTACCTCAACACTGACGACCACCTCAGATACAGCTCAGTCTGCATCCGCAGCAAAGTCCGAAGCGAAGAGGCGGAAAAGGGGGTGGTGGTGAAGGAGATTGCACAAGATGCTACAATTGCAGGGCTGAAGACGACTGTGCTGGAAGGATCGCTTCCATCTATGGATGTACTGATGGTTTTGAAAACACCTTTGTTTGCTGAAGAACCGCACGAAATATGAAGAGAGACCAGACAGAAATGTGCTGATGATGCACCGGTTTGCTGGCCTTGATGGTTTGATCCATATTTTTCTCTGTGACTGCCTGTATCTCTCTTTAATATCAGCATTGCCTATGTCATTTCGAGCAATGCGCAGTTCTTGCAGTTGTTCAGCATCGCCAGTAACGACCTCACCGAAGGCTCGGAAATCCACACGCAGCTGATTCGCGCACAGACAGAGGTCGAAATCGGCGAAGCGGAGAAAATGAACCGAACGATGGTGATCATCAGCCAGGTGATATTTCTGTTTTTTTGTCAAGTTTGTGATGCTTCCATTGCGCTCTTTCTTCACAGGCCTGATGAACCAGACGAGGTTACAACGTGAACTGATACTGTTGATTGAACAGGAAAGAAATGCAAAGGAAAGAAAGAGAATAACATGGCACATTCCCCGCTCAACTTTGTCAACAAGCGCCTGCTCACGTTGCTTGCATCGTTCGTTGAAATCGCAGAGGAGAAGAGCGAAGTGAGTGAGCAGTCGAGTTCTGTGAGGGGTGCATTTCTTCTTCTTCTTCTTCTTCTTCTTCTTCTTCTTCTTCTTCTTCCTCTTCTTCCTCTTCCTCCTCCTCCTCTTCTTCTTCCTCTTCTTCTTCCTTCTCTTCCTTCCTTTCTTTCTCTTCTTTATCTTCATCTTAATATTTTTTATCTTCATCGTCATCACTATCTTCTTCCTCTTCTTCTTCTTCTTCTTCTTCTTTTTCTTTTTCTTTTTCTTCTTCTTCTTCTTCTTCTTCTTCTTTTTCTTCTTCTTCTTTTTCTTCTTCTTCTCCTTCTTCTTCTTCTTCTTCTTCTCTTCTATTCCCTTCCAACAAAAGAGTTACATTTCAAATACAAAATTCTTCTTCTTCATCATCTTCATTTCCTTCATCGTCTTCTTCTTCTTTAGCAGCTATAACAGCATAACGAACACCTCCTATATCATAATCATCATTATCTTCTTCTTCTTCCTTCTCTTCTTCTTATGCTGATATTGCAATTACTTCAATTGCCTCTTCTTCTTTCGAATTTGCAAAAAATATGCATTGACATTGATAAATTCACTCCAATCATTCGAAAAAAAGAATAATTTTTGCTTCTTTAGAGAAAAACAGAAATGAAAAGCAAAACAGAAGTGGAAGTGGCATTAATGGCATTAAGTGTGTCAGTCATTTCAAAGTTCGATAATTTTTCTTTCTTTCTTTTTTTATCGATAAACTGAAAAAATAAATATTATTCCCTTTTAAATTGTGTGTTGATAAAGCATTGCATTTTCACAAGATCAAAAATATCATCGATCAACGTCAACCGCATCACAGCCTGACTCTTCTTCCTTGCAAATCTGCTTGGGAGTTTTTGTTGAACTGCTTTGAACGGGATGAGGAATTTCATTAAGTGGTTGAAGTGGGATTGAATTTTATGAAAGAAGTGAAAAAAATAAAATAAAATAAAATAAAATAAAATAAAATAAACAAACATATATACACATAGTTTTGAATTAAAAAACGAAACAACTCTGTTTTTCTGCGAGAAAAAATAACACACATCAGATTATATTGATCAATTCTCATAATAAATTTTAACTGAAATATCAATACTGTTTTGTGTTTCGGAGGAAGAGCAAGACCAATGCTTTTGGCGAGTATAAGTGTCTCCATAATTATTTCTGCTTTGCTATGCACAGGAGATACTAGTTTGAAAGCAGATGCATTCAAAAAAGCTGATTTTCAAGATTATAGCATTGGAATGTTAGGAGAAACTTATGAGGCAAGTAAAAATGCACTCTTTTTGCACAGAGTGAATGCAATCACTGTGGTGAAGTCTAATGAGCTGCAGGAGTTTGATTCATCTGGCTGGTTGACAAATACAGAAAAAAGCTCAAAACGATTGCTGGTGGATACAGAGAGGGGGTTTGATCATGACTCTGTTGCTTTCGCACTTAATGATAGCAAGAATGAGTGGAGCTGGATTTGCAGTAGGATGAAGGTTCTGAACGCATCATTGGCAGTTGAGCAAATAAAAATTGACCAAAGATGCACATCTTCCATTTCTGTGAGAAATGAATTATCCACATTATCTGTAAGCGATTGTATCATAAATGTGGTGACAGAGACGGATTTATCTCCTTTTGACTGTGCTGGAGGAACGATAAGAATGACGAATATTTCATTCCAAAGAACTTTTCCGAAGCAGGCATGGCCATCTCTTGTCTCAGCAAGCTCCTGCGCACAACCTTTGACAGGCAGTGTTCATGTTTTGTGTTGCACCTTTTCTTCGTTTTGTGCCTCAATTGCGAATCCGTTCATTGGAGATGTCGATTTGTCATTTGCCTCAGCTTCTTTTTGCAGCTTCCGCAACATTTCTGTTCAGAGCAACAACAAAAACTTTCCACAAAAGCATTCTTTACAGGAAAGCAAAATGGAAGGCTGCATGGTCGCTGATTGCGTTTGTCCATTTTATGGAGTTCTCATTTCTGGCTCTCGTGGATGTGGTTTTGGCTCATCAAACACTTCTTTCATTCGTTCGAAAAACACCATTTCCCATCAGAACTTCACAAATGAAGCACAATCGTTTTCAGAAGGAGAAATCAAATTCGAAGATTGCAACTTCACCGAATGCAGCGCTGTTCATGGTGGTGCAATTGCAGTAAGCGAAAGTGCCAAGCTCACTGTTGACAAATGCACATTTTCCGAATGCACCGATACATTTGATGGTTATTATGGCTATGGGGGAGCAATTTTTAGCAATGGAAGTGACTGCAGCATTGAAAATTCATTGTTTAATTGTTGCAGAGGAACGGGAAATTTTCCTATCGGAGGAGCATTTACTCATATTACAAATAAATTTTCTATTGTTATTGGCTGTTCTTTTGAAAATTCTTCAGCAGCTTATGGGGGAAGCGTTGCATGGTTTATTGGAGGAAGCGGATCAATTTACAACACTGTATTCAAATGCAGTAAAGCATTTAAATGTTTTGCTGGAACGGTATATCTACAGTTTCATAAAGTCGATTTTGTGATATCAAATTGTTTCTTATTAAATGGAAATTCCAAACGTGGTGCAGGAGGATTTGATGTTTCCGATAATGATAACAATAAGAACGTCAAAATCCAATTTTGCTTGTTTGAAAACAATACAGTGCAGAAATCGACACATGCAGCAGATATTTATATAGGAAAGGGATTTAGCTTGACAGACAACACAGTTCAGATATTGCGAAGTTTTACACTTTCAACAGCTCCAAGAAAAGTTGTGCAATGCAGTGTATTTGCAGAGAAATGCGGAGATAAAGGTGTGGCATATGACTCATATCTGCCAGCTCCTCAGCCAGAAATACATATCAGTAATTCTGGTAGAAATGTGGACACTTGTGGAAGAACAGGATCAGAATGTCAAACAGTGGAATATGGAGTGACAAGATGGAATTCATATTTGGGGCAGAATGTTTTGATATCAAGTGAAGAATTCAAAGAAGACATGATTGACATTGACTGGAGAAATATCGTTTTTGTCGGAACAGAGAGCAACTCATCGGTAATAAAGTGTCACGAAGCCTCGTCAAATGGCTGCTTAATCTCGATCGGCAATGGTTCGCTGAATGCAAAGAGGATTTCCTTTGTTTGCGTGTTCAATCGATCTGCAATTGCGGTCGGCTCCTCAGGCTCAGTTCAGTTGGAGCTGTGCAGTTTCACGAAAAGTACCCAATCGACTCAGCCCTTAACAAAATCCCTGATTCGTGTTGATGAAGGTTCATTGACGATGGAATTTGTGAATGTCTCTGGGTTTTCATTTTCGCAAGGCTGTGCAATTGCTTTGTCGGATTGCAAATCTGTCTCTCTTTCCAATACTTCTTTTTGGGATATTGAGAGCGAGCAGAATGGCGGATGCCTGAATGCAGTGCGGAGCGAAGGATTTGAGGATGGCTGCGATGCTTCAATAAGTGGATGCACTTTTGAGCATTGTGTTGTTTCTGGAGATGGAAATGGAGGCGGGGCGCTGTTCCTCTCACTGCCAAATACATTCTCAACAACAATTTCTTCATGTTCGTTCGAAGAATGCGAGGCGCCTTTCGATTCGCAGGAGGGATATGGAGGAGGAATCTTTCTGGAACTTGGGCATTCAGATGCTTCATTAACAATCGAGACACCTTCTTTTTCATCAGAAAAGCCGAATAAAGCGAAGCATGGAAACGATTTATTTGTTCAATCTCCAGACCTGAAGGAATCGATCACGAACGAGACGCTTCCTTTTGTTTATGCACTTGGGCATAGCTCCTTTGATGATTTATGTGGGTTCCATGGAAATGATCACGAGCACGCGATTCCGTTGATTCTGTTTCTGGAGGAAGTTGGGAGCACAGTCCATGTGGGAAGCGAGGATGGAGCTGATACTGTTGTGTGTGGATTCTCGGATTATCCGTGCCACTCGCTCAATTACTGTGTGGAGAGGTTGGATGAAGAAAACGCAAAGACAGTAGCTGTTCTTGCCTCAGCAACAATTGAAAACGAAATGATGTTGCACAATTTGGATTTGAAATCATCAAATACTTCAAAAGCAGAAATCACTTGCATCAAGTCGCTGCAGGCCTCAACAAGAAAAGTGATGGCTTCAACAGGGGATGTGTCCGTCGAATTGATCCACTTTTTGCTTCCTTCTTCGTTAGATGCTGAGATAGAAACGTTAATATCCTTGAATTCTGAGAGCAACCTGTCGCTGGCAAAATGCGCGCTCGAAATGCAGGTGGGAGAGCTGAACCAAATAAGTTACTGGCTGTTTCAGATCTGCGGAGGGACACTCAATATCAACGACTGCCAGATTGATTCAGGCTGCCTCTGCCAGGCACCTATTGCAGTGAGCGAGAATGGTGCTGCTGCTCCGACAGTTATCTCGCTGAAAGTGAAAAACGCAGACATTGGCGATCAACCTCTCATCTGTGTGATTCCATCGTCAACATCCAAACTATTGAATGATGGTGCGACGAGTGACGAGGTTATCTCTCTTTCGCAATGCTCTTTTGAAGGGATCACCAACGGCGATGCAAACAGGGCTGTGTTAATTGCATCCTCAATTTCAAGCCATGTTGAGTGCTTGCACTGGAATGTCACGAATGCCAAAGGCGCTGAGAGCATAGAGGGAGGCGCAATGAAAGTTGTTGTTGAGGCTCAAGGACAATTTACGATGGAAAATGCCACATTCACGAAATGCTGCGCAGAGTGTGAAACAGGTGGGAAAGGAGGAGGGGTCTATTTCGACTGCTCGGCTTCCAATGCATTCTCCTTCCAGCAGATGGCTTTCGATCAGTGCTCTGCAAAACACGGGAAAAACATGTTCTTTCTCTCGTCAGACCTGAATGCTTCCATCACAAAACAGACATTGGCATTTGAAGTCAGCGAGACAGCGGGAGATAAAAATCTGTTTGTGGGAAACGACAGCACGAAGACAAACTTCGATCTTTGCCGATTTCTGATTGGATATGCTTCTCAAGAAATCCATCTCAGCAAGAACAGCGGGTGGGATGTTCTGCGGTGTGGGAGTGCAGAAGAGCCATGCGCAACAATGGAGTATGGGCAGAAGCACTTTCGTGCGTTGGATGAGCCAGAGCAGCCAAACATGAGCATTTTCCTCGTTATCGATGAAGCACGGGTGAACAGCGAGGTCGACTTTTCAAACGTCACTGTGACTTCAGTTGACGCCAAGTCTCGTCCTGCCCTGACTTTTGGAGCAGCCATTTCACCTCAGGCAGGAAAGGAAGAAGAACGCGATTCTGTGCTGGCAAACACCGGCACATGCACTCTCATTAACATTGAGATCTGCTTCGGGGATGGATCTGAATGGAAGCAGACGAAGCTGATAAGCACAGCTGGCAGCGCTTTTGCAGCTCAAAGCTGCTCCTTCACCAGCTCTTCTGAGGCAGCCATTCCTTATTGTGTTGTTGCCTGCCTGACTGGAACATGCGAAATGTCATTCTGCTCGTTCCAATCCATCAAGTGCAAAAATCACATTCTGATGGCATCGCATGAGAGCAGCATTGACTTGACGAATGTCTCGATGAGCAACATGGAACTGATGGGCAAAAGCATTGTGGCAGAGCTGGCGCAGGGCAAATTGCGAGGCGAGCCACAGATATTGAATGAAGGCGACAGTCCAACGGTTGAGCTGAAATGCTGCACGCTTTTCTCGCTTCGCCAAAGTGCTCCTTCTGAGCCGTCGATCATCAGCTGCTGTGGAAGCGAGCCTTCCCGCGTGCTTGTCCGAAACACGTCGATCAAGAGCAGCGGAAGCAGCCTGAGTGAGAATGGCGGATGCATTGCCATGAAATTGAGCGAAGGCTCGTTGTTCCACTGCAACTTTTGTTCGATCTCTGGATGCTTCTGCTCAGCGACTGGCAGAGGAGGTGCGATGTTCCTGGATTGCTCATCAATTGCAAGCGATGGGCTGCTTCCTTTCCTGTTGGAAAACACGACGTTCATGGAAAACAAAGCTTTTAGGGGAAGAGACGTGTATGTGAAATGCGCGAATGTTGAAGCTCAAATCGGGGCGGAGCTGTTCCAGCTCGACTTCAGACCTCCGTTTGTTCGGGAGCTTGCCATGTGGGGATGCACAGCTCCTGACTATGCAGACGAGCAAGATCTGTTGCTGCTTGTGGTTGTGTATCAGAGCGAAACGATATTTGCATCTTCTTCGGCTGACAATGCCTCTGACACGCGCCAGTGTGGTACAATGAGCGAACCGTGCATTTCGCTGAATGTTGCGCTGCACCACATCATTCCTTCAGTTTTCAGCAATTTGCTGATTGGCAAAAGCGCTGTGGTGTCAGGGGAAGCAAGCGCTTGCGATGTTTGGATCAAGTCGCTGTCTGCAGAAGGGGAAAGAGGGAATATTGTGCTGAACAGCAGCATCGGAAGCAAGAGGAGCAATCTCTTTTCGTGCTCATCGAGAGTGAAAATCGAATTTTTGAAGTTCATGTTCGGAAGCGCGTTTTCTTCTTCTCATTCCAGCTTGTTATCGCTGACTGATGGCAACTTGTCTATTTCAAATACAGCATTTAGTCAAGTAGATTCGAGTGAAAACTCTGAATACAAATTGAACTGCTCCATCATTCTCGTGGAGAATGGCAGGTTATCGATTGACGGATGCACTTTTGATTGTCTTCGTCTCGGCTCTTCATGCGTGGAATCAAGCACAGGTCTGTATTTCTCATTAGTGGACTTGAACATTTCTGATGTGAATTCTGGTGTGTTGTTGGACTTCCGCAATCTGGCAGACCTCTCAATGCAGCAGGTGCTCATTTCCAGTTGCACACTTGAACAATCCGTCCTTGTCCTTCACAACTGCAAAGACTCTCATCTGCAGAAGGTTCAAGTCAAGAATGCAGAGAGCAAAGCAAGCTTGATTGTGTTTTGCTCAGACGGTTCAGGAGGCCATTCATACATCCAGTGCAGCCACGTGGAACTTGACGATACACGCGTTTCAAAGGAATCATTGGTTTCTGCTGAATGCGAAGATGCAAATGTTGAGATGAATTTCTTGGCCATTTGCAGCGCGATGCTTGGAGAAGGATGTGCAGTGAGTGTGGCGTCAAACGCTTCGACATTCCGGCTGAAGCAGTCATCGTATCAAAACATTACCAGAAATTCGCTTGGTCCGTGCTGTTTTGCTTCTTCTTCATCTTCTTCATCTTCGTCTTTGCTGGTGGAGTTGGAGAACTGCACCAGCCAAAAATGCATCTCATCCTCAGAAAAGGGGAGAATTGCAGCTCTGACAGACTTAACAGATGTTAACTTGTCTTCATGTGCTTTTGATGGAGCAGCGGGTGTGCAGCATTTTGGAATAAACGAAGATTCATTTGAAAATCTGTGTAGGTGGAATGGTTCCATGATCGATCTTCATAATTGTTCTGGACTGATGAAGGATTCAACGCTTACGAATTCAGAAAATGGAGGACTTTCATTAACAGGAGGAAGTGTGGAGATTGAGAAAGGAGAATTCATGAACAACAACCCGTCGATAGTGAATTATGGGTCGGCACGAAGAAACATTCTGTGTGGAGACTCAGGAAGATTGAAGGTTGTGAGCTTGAAAGGAGGAGATGGAGTGAAGGACAATGCATCGTTGTGGATATTGGATGAAGGGTGCACACTGGAAGGGATTGCCAGAGAAAGGGCATCCGCGTTTTTCATCCCGAGGGTGGAGAGTGTGACATCTGAAAAGTCAGGGGAGAAGGTGGATATCGTGTTCAGAGGGTCGGTTCTCCTTCCGTGCAACCTCTCATTCAAAACAGTTGCAGCGATTGGGGATGAGGAGGTGGTTGAGAAGTATTTGTTTGATGCAAGCGGTTTCATATCAGAGAAAGAGATACATGGGTCTGTTCCTGTCAGGACAGTTGAAGGCGTTCCAAGTGAAGCAGAAGTAAGGGTGTGCATAAATTTTGGAAAAGCTGATTCTCCATCGGTCACTGATTCATTTGTGCTGAAGAACAGGAGTGAATCCAAAACAAATGAATATGAAAGAATTGTTGAAGGAGGAAAAGAACAAAAATCATTTTTGCTGATCATTGTGATAATTCTTTCAATTATCCTTATATTTTTCATTGTTTTATTTGTTGTGGTTGTTGTTCTTCTACGAAAAAAATTGACGGAGACAAAAAAGAGGGTTGAAAAAGAGAGGTTAGAAAATGAACAAACAATAGGAAAAGTTGAGAAAAGAAATGAAAACAATAGAGGAAGCATTGAGATGAGCGACATGCCATCCACATTGCTGGAAGGGATGACGAGTCAAATACCTCTGTTGATTGAAAACGATGAAGAAGATCTTCCAGAGCCTCCATTAATAACCGATGACATTCTAAATGAAAATGATCTGCCAGATTTGGAATCTCCAATACAGTTATCCGAGAATGCTTCTGTTTCATTGGTACCTCAATCTCATTCACTCAATGTGATACTAGCGAAGAAGCCATTTCGAGAGAAAGAGAAAAATAACATCAAAACATTGCACTCAGTGATTCATTCAGTTCAGGGTAATTTCACATTGGGAACAAGAGCGATGGATGTTATTGATGGGAAGGAAGTGGTTATGGCAGTTGCAGTACTGCTTGAGCATTTGATTTCGGTTGATGATGAAAGGGTGGGAATGATAGCAAGGCAGCTATGCCCATATTCGATCTTTGTTGAGGAAGGGAACGAAAATGAAATATTTGTTTTAACAGAGGAATTGAAAGATGAAAAGCAGAAGGAAGAAATGAAGCGATGGAAGGCACCAGAAGAAGGAAATGAAGATGAGGAAATGGAAAAAACAGTTGTTTTTACACTTGGACTGATTCTGCATGAAATGACAACAGGAGAAGTGCCATTGAGCGAGTGTGATGCGGAGGAAGCACAAGAGATGATGAGAGATGGAGTGCGACCGCTGACAGAAGGAATCGAAGGAGAAGATCTGGTTGAGCTGATGGAGAAGATGTGGGCAGATGAACCAAGAGACAGGCCTTCTTTGAATGAGATAATAAAACTGCTGGAGGAAATATATCAATATGGCGATGGCTGAAAAGGTTAAGCAATGAACAATCAACACATGTACGTTTTCTATCAACTATTGGATCGTTTTCGAATTAAACATAATAAAACATTAAAAATTGGTTTTTAAAATGCCAGAATAATTAATAATAATTTTCTTCTTCTTTTTTCTTCATGAGTGCTGTCGGTGTATTTTTAAGTTACCTCTTTCTTTTGTATTTCTTCATTTTAATATTATTTTATTTTGTGTATTTCAATTTTGAAAGTGGATAATAGAAAAATTGGTTAAATTGGAATCTTTTTATAATGAGAATCTTGTCTGTGTGATTATTCTTGTAGAAAGAGTGCTTTGTACACAAGTCTTTATTTTTAACTTTTTAATTCAAAATTTTTTTGTTTTTCTAATTTTCTTTCATAACAAAGATTTTTCTAACTTTTCATTTCAATTCAAAAATGTTCAGAGTTAAAGAAAAAAGATCAATATCAACTTCAATGTTGTTTGCCAACAAAAAAGAAAATAAAATTTTAAGTCTTTTCAATCAGTTTCTGATTATAATTGTAATATTTTAATAATATTTTTGTATCAAATGCATGAATCATCATGACACTTTATGAATTGTGAAATTGTCTGTGGTAATTTTGAAATTTCAAGATGAATTTTGTAATAACTCAGGTGGCCAAATTTTTTCCATGAAAAGTGAATTATGCACAAACATGAAGTTATTCAAATCATATTTTCTAAAAATATTCTGTTGTTTTTTTATTGCAATTAATTATAGAAGAAATTTTTAAACAAAATTATTATGAAATAATGTATGATTTTTCAAAACAAGCTTTGGAATACTATTTTGTTCTTTTCAAAGACATTGTTATGAAAGTTTGAAGGTCTTCATTTCATTTTTTTTTCAGATGAATGAAAAATGTCAAATTTTTTAAAAAAGTCGCCTTGGATCTAAATAGGGTCAGTAATTTATCATATCCCCTTTTTTTTATCGGGACCTAAATTTTCTGGCTCACTGGAGCACTTTCAGAAAAAAATAAATAATAGGAAACCTTTTTTAAACTTTTATATACTATTCCAGAAAATATTTTTTATTTTTTTTTATTTCTGTAAATAGATCTGGAATTTTTTGTTTTATTTTTTTGATCAAAGACTTGCTCATATTTCAACGAGCTTTTTGTTTTGAGTGTTTTGAGTTATATCATTGTTTATAAACTTGACTTTTTAATGTTTTTGGTTATTTTATATTATTAAACACTTCGTTTTTTTATCATTTTTTCCATTTCATGATATTTTGACAAAATTAGAAACAATAGCAGAGTTTGAAATAATCATGATTTTTCGTGTTAAAGAGAAGTTGAAAAAATGATTGCTATGTGCGTTACAAAGATTTTGAAATGAAAGAATGTGATTTGAAGCAAAAAATGTAAAAAATACATAAAAACATGTTTTTTTGTAAAAAAATCACGATCATAAAAAATAAAAGATTTTCATCCTTTTGAAAATCTTTGTTAATTGATTGTTTTCATATTTCAACTTTTTACAAAACAAAAAATCTCCTTTGTTCCAATAAAATCTTCTATTTATTGAAATTTTGTGAAATGGAAAAAATGATAAAAAAACGAAGTGTTTAATAATATAAAATAACCAAAAACATTAAAAAGTCAAGTTTATAAACAATGATATAACTCAAAACACTCAAAACAAAAAGCTCGTTGAAATATGAGCAAGTCTTTGATCAGAAAAATAAAACAAAAAATTCCAGATCTTTTCACAAAAATTAAAAATATAAAAAATATTTTAAGGAATTGCTTCTTATAATATATTAATAATTTTCTATTATTTATTTTTTACTGAAAGTGCTCCAGTGAGCCAGAAAATTTAGGTCCCGATTAATTTTTTAGGTACCTATAAATTATTGACCCTATTTGTTAATTGGAGAAAGTAATGAAACACTCAGTGGACATTATTTATCTCAAATATTCAAATTTTCACTAACGAGTTGGATTGTCTATGAAAAACTTCAGTATAAAAAAAAACGGTTCTAGATACTAATTTTTGATGTTATTTTTTGATCAATTGAAATATTTGTTTTCTGGTGAAATAAGATTTGTTGCAATTTATCATGAAAGTTTCTGAACAAGGCGTTAGAGGTTCGATGTGTTTCATAAGTTTTACAGTTGAAAAATTATTATGATTTGAAGAAATTTATTCTTTCATTTTCACTGTTTATCTTGGTTAAAGCAATTCAAATGAAATATTCTTCTCATCAATGTTAAGTTGAATTGAATCGTATTCAAATTCAATGAAAAAACAAAATGGATGCAACAGAAAGTTTGTCCATTTCATTATGGAAATGGATTGGTTGCACATCGCAACAAGGAGGTGCTCTTTGTGTCCAAGACTGTGAAAAAACCGTTCTTAATAATGAAAATTCGTCTTTTTCTAAATGTAATGCTTCATCCGCAAGATGTGGAAGAACATATGCATTGAATATCGCTGAATGTATTTTGCTCCAAACCACATTTGTTCAACGTTCCGCAAAAGGAACCACCGAGTTGGGAGGCGGGGAAGGAATCCAGTTTGAAAATGTCAATTCACATCCAGCGGTTTATGATTGCTCCTTTCAAAATTACTCTTTGGGAAACTACGGAGAGGCAATTAATCTGCGTGCAAAGAGAATCGAGAGACAGAAGAAATGTGTTGTTAATTTGTTTTTTTTCAACTACAGCGCGCTTAACTCTTCAGGTTCTGGAGGTGGTGCAATTGAGCATTGGATATCTTTGGACATAGTCTATATGTTTAACTGCCTATCCTGCAATTGCTTTTCGATGAAAGCAGGAGGTGCTGTTGGTTCACAAACCAATGCAGTTAATAAAGGAATTTTATTTTTCTATTATTTTTTCCACAATAACTCATACGTTAAATGAAAACATGATATTGTTCTACTTGGCTCTTCAGCTAATTTCATTCATCCAAACTGTTATTCAAACAGACAAATAGAAAACAGAGTTAGCGTAAACTCGGGTTCAATCATTGACAAAAGTGAATGGCTCAATGATGCTGGAGGAATAACCAGATTTGTTTTTTCAACTGCTGCTCAACCAAATTCCAAAGGTGTTTTTTCATGTGGGATCAATGAAAGATATCCGTGTAATTCTATCAGCCATTGCATAAATCAACTTTTTCCACGTTATGCAAATGAAGCTCAGATATTTACAGGAACAATAACAGAAATAAGAAGTGAAGACTTCGATACCAACGCTGTTGTGACATGTGGACAAAGTGGTGTGAGTGCAACTGTCCAGGAAAAAATTGAAGCAGCTAATGTTTCTTTTATTTCAGTCTTAACAGGAACTTGCTCTTGCGAATTGCTCAGAAGAAGTGAATATTTATCACTCAAGAATATTTGAGGAGAATGGAACTAAAAAGGTTGGAATAGCAGGCTGCACAACTCTTTTCTTTCTTAGTGAACTGTTTTCGCGAAGCCTCCATGATAGTTCGATTTGCTACAGTTCCTTTATCATCTGCTCATGTTCTCCAGTTAAATGTCAACAATGTGTGAGTATTGCTGATTGAATTTATTGGATAACGGCCATTTTTATAATTTCACAACATCTGGGTCTGCTTTCTCCAGCTATTGTCTTTTCTTCCCTTTCAATTCCATAGCTGATGATGCTATCTCTTCTCCTGATCTCTTTTGGGGAAATTTGAATGTTTAATCAAATTCCAGCTAATCTGACAGAAAAACAGTTTTCAAACGGTTTTCGTCATCATCATCATCTTTTTTTTTTTTGTTTTGTTTTGCTTGTTTTGCTTTGTTTTGCGACTTCATAATTTTTTTATTTTTCTCATATTCGATATATGGAACAGCTCGTAGGTTATCTTCACTTTTTCTGTGACTGAGAAAAGAAGAAAAGAATAAAAGAAGGTGACAGGGGATGAGCAGCCATCTTCATCTCATCTTCATCTCATCTTCATCTTCATCATCCACCTTGTCTTTGATTGACCCTTCGCACGCCTCGATGGTGTTTGTGTCATACGCTTTGTCAGCAGCGATGGATGGCATCGAGAGGCAGCTGTGTATAGTTGTATCTGAAGAAGGTTGGATGCTTGCAAATCAAAAGAAATCGTTGCTGAGAACGACACAGAAGCTTGCAGATAGTTACGTTGTGGCGAGGCGGGAGGTGCTGTATGGGGATGATATATATATTAAAGATATGGAGCTTTCAGCGATGTTTTTAGTTCAGCTGATATCACAATTTCCTTCGCAAATAGAGTTGGTAGAGAGCGAAGTCGGAGAGCAGGAAGATGTTTGCGGAAGCTGATGTGAATGCATTCCCGTCGATCAACGATCTCTTTGACCAGTCTCCACTGCTTCATTCGGTGATAGCACTGCAGGTTTCGCGACAGTCTCTGTTGAAATATTTGGTGGAGCAGCTGGACAATAAAATGATGATGCTAAATGTTGTTCTATGAAGGACAGATGAGAAAGCTGAGAAGGCGCTGGAGGAGGTGGGGCTGAGGATAAAGGATGGGCTGGCGCGGAAGGTCAGGGAGCTGAAGGAACAGCACGAGATGGAGAAACAGGAGAGGAGAAAATGTTTTTAGAAATCAACATGCCGATGCAAAAGATCTGAAATGATAGCAGATAGCTAAGAGGACTAACGGGCTGGTGGAATGGTTGAAGGAGAAAAACAAAATCATTCGGATGTGGAAGAGGAAGATTCTGGAGCAGAGCGAGAAGCACAACGCAGATGTGAAGGAGGTGAAGGAGGTGAAGGAGGTGAAGGAGGTGAAGGAGGTGAAGGAGGTGAAGGAGGTGAAGGAGGTGAAGGAGGTGAAGGAGGTGAAGGAGGTGAAGGAGGTGAAGGAGGTGAAGGAGGTGAAGGAGGTGAAGGAGGTGAAGGAGGTGAAGGAGGTGAAGGAGGTGAAGGAGGTGAAGGAGGTGAAGGAGGTGAAGGAGGTGAAGGAGGTGAAGGAGGTGAAGGAGGTGAAGGAGGTGAAGGAGGTGAAGGAGGTGAAGGAGGTGAAGGAGGTGAAGGAGGTGAAGGAGGTGAAGGAGGTGAAGGAGGTGAAGGAGGTGAAGGAGGTGAAGGAGGTGAAGGAGGTGAAGGAGGTGAAGGAGGTGAAGGAGGTGAAGGAGGTGAAGGAGGTGAAGGAGGTGAAGGAGGTGAAGGAGGTGAAGGAGGTGAAGGAGGTGAAGGAGGTGAAGGAGGTGAAGGAGGTGAAGGAGGTGAAGGAGGTGAAGGAGGTGAAGGAGAAGGTGCAGCTGATTGATGTGGGGATTGAGAAGATGAGGATGCGGAGGATGCAGTAGGGTGAAGTTGTGAGTGAGAACAGCGAGGGGTCATGGGAAGGAGCTGGAGCAGGGGCAGGGGTTCTGTTTGCTATGCCTTCTTCGTTGTCGTCTGCGAGAGGTGGAGTAGTTCCATTTTTTACTCTGTTGATTCAGCAGTTGGAGCTGAGTGAAAAGCACTTGGAGAAGTTTTACGTTAGAATCGCAGATGGCAGCGCTGTGATGCATGGGCCAGACCTGAATGGGAAGGGGGTTGTGGGAAAATCAAATAGTGGAGGAGGATGAGGTGGCGGTGGTGGAAGTGAGTGAACGAGATCTGGGATCAGCGAGAGATCAAAGAAGAAAGGCGCTGGAGCCAATGGAAGTGGGGAAGGCAGTCAGGGCTGTGGTGGAAGAGCAGATGCAACGGTGTGGCAATAGACGGATTATGCTGAGAAGGAAACAAAGATGCTAATGGCACTGTCGAAAGTGCATGTGCAGACAATATGCGAGCAGAAGGCGCTGTTCAAGGAGGTGATTGAGAAGCAAAAGACGGGGCTCGTGCAGAGCGAGAAAAAGCAGAAGAAAATGAAGGTGTCGTATGAAGAGAAGATGGAGCGGCTGGTTGTTCAGGTGAAGGAGCTAAAAGAGAAGATGGAAAGAGGGAACTTTTGTGGGAGAAGGAAGGTTAGGAGGAGGAAAATGTTTTTTGGTGGAGTTTGAGACGATGCAGTCAAAGATGGGAATGACAGATGCGTCTGTGTTTCTGAGGATTCTGCTGAATAGCAACCGAGCAGAAGTGAAGATGAAGAAAGGAGACGAGGAAGACGTTGTATGATGCCTTATGCTCTGGCGAGGCATTGACTTCTTCGTCTGCGATATCAGGTGCATCACTAATTCAGAGCTGGAGTCTCTTCTGTGCGTGTGCTGTCCGCAGACGTCACAGACGCTGTCGCAACAATTCTTCTGAGATGCATCCCATCTTTCGAGGTGCTTTCTGCCATCGTTTGCATCGGTGCTGGAGGTGTTCCAGACCAACGATTTCTTTACACTGTGCCTGATGCATCCAGATGTGTGTGATGCTGCCAAATGCGGATCTCCTCTTTTCTTGTCACAGAACAGCTCAGTTGTGAAGACAGTCAGCCAGCGCTGGATGATCAGGTGCAGGTGCTTTCGGTGGTGTCAGCGGGGGCAGGGCTGAATCGAAGTGTTGATGCTGATACAGTCGGCTGTGGGTGCTGTTCCGGATGGTGATGATGCTGGTGCAGCTCGTGGGGCGCCAGCTGCAGAGCGAACGAGGTGGGACGGCCAATCTGCTTTGGGGTGCTGCTGGTGAACATGCAGCGTGTGTAGCTGCCTCACAAGCCGATGGCACGGCAGAGCAAGGGAGGGAGTGAGGAGTCAATGTCTTGCCATGCAACAGCAGTATCTGCTTCTTCAGCACAGCACAAACATCTTCTGAATTGCAAAGAATTGGCAATCATCAACTTGTGGCTGTCCGTTGCGTGTGCATCTGATCTGATCGATCCTTCCATTTCTCCTCCTTCATTTTCATCGGAGTTGTCATTTCCACCGCAATCGCCTTCTTTTCCTTCTTCTTCTTCTTCTTCTTCTTCTTCATTTTCTTTCTTTTTCCCCTTTCTCTTGACTCATCTTCAAAAATTCCTCAAATTTCTATTTTCACTTTTTCTTCCTTTTCATTCTATTCATCTCTTTCATTCAAATTTCTTATAAACATCTTCTTTTTCTTCTAAGTTTTTTGTCAAATTTCTTCTTCTGCTGCATCATCAACTTCTGTTTCCCTCTTTTTGCTTTTAACATGATTTGTCTTATATGTCTTCCAAAACCATCAAAGGCCTCCTCTTCTATTTGCTTCAATTTTTGCTCCTTCTCATTCCACCAAACGCCCTCCAATTATAATACCCGATTTCATAAATGAATCAGATTTGCCCTCTTTCCATAAGCTTTCATGACCACTGGACACTTTTGCAAAGACCACAATGTAACAAAAAAGAAATACATGGAAAATATTATTTTACAAACAATAATATTTTTCACATACATTTAAATCGACCAATCTTTACAAACTTTCTTCTTTCTGCAAACAAAACTTATCTTCCTCGTCTCTGCTGATTCCATTCTGCTTCCTCACAAAAAAATGTCCACACCTCAATCCTCTATTATTCTTCCATTCAAATAGCCTCCACAAACTTGATTCCAAAAAATTGACGAAAACAAAAAAAGAAAAATAAGAAGAAAAAGAATAATCTGTTGAACAAGAGGGAGAGGACAAACATGCAGAATGCAATGAAAATGATAGCCACGATGAAAACAATGAGGAAAAGTTGATGATGAAGACTACGACGAATTAGATGAAGAAGAGAAAGAAGATGAAAGAGAAGAAAAACAAAAATTTTGTTGAATACGAGGAAGATAATGTCGAGTTCAATCGTCGGATGTATTATGTTGGAAGATATCCCCAGCATCACAATCTCATTTTCTTCTCCAGTGGATTGCGCTTCAACAATACAATCCAAAGACGAGAGGAAAGCGAACTTTTATAAATTCTGCTCATCTCCAATTGATGTGAAATTATCAGCCATCCTCATCGTTATGCTCTCTAAAGCGGAGATTGACCATTTTCACAATAAGCGGGATTTCTGGGCTTTAGAAAGGATGCGGATGGAAATATCTTCACGATCAATATAAACAATAAAAATAACATACGTTAAGTCTTTTCGTGCTATGAATAAAATTGTTTTATTCCATCTGACCATCCAATCTCCAAAATTATCAAATAGTATTTCAAAATTATAATATCTCCATCATTGTCTGTTGCCTCCACAGGAAATAATATTTCAAATTCTATAGGTAATGTTCATTCACGGATTTCTCATTTTTGCAAGGAATATTTTTGTTCTTTCAAATCTGATGATCTGAATATCCATTACTTATAAAAATTGATTAAAAACGTTGTTTTTCTTTCTTTTTTTTGTAACGCCTTGTCAAAAAAACACTAACAACGCAGAATGGTATAACAACTTATGCTTTCATGGTTGCTTTGAGTTTATATTTTGCACCGATTTCTTCTATCCAATGATATTTGAATTCAATGCAAATGACGTTTTTTCATTGTTTTCTGTTCGCAATGTGCTTTCAAAAATGCAGACAACGAGTGGAATTGAAAGGTTCAATGGTTTGTGCTCGTTGTTGAATTAGAATTCTTATCTAATGCATTATTTTCTATCTTTTTTTTCTTTGAAGAATTGATATCTGAGCTTGAAGATTGCAACGAGGAAGAACAAAAACAGAAAATTGAAAAAACGATTGAAACATTTGATGAAATGAGTGAAAAAGAACTTAATTCCACATTCACAGAAATACTGTTCAACAGAATGGACAAAATGGTTAAAGAAAAGAAATTGTCATTGAAAAATGCATTATTCTTTCTGAAACACGTTGGATATTATAAAATCTTGAAAAATATTAGGGCTTATGGCTATGCATTTACTTTGTTGAAAGTGAGATTTGAGAAGATGATTGCTGAAGAAGATGGGAAAAAGGAGGGAAAGGATGAAAAGCTGATTGCTGATCTTGGTGAATGCAATTTGTATTTTGGGTGCTCATCATCATTGGAATTGAATTCTATTCTTGTGCCTTGTCTTTTGAAAGTTGCGTTGAAGAAAGAAGAAAATGAGGAAACACAAAAAGAGGTTGAAATGGCTCTTTTGGCGCTGAGTTGCATTGACACATATTATGTTTGAACATTTCCGTGGTATTTTAGAAATTATTGAAATTTTTTCTTGTTTTTGAATAGAACGTTTCAAGAGTTCTTTATCTGAACGAAATCAAAGAGATCATCGAATATCATCAGGAGCATCACAACCTCACTCAGCTTGCCTATCAGTCTGCTTGGGCATTTTTTATTCGCGGATTTTACAGAGATCTTTCTTTAGAAAAAATTTTCGTGGAAGAACTTCATTTTGCAAGAGAGGCAAGAAGAGAATTGGAAGAATTGTCAAAGTGTGTGAATTGGAAGAGAAAAGAAGGGATAATTAAAAGAATAGAGAAGAAACGAAAGAAGAACTTGTTTTATTGAGATAGATTGAAGCGATGGACTATTATTTTTTCAAGTGCAAATTGTGGAATGGAGAATTTTTTGATTTTTTAAGCAGCATCGTTCAGGTGTTTGCTGCATCAAAGGACTTTCGCATTGAAATTAGCCAACAGTGCGTGCATTCACTAAGGGTAGCAATGAGAAATAGAGTTGTGAAAGTTGATGACCTGGCATAAGTGTAAAAAAATACCTCCTCCAATTTCATGATTTCTTTCATGATAATAAGTGACAGTAAATAACATAAAAAAACAACACTTTTGGGTGGAGCAGTTTTTTGAGATATCAACATAAAATATCAAGAACAAATATTTGTGATCTGTCCCATAATTAAATTTTTTATTCAAACTTTTTTGCTTAAAACTTTAATGCCTGCAAATTGAAAGTTTATCTTTGGATTTGATAACACAGCACTTAAATGCTTTTCAATTGAGGTTTGAAATTGAACAATCTTTATTATTTTTCATGTTGTATTTTCAGAAATTTCAATTTTCGCAGGAACATCTGTGTATTAAATACATTCCCTTCAAAGATCAATCATGGTATTTTTACTTGCAATCAAATCATGAGAGAGCAATATTCTATTTCATACTGCAAAAAATCAAAAATTGTCACTGATTTCTTAATGACAAAGGAAAAACATTCATGATCTGGAAATTTTTGAAAAATGCTAACATTCCAATATCAAATTTTTCAAGTTGTTCGGCTTTACATGGAGGAGCAAATTGCATTGCTTATCCACAATCCAATTCTGCTTATTCATTTTCAGAAAACAGAGTTGAAAGTTGTAAAATCACAAGTACAATTGGAACTGGTTGGTATTTTGCTCTCGATAACATGCCATCTGATGCAAAATTCTTGTTCAAAAATTGCATCTGTAGCGCAAATTCTGGTGGTGATTCTGCTAGCTTTCTAACATTCAATAATCCTCCAAGCAACAAACCAAGTCAGATTTCAATGTTGAATGCCAGTTCATCAATGACAATCTGACTGCCTCTTCCACATACGGAGGCGCTGCCATTTACTTTTATCCTCCTTATTCCTGGATGAATGGAGTTAAATTCATCACTTTCTGTTTCTTCGATGGAAATACTGCAACAAATGGAAGAGGAAACGATGTGTTCTTTTTCGGAAGTGATATCACACAATCTCCTTTCCAACAATGCGGATCAACAACCCCGACACAAAGAGAATGGAACAATGGACAAGCTGATAATGCTGAGTTCAATGGCTGCCTTCCAATCATCAACCAGAACAAAACCGTTGCCAGCAGTGGAACTGATGAAGATGCCTGCAGCAAAACACAGCAAAACCCATGTGCCACCATCGAGTATGCCCTCACTGGCTTCATTCCCCTCCTCCAATACTCACTCCCCTGAGTACTGAATCTGTCATCTCCATCGAAGACCATTCCTTCAGAGCGAAATTCATCATTCGCACAGGTTCTGCTTGCGAAACGAAGCCATGTGCCTGAAAGTCATTGACTTCAACATCAAAAAGAAGTCTTTCCCACACTTCTAACTCTTTCAAGTTCATTTCAGAAGCTCCTTATGAAGTTCCGACTTTGCAAGTTGAGGAAACAATGGGAGTGTCCTTTTCTGAATCTTACACTTTCACTATTCTTCAAGACTTGTCCACGCTTGCCTCGTCACTGAAGAACTTCCTCGAAACAATGAAATCGACAGAGCATTCGTAATGCCTCATTGACAACTTGATCCTTCTTTCTAACTCGCACTTTCAGCACTGTCTCTTCTGAATAGCTATTTCATTCAGACAAGCATATTCAAGTTCGCTTCATGTTTATTTTCTCCACATTTCATAAATCAAAGATAGTCTAATTATATAATATGACCTGTTCTATTAGAAAAAGAGATTGATCTGGAGACAAAAAAGTTGAAGCAAAAGAAAGGAAATCAAAAGAATACTATCAGAAAAGATGAAAATATGAAAAAGATAGACGAAATGATATAGTTTATGTTGTGGTTTGTATAACTGTTTTCATTTTTGGAAAAGTGTCAATAGGTGTTGAAAATTTCTTATTTTTAGATGTTCACTTGAGGTTTTTAAAAGTAAACTATTTTATTAACATCAAAAAAAAAGTTGCATCATTTTTTTCTGTTTGTGAACATGAAATATATTCGTATAATCAAAGGTTTTTCCTTTTCAACATTTAAACTTTATGCAACATTAAAAAAATCATCTTCACTTCACTTTCTTATTAAAATTCCGAAATTATTTATCACTGAAAAAGATAATCACATACGAATGAAATGAGCTAAATATCAAATTATCAAAATATATGTAAAAATTTAATCAAATTGAACATAAATGATTATCTTCATTTCACTAATAATCTTTCTTATTAATGAAAAATAAATTCCAGATAAACAAGTTTTTCACTTTAAAAAAACGAAAGATTAATTCCATACGTTAATAACAACTTCGAAAGCTTAAAAATATTAATATTTTCGAAAATAAATTGAATGAATATGTGGATGTTCCTTATTAAGAAGGTTATAAAAAATTTTTAAGCATTGCACTTAAAAATAACAATAAAGTGTAAATTTCAAACCTCAATTGAAAAGCATTTAAGTGCTGTGTTATCAAATCCAAAGATAAACTTTCAATTTGCAGGCATTAAAGTTTTAAGCAAAAAAGTTTGAATAAAAAATTTAATTATGGGACAGATCACAAATATTTGTTCTTGATATTTTATGTTGATATCTCAAAAAACTGCTCCACCCAAAAGTGTTGTTTTTTTATGTTATTTACTGTCACTTATTATCATGAAAGAAATCATGAAATTGGGGAGGTATTTTTTACACTTATGCCGATGACCTGATTAAATGTCGAGGAATCGAAGTCTTTTTGGAGGTGATTCCAAAATCAACAATGGCTGACGAAATGATATTTTATTTCTTGGAATTCTTTATTACGATTTCCAGAAAATTGAAAGAAAATGAGAATTGTGAATTCGACGAAAAAGAAAGAAAGACAACAGAAAAGAAGGCGCTTGAAAGGATGGAAGAAGAAGGGTTCGAAGATGTCGTCACCAGCTTTCATGAAACTTTAGAATTTTTTCGATGTCATTATGATAGTTTATTATCGTTGAATGTTGCAGATTATTTTGTGAATGTTTGAGAAAATGAAATGAATTGTGTTTAAAACTCAAAAACCTTTTTTCTTTTCTTTTTTTTTTTTTCTATTTTCAACATTTCATTAGATGAATTGTGAAATTAAAAAAAATTTTAAAATTATTGGGTTATTTCAAAATAACCCAATTATTTTGAAATTGTCTATGGAAATTTTGAAATTTTTGGGGAATTTTGCAATTACTCAGGGAGACAAATTTTTTCTGTGAAAAAATATTTAATGAATATATATGAAGTTTTTCAAAACATTTTATCGAAAAGTGCGCTGATATTTTTTTATTAAAATTTGTTGAAAAGACTTATGAAAAATGTTTTTAAGGGATTAATTAAAAATATTCAAACAAAACTTTCTTACTCTGTATTTTTTGATGAACAATTGGGAAAAAATCACAATAAACGATATTCATTTCAATTTCAAATATTTTTTTTGCAGGAATTCTTCCAAAAAAGAAATTTGAAAATGAAATATCTTAAAAAAAGATCTCATTGATGTATTTCAACAGCACAGCGTCTTTTCTTCTATTCTTCTTAGTTCTTGTTTCAACAAAAGTGCAGTTTCATTTGAGCTTGTCGTCAAACTTCCTGTTTAGCCTTTTTTCCTCGTTTTTCTTCATTTTTTTCTTTCATCATTTATTTCTTCCAAAATAAGTGTTTATTTTTGAAATCAAATTTTTTCATTCATAATTATCGGTTCAAAAACTTATCTTGAATAATTTCATATGAACGTTGAAAAGTGAAAAGGCTTATTGAAGACATTTTTATCTTTGATTCGGAAAAACCATTTGTTTTAAAAAACAATTATCATAATTCTTCTCTTTTGGATTAAAAACTTCTTTCAAAAAATAAACAATCTTTGAAAATTAATACCCCGAAAAAAGATATGGTATCAAAAATAATCACCAAAATATCAATTTCAAATTTATCTTCGGACAGAGTCTTTCATCATCGTCGTAAGTTAAAAAAAATCTCTTATGTCCACAAGTTTTCCACATCCAGAAGCTCTTCGTTCTCGCAAAATTCATTTTCATCATATTTCTATCCAATACGCATGTTTCGTCCAAAATAAGTGCATAAATATTTGTTATAATATATGTTCAAGCTCTCATATATTTATTTGAAAACATTTGGCTTGCTTCCTCACCGTTCTCGTCTGTAAAGAAGAAGTTGTCCAAGTTAAATAATTTGCCTGAATTACGACTTTGGGGAGGATACGGATGGAAACATCATAACAATCAATTGAATAATAAAAAAATACAACGCCAAAAATTTCTTATTCACATAGAATATATAGTTGCTCCGCAGAATTCCACAAATCAAAATGAACAACTTTTATTTTCTTCAAATAAGTATCGCATTTGCAAAGTCATCCTTCTTAGCTGCTATATTTCATTTCGTCAATCTGTCCTTGTTTATCCCTCGGAATCTCATTCCGTTTATAGTTTCTGAGCATTTGACATTGATTGATCATTCCCATCACATTATTTCTGCAAAAATAGAAAAGAAGGCTCAGCTCTGTATTGTGGCTGAATGGGCATATGAAGACAATGCGATAACAAAAAGATGGATTTATGGTATGGTGTGATGGAGTTGAGTTTTTGGGGGAGACAAGGTTTTGGAGGGAAAGGAACGATTAAAAAATGTTTTTTTGGGGAAGAAAGAGGTGGGTGATTATTTTTGAAAACATATTGTTTCATACAAAATTTTCGGTTCAAAAACTTATCTTGAATAATTTCATATGAACGTTGAAAAGTGAAAAGGCTTATTGAATACATTTTAATCTTTGATTCGGAAAAATCATTTATTTTGAAATACAATTATCATGCTTTTTCTCTTTTGCATTAAAATTTTCTTTCAAATAACCAACAATCTTTGAAAAGTCAACACCCCGAAAAAAGATATGATTTCAAAAATAATCACCCAGGTGTTTAAAGGAGGTTTAAGAGGCAAAATGGATGTGCTGGGGATGGATTGGGATAAGATTTTGAGGGGTTGTTTTTTCAATTTTTGTGAGTTGGAAGGTGCAGAGGTCGTGTTATTTGTTGGAGAAATGGAATTTGATGTGGAGGAGGTGGTGTGAGGCGAGGGGGGAACAAAGGGGCGGAAGATGGGTGGAGTGAAAGGAATATATTCTCTTTGGAGGGGACGACAAGAGTTAGATGAGAGTTGAAAAGATATAGGGAGAAGATGGAAAAGGGATTATTTTTTTTATGTATCGAGAGAAGGAGGAGGCACATGAGGCAGAGCAAGAGGAAGAGTATATGTGGATGTATGCATTGTTTGAGAGGGAAGAGGGGTTGAAGAAGAAGAAAAATGAAAGAAAATTTTCTTCATATTTTTATATAATTTATTTAGTGAACCGTTTGGTCGCGCCTCTCATTTGCAAAGCAAGGGATGGAGGCCGAGGCGGAGGAAGACAGGGAGAAGGAACATCAGGCGCAACACTTTGCATTGGAGATGTGGAAACAGAGGAAGACGAGGAGCTGACAATGGGAGGTGTCTTGCAATGGAAAGAGACAGAAAAATGATGGAGATATTAATTCTATATTGGTTGGTAGAAGGGGAATGGGAGCTGGGAAGACAGGGATTGTGATATTTGGTGGGATGGTATTGTTGTTGTTTTGAGGGGAAATGGAGAGAAGAAGAAGAAGAAGATTTGGGCAAGGGATGGGAAAGGATTCTTCTGATTGAATCATCTTCATTGCTAGTTTTTTTAAAAGAATGGAGCTGGTTGAGTGATTTGAGGAGGAGCAGGACAAGAAGTTGGGCTTTGGCTGATATTTTTTGAGGAAGCAGAAGGGAAACGAAGACGAGACAAATGGGTTTTGTTAGCAGAAATGAACGATATTTGGAGGAGAAGAAGAAAGTTTGAGAAGAATGATCATCATAAAAGATGTAGGTTTGCTTGTTTTGATTATTTTAAATTACATCGTTTGTTATTATTTTTTGATGAAACAAGGAATTTTTTAGGTTTATTTACTGCGAATATGTGCCTATAGAATATGGAAAGAGAGGATGAAAAATGCATTAAAGAAGTCAGAAAACAACAATTGAAGTGGCGCATGGAGGAGTGAGTGGGCGTGAAATATTAATGAAAGGAAAGGAAACGAAGATAATTATCTTGAAGGCTTTAGAAGGCATATCGGGCGAATCTTGTTAAAAGCCGAAAATGAAATCAAGGAATTGATGATTCAGGAGAAGAAGAAATTTGGCAAATGATTGAGAAGTGGAAATGAAATTTTTGATGGCTTGAAAGAAGAGAGAAAAGAGGAACTGGTCTGTGGTGACTTCTTTTCTTGAGGTAGAGTTGACATAAGTTGAACTCACAACTGCTTCATTGAAAAGATACTGAGAAAATTTTGAAATCAAGCTGATGTTCTTCTAATTTTTTCATCATTGAAAAAACTCCTGTGCCCATGCAAATGCTGTCTCTGGGAATGTTTGAGAGGATGAGAGAAGAGGAATGTGCTGAAGAAGAAGAAGAAGAGAAAAAGGAAGAGAAAGAAACAACGAGATTTGCATGAATCTTTGGAAGATTTTGTCAATTCTATTAGCAAAACATAATGCTGATTTATTATCAAAATGAAACTTTATTTTTTCTTTCCTTTTTTTGAACTTTTTTCTTACGTTTGCATTATTATTCTCCATGAAATATTCATTATTGTGCATGACATCAATATTTAAAATGTTTTTGAGTTTTATTTGCTCTCTTCTTTCATATTTGATGTATTCTGCAGATATTTGCAAATCAGTAATTTAAACCATTTTATTGAAATTTTGAAATGCTTTGAATAATGACAATCATTTATTGTTCGTGGAAACATTTCAATAATCGTATAAAACGAAAAATAATAAATTTTTTTTCTTCACGATTGTCACGAAAATATGAAAAATGATATATTTCACATTATTTGTTGTTAAATGTTCTGAAATTTGTATAAAACATATTTAATAATATTTATGATAAATAAACTGCTATTTTTTATTGCAAAATTTTTTTATGAAAAATTTTGATCTTCCCTCAATTTTTATTAAATTTGATATGTGTTGGTGAAACTTAAAATAACTGCCTTATTTTCAATTTTTCAGAAAAATTTCAAAATAACTTGATTATTACAAAATAATATTTTCTTAATTCAAAATTTTTCAAAAATTTCATAATTACACAAAAATTGTGCAATTCATATATTCTTAAGTGATTGTTGAGTTGTTTTTTGAAAATGTCTTTTTTTTCAAAACAAACAAATGCAACAAATGAAGAAAAAAAAAGAAAAATGAAAAGGAAACGAAAGAAAGTTAATTTCCAATTTCATCAAGAATGTGAATTGAGTGGTTTTTTTATCTGGATGGTTTTTTATTTGTGAATGAAAAAATAAAAAAAAATTTATTTTTCATGAAAGCATGTTTGTTTCAAAAAAAAAGTTCACAAGAAATAAATATAATCAATCAACTCTCTCTTGATTATTTTTCTGGAATTTTCTTGTTTTCTTTCATCTCCAGAGTTATCATCTCAAATAATTGTTTAAGTGTTATTTCCCTTTTCTTTGGTTTTTCATCCGCAAATTTTTTTTTTCCCTCAAATTTTTTCATTATCATCATTCCTGATCTTCTCTTCTATCATTTTAATATGATTTCTCCATTCATCCAAAAATTTTTAGTAGGAAATAATACTTTCCCATGAAAAACAAATCTGTGGTTCTTTTTCTTAAGGGTGACAGAAGGCTCATCAGGCAACGTGGAAAGAACAGCGTGCCATTTATTTGACAACACTCCGCTTTTGACAAACGAAGAAACAATTGTTTCAGGCAATAATGCTGTTTGCAGAGCCTGGGGAAGATCATCTGCAAATGCTTCTCTTCGAAGAGAGACAGATGAAAAAGAAGGAACGACATATTTTGTGTTAAAACTTTTTTTTGAAAACTGCAAATACTCCACGGTTGAGAGGCTGAGTGATGTGTGTGCTGTGATGGATGAAAGTGACCACATCGAAGGAGGCATCAGCGAATTTTTGCCGAGTGTCAAGCTGAGCTCTCGATGGATGAGAGTCCAGCAGAAGAAGGCAATTTTCTTCATCTTTGTTCAAAAGAGTTCGTCTTTCCACGATTACTGGAAGGAGAACATCTTCTGCGTATCTTCTGAATATTGCGTCGGTCATCCTGCCATCATTATCTTCCTAAATATTCATAAAAGAGCTGAGCATCACACACAGTTAGGCTGGAATCTTCTTTGAAGGCCATAAAACGAAACTTCTCAAAGAATAACCGTCTGCAGCAGCTGCAACGCACAATGTGGCGTTTGGCATATTCATGGGCGTTTTGTTGAACCCAGCTGGTGAATCTGAAGGATGTACAACAAGCTTTTTGGTGGTGTCTGAGAGGAGAAGTGAAAATTCGTCTGTATTAAATATCAATGAAGAAGAATATTTGTGAGTGTTATAAAGATGTTGAAGAAGTTCGTAGAAAGGCTGGAGGGTTTGTTTATTTGATACAGCTAATCGTTGAATATCAACGTTCCTTGGAAGAGACTATTAAAGGTGTGGATTCCTTTTAATGAATGAGAAGAGCGTTGACTTCGAATTTTCAATTTTTTCTTTTTCTTCTTTAAATAGTTTTTTGTCTATCAGAAATTACAGATTCCATCTAAAATAAGATAACAATAAATTGATGTTTGTTTACAAATGAAAAAGAAAACCAAATGTTTTATTTGAGTAACAGAAATGCTCACTCCACTTGAACTTTCGCAGCGAATGACATCCTTCACTGTTTTTATTCTTTATCTGTTAATAGCTCTGGGTGAACTATTTTGCAGACTTTTCTTTTGTTTTCCAAAGCTGCAATTGCTCTGTTAATGACAAAATGGCTGAATTCATGCAGATTGGCTGCATCCACTATCCTTGCCTTTCCATCTGAAACTATTGTTGCAATTCGTTCCAAACGATTTTCTATTTGCCAATAACCAAATGACATCATTTGATTTCTAATGTTTATCAATCCTTGTTCTGTTTTGTTTTTGATAACACTCATTTTAAAAAATTTTTTGGTTTTGATCATTTTTTTATTTTTTTAAAAAATTTTTTCGATCAAATTCTAACTTAGTCAGCCCCGTTTCTATAACCTAATCTCCTCGGGGATGGCACTAATCAGAGATGAAGAAGCAAACCTCCACCCTCTCCTCATCTCCACATATTGAGAGATTTTGTGCAGAAATTTTCTCTGAATTTCCGAAAACAGAAATTTTCTTTCATGCTGAAAACTGTAAAAAAGAATATGAAAAGCAGGTGGAAATAATAAATTATTAACTGTTAAAGTCACGATGAAAAAAAGAACGGAGATAAAACCGCCCTTTTCATCAAAATCAAAATATGTGAAATCATCATATTGTAGGAAAAAATGCAAGATGTTGTTCTTATTGGTTTTTTTATGATATACGATTGTTTGAGTGATTTGTCAGGTTACAAAGGTATTCTATTGATTTCGAAAATACACACACTTTCGTTTTAACATTCAACAATATGTTTGTTTGATATTTCTATTTTGAAAAGCTTGAACCAAAAAAAATGTGTGTTAAATTGTTTATTATGGAACAAATACAACAAATATTTTTTTAAAACACAGGAATAAAAAGAAGAAGATTATTCTAAAACTTTATAAACGCAAAGACATAATCTTTAACTGAATTGCAAATGAAACAAATACAGTCAAATTTAAAAACATCATTTGGTTGTGATACGCTGTTTGTTTCATTCCATTGGTGCCAAAACAGGGACTTTTCGCGAAATCCGGAACCATTCGCTATTCAGATGTTTATAACCATTTAAGGCAATGCTCATTCTCACTTTCAATAAACGCAAGACATTTTAAATTTAAAATTCTCGAAGGATAAACAAAATTTTATACGCTCCATTATCTTGTATTGATATAATTTTTCAAATGAAAAGAAATATTTAATTTCATGATATTTGAGAAATATCAAAGAAACTTTTGACGAAACAAAAGCACACTGTGATTAATAAAAAAAAGAAATAATTTTTTTAATTGATCTTTCTTGATTTCACTTTGTTATTTATCAAAAAGAAATTTTTAGTGTTTTGATCAGTTCCATTACGGATTTAGGAATATACTCAAACTGACATTTGCTTAATGCAAAAAGTTATTACAAAATCTTGTTATGGAAAAATTAAATCAAGAACGCAAAAACTTTATTATGCAAAGATAGAAATTCCAATTGCATGTGGAGAAGCTTCGAAAGCGCAATTGATTCCAAAATCATCTTGGTTCTATGAAAAAAAGCTGAAAATGATGGGCAAAAAGCAAAAAGGACTGGAATGGAACATGCTATTTCAGATTCAGAATTGGAAATTTCAAAGAATTAGGTTTTATCATAATTATCTGAGCATGAAATTGGAGAGTTTCAGATGGTAAGAAATGATTTCAGCGACTTTGGAATGGAAAACTTTTAAATGGAAAACAGAAGTTTATTTGTAATTCTATTTCAATAAAAAATGTATTTATTTAACGAAAAAGGAGAGATAAATAAATTACAAAAATCTCAGAAAAAATAAAAATTTAAGGGAGCAAAACCTTAATAAATATTTCAGATTTATTTATTCTTTAAATGCCTTTCAAAACAGACGAAAAAAGACATTTATCGTAGCTTAACGAATTATTTCAAGACGAGTTGATGCTTGCGAGTGTGTGTTATTATATAATATGATGTGTTTGCAAATGTTTGATGAAACGTTCTTGTTGTTTCAATGATAAGGTATATCTTTCGTTTGCAACTTGTTTTCGCTGAAAATATACAGGAGATAAATAATATTTAACGTGAGAAACATAATATTTAAGAATGAAATTGTTTTTTATCGAGTATTCATTCTGAAAGAAAGAAAGAAATGTTGTCAAAATATCATTCATAATCGCAATGTGAATACGTTTGTTTTAATTATTATTACAATTGTTTTTATTTTTTGGTTATAGAACGAATATGTGCGAATCTTGAAAATAATGGATATTCGACAAAAATTACGGAAAAGAAAATCAGAGCTTGCTCAATCAAGTTCAATGAAAAAATGTGATTAGTGCTTTATAAATGTGTGTGAATAAAGAAAATGAGTTTGGAAGATTTCAACTTGGAATTATTTGATTAATTTTGCTTTTCGAAATATTTTTCAGATATTTTTGCCAACTTCATTGTTTTTGAGTTATATTTTAGATTTTTATTGAAGTGTTGCTTTTTTTAAAAAAGAAGTGTCAGTTTCATAATAATTTGAATGAATTCAACACAGTATTATCAATTATGAAAAATGCGAAGTTATTGAAAAATGCAGATCGAAAAAATTAATGAAGGAAAGGATTAAAAAATATTTCGCAGTGAAACAATAACAACCAATTTAATGAAAAGTTCATAAAGAAAAAGTTGATAAATTAGACAACGTCTTTGTTGCAGGAGTGTTATTTGACTTCATCAAATAATAAAACATCAAGTATTCACAATTATTTCATTTCATTTTTCGAATCGTTTTTCTTTTTTTATTTCAAAAACAGTCTGATTCAAACAATTAATTATTCATATTTATAGGGTTAGTAATTTATCATATCCACTTTTTTTTATCGGGACCTAAATTTTCTGGCTCACAGGAGCACTTTCAGTAAAAAATAAATAATAGGAAACCTTTTTTAAACTTTTATATACTATTCCAGAAAATATTTTTTATTTTTTTTAATTTTTGTGAAAAGATCTGGAATTTTTTGTTTTATTTTTCTGATCAAAGACTTGCTCATATTTTCACGAGCTTTTTGTTTTAAGTGTTTTGAGCTATATCATTGTAAATTATCTGAACTTATTAATGCTTTTGGTTATTTTTCATTGTTAAACACTTCGTTTTTTTATCATTTTTTCCATTTCATGATTTTTTGACAAAATTAGAAACAATAGTAGAGTTTGAAATTGTCATGGATTTTCGTGTTAGAGAAAAGTTGAAAAAATGATTGTTATGTGCGTGACAAAGATTTTGAAATGAAAGAATGTGATTTGAAGCAAAAAATGCAAAAATACATAAAAACATGTTTTTTTGTAAAAAAATCACGATCATAAAAAATTAAAGATTTTCATCCTTTTGAATACCTTTGTTAATTGATAGTTTTCATATTTTCCCTTTTGAATTAACGAAAAAACTAATTTATTCAAATGTATTCTTCAATTTGTCGAAATTTAGTGAAATGGATAAAATGATAAAAAAACGAAGTGTTTAATAACAAAAAATAACCCAAATTATAAAGAAGTTGAGTTTATTAACAATAACAATACTTAAAAATCTCAAAACAAAAAGCTCGTGAAAATACGAGCAAGTCTTTGATCTGAAAAATAAAACAAAAAACACCAGATCTTTTCACTCAAATTGAAAAAATAAAATATATTTTCAGGAATAGTATATAATAATATTTTGAAAGTTTTCTATTATTTATTTTTTTCAAAAAGTGCTCTGGAGAGCCAGAAAATTTAGGTCCCGATTAATTTTTTTGGTACTGATAAATTTCTGACCCTATATTTTTATTGATGGAAGGGTAATTAACATCATTCGTTAGTATTCCTATTGGAAAAAAGAACAGTGTTACAAATTCAAATTCTAAAAATCATTGAAGCAATTAATTTCGTTGGTCTCACTTATTCAATAAAATATGATTTATCTGAGTTTATATTATAACAACAAAGATATTATGAATCAACTGAAAGTGGATTTTCAGATAACATATCAATGAAAAATTTTGAAGGTTAGAAATGATTTCGGCGCTTTTTCTGTTGTTCTTTGATTTTTCATGTCTTCCTTCTCTCGTTTTTCTGGAACAAAACCGTTCAAAGTTAACTATAACTGTGAATACACAATTTAGAATTATGAAAATAGCAAACTTAGTTAATAACGTTTTTGTATTTGAACTTATTTTTATGAAATCACGTTCTTCTGCAGAAAACTGCATATCTCCTGAATTTATTTGTCAACGTTCAGAATATTTGTGCTGCTTTCATATTCAAAAAAATAACAAAGCGTTTTTGATTCCTAATATTTGTTCCATATTTATATTGCAAAATAAGATTGCACCTATTTAAAACATTGCAATGATGACACAACAGAAATTTCAGATTTTCGCGTTTTTCCATGAACATATCTGAAAACGGATTCGACAGAAGAAAAATATGAAACTGATGTGAAATCTGAAAAATAATAGCTGATTTTCTATTTTTAAATTACTGTTGGTCAGTTTATTAATATCCTATATAGTCAGGTCTTCTATATATTTCCTTTGGTATTTGAAATATTTTGTTCTTTATCTTTTTCAATATTGACAGTAATTAATATGAGTTTATAATTTGAAACAAATATTGAATGAATAATATTCATTAAAAACTTGATTGCAGCTGTTATCATACAAAGCATTCCATCAATGAATAATCGTTTCATGGTTTTAAATAATATTGCGCGATATAAATTCTTCATTGAATAAAAGCTTGAACTATTATTTCGAACATGCTAATTATTTCCTCTGCGCTTGTTTGATTTATTGTTAATCTATTTTATCGACTTTAAGAAAATGAAAAATAATAAATTTTTATCCTTTTCATATCAATAAATAAATGTGTTTTTAAGAATTTCAAATTGATAACAAACTCACTGACGATGAACTTTGTAAAAAATTCTTTACGGATATATAGCACTTGTTTTCTTTCCTCATAGAAAAATCAAAAATATAATGTGAATGTTTGTTTCAAAAATGAAAGAAAAAACTTTATTATTAACAATTCTCAATTCCACATTCTCAATTTTCAAAATATGAAACAATGAAATTCTGAGATTTGCATCACATACCAGATTTATTCATCATCCTCGATTACGGTAACATCATCGTTCGTAGACTTTACAAAAATCTCAAAAAAATCATCAAAATTCTTTTCTGGATTTCTTCGATAAGTGAACTTTTGAAAATAATTGGACAAATTCTTCCTTTTGACTCCATGTCGAGGCAGAAAATGCCTCAAAAGTGACCAAGCTCCTTCAATTCTGTTAGGATGACACTTTGTTAATGGGTCCACAAAATGTTTTTTATGATTAACTGTTTGATGAGTAAATCCAAGAGTGTCCAATGAACTGTATGCTTTCCAACAATCAGTGTTTATTATTGTGTTCTTTTTAACTTTTGATTCAATAAGTGATTGTCAAACTGGTTTTGTGCGATTCTGTACAATTGATAAAAACATATTGCTCCTTCCTTTTGTTGCAACAGGCCTTTCAACACCACCAACAATCCATAACAATTATATCCTTCTCCCAACTTTGAATTTTCTTCTGTAAAAAGCTGCCTCATCTATTTCGACAGTTTTATTTTCTCCTCTTATTTTGAAAGGATGTTGTTGATGAAAAACGATGGCTTTCCGAAATAAAGTGAAAAGCTTTGAAATTGTGGAAATACTGACTGACGCCAAAATTGCAGCTTGCAGCTGCTCCAAATGCAACAAAAAATAAAGTGCAATAATGCATATTTTTCTCAGAAATAACTTTATTTTTTCAAAAATGGTATGACTCCTCAATGATTTTTTGCAGTGTTTGCATCTTAAATTGAAGAAATTTCCTTTTTCAAGTTAAGCCTATCTGACCTGACAAATCATTTATTGACTCGTCCGTCACCTAAAAAAAAAAAAAAAAAAAAAAAAAAAAAAAAAAAAAAAAAGTTATCGTAAAGTTTCTGAGAATTATTGATAACTCGTCAAAGTTTGATAACATAAAATTATTTTATCCAAATAGGCCCATTATAATATATTCACTGCAAATTCAAGCTATTCCTTCTTATCTCTTGTTGCTCAAAATCATGCAAAAATGTTTGTGTCCTTCGAACGCATTTTTTTATGGATTGTCACAATCTTATTTATTGTAATATTTTGTCGTTTTAAAGAAATAGAGGAGAAATTGCATTTTCTTTGATTAAAGTGACAGGATTGAACTCTCATATTTGTGATAAGCTTCTAATGCATTTCTTTTATTATCAGTTGTTAATGTTTGCTGAATAAGTTTCATTTATTGTTGTGATCCACTCTTTTTGTTTAATATATTTTCAATGTAGTTTCAACATGCAGTGAACAACATTTTGATTTTCAAAACTGTGTTTCTTTATCATTCCACAAACTTATTAAACAAGCAGTGAAATTTTGGTGAATCATTTGTTTGTTTTGTATATAATTTCTTTCATTAATGTAATTATAACATTTTTATTTTATTCATTTCCTTATGCACAAATTAGTCTTTGAAAAGAAAAATCAAATGTCAAAAATTTGAAATGTATTCATTGAGAAAAAGAGTTTGAGAAAGTTCTTGATTATTATTTGCACCGCAAATTTTTTTCATTTATTTCGTTTGATTGGACGTAACATTGAAAGTCAAAAAATCATGAATTAATAAAGTTGCATCATTCATGAAATTGTTGTTCAAAATTATTTGATTGACGCTTTTGAAGAAGCTCTGGGAGAAACTCTCGATGTTGCAATTCGATGTGAAAGAGATCATGCAATTCATTCAGATTCTTTGAACACAAGAATTTTCAAAGAGAAACGGCAGTGATTGCGAAAAAACAAGATGAGTGGATACGTAGTTTTGGGAGCTATCAAGAAAACGATCAACAGCAATTGTTAACGTTCAACAACAATCAGCAAACAAAGAAGATAACAGAAATGCTGAAACATCCGTTGCTGAAATAGGATTATGTCAAAAAGATGTGGATAACAACGATTAAAATGAAAAAAAAAAACACGAATGAATAGAGAGTGCTTCTTCAACATCTTTCACATATTTTATTCTTGCTGAAGTCTCGGCCTATTTAACCTCTATTGAACTTTTATTATCAAGAGCAAAATGAAGATTTCCGAAAGAATATGTTCAAATAAAGAGTCAAAAAAGTTGTATCGATCAGAAACAGATTTTATTCAGCAGCGAGGGAATATGTCACTAATGGATATTTTCTCTTTGCATCACTTCGTAATAAAAAAGGGAATATCCTTTATAAAGACAGTTATATTCGAGATTTTTATCCGCACATGCAATTATTACTATTAAAAGATTTTGATAGTCTTCAATCCAATATGAAGACTGTGCGGAAGAAAACATGTTGCACATTCTGATAACAGACGGAAAGAAACTTGCAAATTCAGCTTTCAGTAAATGTTTTATGCTTTCATCACCGAATGCCTTGACTTATTCTTTGTCTTTGCCCATATCAACTGTAACTTCATCGGCCTCTTCTCAACTGCCATCATCTCCAACATCACATCACTCCATTTGCATTTAACATGCGCATTTTACCAAAGAATTAATACCGAGCTGCCTCGTGAATGTCTATGAATCGAAAACATGTCCGAAGGCAGTAATCCCAACGAATGAAGCGCCGAAGGAGAGAAGACAAATCATCAAAAGAAACAAAAATCTCGTGTATGATGACGTTTCTTACGAAGTTCTGCAATCGAAAGTTATCGATGAAGAGGAAAGGCTTCTTTGAACCATTCAAAGAAAACGGAAGGCGTTTGAAGACACTGTCATAATTTATCAGCAATGACTGGATGAGATACAAGCAAAGTTTAAGAAGTGTCTTAAGTGACTGTGATTTATAAAAAAATAGTTATATTACATCATCAAAGAAGACAAATGCATATTCATTTATCTTTGGCATCTGTGTTGGAAATAATAACAAAAATATAAAAATGACATTAGCGCAGAATTTGTTGATCTGAAGCTTGAAAAGAAAACAAAATCATTTCTCCAGAACAATTGCCTCATTCACAGATCAAATAACATTCTCTTCTGCATTTAATACTTCTTCTCCTTCTTCTTCTCAATTGGGCTCTCCTGTTCATTTTTTAACTTCACTGTCAAGCCCTCCATTCACACTTGACTTCTCCTTGCTCTTCAATCCTTTTCATTAGCATGCCCTCATCTGTGTTTCACTTCAGAATGAGTCAAACGAAACAAGATCTTTCTCTTTCATCTTCTCCACAAAGAATGAACAATCCAGAGATTTTTCCTCATATTCCTCGTTATTACCCACAAGTTGCTTTCTGATCATGTCTCTTCTTTTTCTTCTTTCCCCTCTTCTTCATCTTCTTCCTCAAAGCGAAGTCGGAGGTGCCAGCAACTTCTGCTGCTGGAAGAAGACATGTGACACACGCGCAGCACCATCGCGCCTTTCTTTGCGACGTTCTCTTATTTCAACTTTTGCCAAGGAGCACACTCAAAAATCACAGAAGCAATAGACACGTCTGCGTGTGATGGAAGACTCGACACAGAAAGAAAGGCATCGAAGAACGAGAAGCTGGTTGGGCAGCTGCTGGAGAAGGTGCGTTGTCTGCAGAACGAGATCAAACCGGTCGATGCTTCGCAGTCAGAAGATGAGGAAAAAACAGAGTTTGAAAGGAAATCGGCGTATGCTGCATACGAAGCAAGTGTAAATTATTGCCCCATTTCTGATCAAGCGGACAATTTTGGTGTACCTGAAAGAGAATTTTTGAGCACTTATGACGAAATGTCTCCAATAACACGAGCTGCTTCAAACATCCTTCGTTTAACTGACATTGAGCTCTCTGCAATTGTTTCTGAGCTTCACAGAAAAATCAAAGCGAACGGCAGATTTGACGAAAGGAGCGTGGAGACAGCTGTGTGTGAGTTCATTGTTGAGTCTGCTGATCTACAAGACGGAGAGCTGGCAGCGCTGTTTGCCTGTCCGGACTGCCCTCAATCGATTGGCCAGTTTCACACTCAAACAACAACAGAGGAAGAAGCTGCTTTTGCTGAGGTATCGTTACCTTCATTGCCTTCAGCAGCAGCATCAATAACAACATCGTCATCATTGTCAATTGTTACATCAGATCCAAATTCTGCTTCCTCCTCCTCATCATCATCTTCATCCCATCTCGTCTCAGTCTTCTCTTCCATCACGTCGATGTTTGTCACTCTTCTCACCCGTTCCTCCAAGCAGCAATCACTCGAAGCTAAACGAGCACTGAAAAAACGTTTACCCATTGCGATGAATCCAAATGAACAATGTTCGACTGCCCTTGTCTTCTGCCCAAACCGCCTTCACCCGCTTTTTGAGCACTCAACACGACAAATTCTGAAGGCGAAGATGATTCGGCAGTACTTGCTGAGTAATGTGCGCCGCCCTGAATATTCGTTGAGATGTGTGTTGGACAACATCGAATGTCTCCACTTTCCATATAATGTGCATGGCTTTGCCTATGGATTGGATATTGTGACAGTTCCATGTAATTAATCATCATCTTCTTCTTCCACATCTTCTTCCTCCTCTTCCTCTTCTTCTTCCTCAAGTACTTTGCCTAATCAACAGCAATTGTGTGAGCCCCGTGCTTTCCCCTTAATAAACCTTCCGAGCGACTTCCTTACTTTGCACGAGCTGTTCTGGAGTCTGCTGCTGGATCTTCCCAAAATCTGCGGAATGCGAATTATTCCGTTCTCTGCAGCTGTCGCAGCGCTGGGCGAAACAGCAGACGTGTGCGCTGATTTGGATACTGTCGGGTGATTTGGAAGGGCTGGAGAGGGTGAAAGGAGATGACTTGTTTGTGGCTGAGGATTACGAGCTGGAGAGGGAGTGGGAGAGGGAGAGATTCAGGGAGTGAGAATGTTGTGGTGGAGAGGAAGGGAAGGAGAAGAGAGAGTCGGAAATGGAAGTGGAAGTGGAAGCGGAAGATGAAGAGAGCTAGGAGTGTGAAGAAGGAGGAATGGATGAAGGAAGCTGTCGAATGGATGCTGAAGAAGAGGAAGCAGAAGAAAAAGAAAGCACAGACCCCACAGCGAAGAGCCACAAAGGTCTGATGCAGATTCTCATCACATTTATCAAAAACAACGCAGATTGTGATGATTGTGATAATTCATCCTCCACTGCAAACAAAAGCGAAAGTCGTGTTTTTCAGCATTTGTGGGCGATTACAGCGAGAATTGACAAGCTGAAGAATGTGAATGTGAAAGAAGACTGTTCTTCTTGTTGTTTTGAGTGGTCGGATGAGCATCTGACACGAATTGGTTTTAGGGCGATGGAAGAGGAGGAGGAAGAGGAAGAGGAAGAAGAAGAAGAAGAAGAAGAAGAAGAAGAAGAAGAAGAAGAAGAAGAAGAAGAAGAAGAAGAAGAAGAAGAAGAAGAAGAGGGAGTTGAGGAAATGGAAGGAGAAAAGAAGGAGGAGGAGGGGAAAGGAAAGGGAAATAAGATGAGCACAGTTTCTATTGTAGAAGCGGATGGAAGTGAGGAGTTGAGCAGTGAAAGAAGCACTGGTTCTTTTGATATTTCTGTTTTGGATGGACAAGAATCTGGTTGTGGCTCTTATTCTTCTTCATATTCTTCTTTGCGTTTATGCTCGCATTCATTGTCACATTCATCATCATCATCATCTTCTTCTTCTTCTTCTTCTTCGTTATCTTTATCTTTGTCATCTTTTTCATCTTCCTTTTCTTCCTTTTCTCTCCTCTTCCTCTTCCTCTTTCTCTTCTTCTTCTTCTTCTTCTCTTTCTTCTTTTTCTTCTTCTTAATCCTCAAAGCCATCCTTCTTTCTGTATCTTTTCTCAAAGTGAAAGTTTTAACGTTGTCAACTTCAGCACAGCTCTTCCAATAAATACACGTGTCCTCCTGATTTGTTCCCCTCATCTTCTCTTTTTCTTCTTCACAACCAACTCCAGGTACTTCCCATATCTCTTTCCTTTTTTTCATTTCCAAGGCCCTCTCGTTATCTCTGTCCTATCTCACTTGATCCTCTCAGAGCATCAAACATTCATCTCCATCTTCAAAATTTTCACACATTTTCGTGGCACTTCTGCGATTTCATCAACAATTGTTCTCACGTACTTGTCTCTCGCTTCTGTGCAACTGTTTTATGCACTTGAAATCTTTTGTTGAATTCCTTTTACTGACGAAGCACATCACAATTCAATTTCTGCTCTTTGCTGCAAGCCTAATGCTTTTGCTATATCTGCTTCCTCTTTAACAAACCTCAGCCCAGCCAGTCATGCACCTCTTCAACCATTGCAGCTTTTCTTTTTGCAGTAACGCCATATTCAGTTTGATTCTTTCCGTAAACAACCTGAATTCTGTCGGATAGACACATTTTTTGTCATTTTTCTTTCTTTTTTCTCTGCCTCTTCTTGCTCCTCCAACACCGTCAGTGCAATTGCTTCAGGAAACAGAGTCACATCCTTTTCTTCAACGTTGCAGCCAAAGGTGCCTATGTCACAATCTCCACCACTTCGCATGTTGCAGCATTTCCCATTTATTCTTTTTAAAAATGTCTTTCATTGCGCAATAGTTTTGTTTTCCAGCTTTAGAACAGCATTCGTTATAAAATGATATTTTATTATCTGCCTATCATAAACACTAATCAAGATCATTTGATCAGACCGATTTTTTATTCATCTCATCGTTTTTTTTTCACATAATCACATACTACTGAATGATTCTCATGTCAAATAAGATGTTCATGTTTTACTAAAATAATAGTTGTTATTCTAGGAATTCAATTTTTGATTTTCATTAAATGAAATGAGAAATAACTCAATCATTTGAAAGATGTGAAAAATAACAAACGATGGTTATTTGATTTCAAAACGAATGATTTGTTAATATCATTCACAAGAGAAGCAACGAATTTAGCGAATCAAAGGAAAGCGAATGTCTATGATCACCTACGATTCGCTTCAGTCTTGAAAAAAATCGTTCACAGGCGGATTCGCTACAAGGAGATGTTGCAATGCAAAAACAAATGTTGGCATAAATTGTTTCCGCTTCACCAAGCGATGCAATATGACTGTAATATACCTGTAAACTCTCAAGGAAATAAACTGATGTTGTAGTAAGTGTGTGAGTTTTAAATAACGATGCGAATTTTTTTCTCGTTTCCTCAGTTAACTGCCCCAGTGAATTATTGATAATAGTATTAAATGATTTAAATATTCTGAAATACCAATTTGATGCAATTGATATCTTAATTGAATCGACAGCTTCATCCTCCTTCCCCTTTGTAATTTCGTGAATAACTTTAAGTTTTTTATTTGTACCGGCAAAAATCACATCATCTTCGTCTTCATGGTAAACATCTTTGTTGAAGTCGCTTATGGCATGATAATCCGATTCGTCACTGAGCGTTTCTTGAGAAGATATAAGAGAAGATCTTGTTTCAACAAGGGTTGAAGCTTCATCATTTAATATTTCATCATATTCGTCATTTTCTGATTGCTCCTCTGCCTCTGTGAGTCCAAGATAATCTGTGGCATTTTCTTTTTCTGAAAAAATAGCTTCTTCTCGCATATGTGAAAAAGAAATCTCTTTCTTTTCAAATTGTGAAACAATTAACAAGAGATCTTCAATTTCTTTCTGAATATGCTTATATGATGTTACGGAATTTTGTTTTTCCTCAATTAGTTGCTTGTTCGAACTCGGACGGACATGCTCGGTTGATGATTCATCTCTCAAAATCGTTGATAATGCCTTTTGAAATCTACTCACAGACAAGGGAAAAGCGGTTGATTCTTTATCTTCTGCAAAGGTCCTGCTAACACACGTTTCTTCATTCTGTGATGATGAGTCAACAGACGATGATGATGCTCGACCTTGAAAACAGTTGAAATGTTGTTTATTGAGTTCAAAAATGGGGAAAAAAGAAACTATCAATTATGAGAATATTTAAATGTTTGAACAAACTATCTTTTCTCATTTCTTCTGAATTAAAAAACATACAACAAAAATCATCACTGATAAGTTTATTTTTTCCTTCTGGTGTTAATGCATAAGCGAGTGCAATTAGATCCCCTCTTTCGCCTTCCAAAGTGTAGTTGAACAGATATATCCAAACGTTAACAATTGCATTATGCCAATGATCGGAACGAAAAGGGCTTAATTCAAGAAGGTTATTGAAAAAAGACATTACCTCTAGAATTTTTGGAAAAACATTTCCAAGCTTGCTGTTGTCATCTTCAAAAAATAAATGCAACTTTTTTAAAGGGAATAACAAAATTTCCGCTTTAATTGCATTTATAATACTCTGACTATCCATTAGCTTCGATTCCAATATAATTTCTCTGCTTTTCCTTATGAACAAGCAAATATCTGTCAAGCACAACCATCTCGTCAGTGTGAATGTTGGGCATTTTGCAGGGAACATATGTTGTATTGATGAGCTCCTTGATAATTTTGAGAACTCAATAATTATATCCTTGATTGATTAAAGAAATGGGACTTCTTGAAAAGAATGTGTGATTGTTAAGTTGATTAAATGATTAAAACAATAAACATGAAAAGGTTTGACATAAAAGTTCAATAAATCGATTTCACGATCAGAATCGTGTGATAAATCTTGAAACGCTTTTTTTTGAGCTGCTAAGCCGTCACTGCAAATGCTTCTGACTTCACCTCCGCAATTTACAATCTCCGAAATGCACCTTTCAGCAAGATTTTTGTAATCATCAGAAGAATAACATGCTTGTTGAAAACTCCAAAATCCAGGAGTTGATTTTTCTGCATGAATAATAAATGAAATGATTGTGCACTTTTAATTTGCGATTTTCCCTCCATCGATCATCAGAGCTATGTATTTGTCCTTTATTAATCTGGATCTTTCTTGAATTGCTGTTGTTTTCTTTTCGTTTATTAGTCTTTTTATTTTCCACTTTGATAAATACGGAAATATTTCTGTATGTTCAGCAGTTGGATTTGTCTGTGCCTTTTGAATCAAACTCTTCACAAATGTGTTAAACTCAGATGAACCCGCTGACAAGAACGATATATTGCATCTGGAAACAAAATCTGAAAATTGATCTGTCAATTGTTTGTTGTCTTTAAAAGACTGGTTGTGCTCTTTAATAGAAATAATGGTTTGTTGTACTTCTTTTTGCTTTTTATTGATCCAAAAGTCCAACGTTGTTGACAACAATGCACATTTGTGTTGTTTGACTGCAGCTGAAGTTTCTCTACCTGAACATCCGCATGCATATCCCTTCTTTTCGTTGGGACACAAAAACATTCTGTGCCCATCAGCTTTTGTTTTGAAATCTGATTTAACCTCATAGTAGCAAATCCATAAGAGATCATTTTGAATTTTTAAATGAATTTGAGACATGATTTCTTCTGGTCTATTTGGATGCTTGAAGCCTGTGGCAATGAATTTATTTAATGGATAAAAGAAAAGAAAAGTCGTAATTATTTTATAAATAAACGAATCATTGAAACATTGAACATCCTCATCTGTGGAGGCTAATTCCAATCGAACAAAACTACAATTCGCTTTATCCAATTCGTCAATTTTTTTTACGAATGCATTTTTCTCGATTTAATAAAAAAATTATAATGTCAAGAGTTCCATGATTGCTATTATCGCACACGATTGAAAAGTCCTCTAATGATTTTTGGAGTCCTACGGGAAGTTCTTTTATAAATAACGAACGATTAACAGCCATTGAGACGAAAAAATGAGTTGATTTATGTTTTTAAATCTATTATATATCCGCAACTGACACTGTGTGACAAATATGATCAAAATTTGTCAAAAAATTTTTTCAATTCAGTTAATCATAGTATGTATTTCATTTAACATTCCATTTTGTTTTTTCATTGAAAGGGAAATATATTTGAATATAATATGGAAAATGACAAGTCAAAATGACTCGTCCGTCAATTTGTCACTGACCCGAAAAAAACTTGTCAGGTCAGACAGGCTTATTTCAAGTTGAAGATTCATGTATTTTTTGCACTTATAGCAGCATAACGATGACTTTATGTAATTATTGTTTTGAAGCCACTTCATAGTCTTCAACTCGTCTTGAAATAATTCGTTAAGCTCCGATAAATGTCTTTTTTCGTCTGTTTTGAAAGGCATTTAAAGAATAAATAAATCTGAAATATTTATTAAGGTTTTGCTCCCTTAAATTTTTATTTTTTCTGAGATTTTTGTAATTTATTTATCTCTCCTTTTTCGTTAAATAAATACATTTTTTATTGAAATAGAATTACAAATAAACTTCTGTTTTCCATTTAAAAGTTTTCCATTCCAAAGTCGCTGAAATCATTTCTTACCCTTCATCCTTCACCTCCAGCTCCACAAAAATTCTCGAATGCAATATTGCATTTCTGTGTGCGCGCTGATGGCTCATGTTTGAGTCATTATTTGCTCTGGCCAAACAGGTAGATCCCTGCCAAGTTTTCGAATCTGCCTTCATTTTCCATCAAATATCATTACGCTAGCTCCGGATGGATCACAAACGATTTATTAAAGACGATTTTTATCAATGATTGGTTGATTCAAATAAAAGAGAAGATGAAGCCAACTCGCTTGCTGAAAGCATAAATTCTGATGGATTATCGCGTTGCGCATTTTTGCCCCGAAGATATTACAGTTGCTTGAAATTCCCATTTTATAATTAAGTTTTTCCATCCGAATATGACTCTTTTTCTACAACCTTGTGACAGTCGCATTTTTTCCAGGATCAAATCTGTGCTTAACAACCAGCTTCATATTCCACATCCTTTCTCATTGTATTCTAATATGTTTGTTTTGTCACAAGTTCTTCCTGATGCTGTTGTGGCAGCAATTCATCCCACAACAATCAGAACTGCTTTTTTGAAAACAGGCATTTGGCCTATTACAGCAGCTGAAGTTCTATCACGAGTTAGTGAATCTTCAAAACAAATCTCTGGAAAGTTGATTGTTTTAAAGTCATCTGTGGATCTTCAGTCAGAATTGTTTGAGAAATTTTTGCAGATATAGAAAATGGATAAAAAAACGAATTTCAATGAAAAATCTGCAATATCACTAGCAAATTGCCTTAAAGACATTGAGGACTTTCAAAAAGAGTTGGATGAATTATGCAACAGTGTTGCACAAATTAAGAAGCAATTGGAAGATGCAAGAGATACAAACAATGATGAGGATGCAAGCATGAACGTTATGAAAAAAGTGAAAGGAGCAATTGTGAATAAAGAAGATTCAATTTCTGACATGAAGAAATCAGAAAAAAGAAGAATACTGGATATTCTGAAAAAAAAAATAAAGGGACATTTGAAGAAGAAGAATTTGAAGAATCAATCACCAAAACAAAGGGGAAGGCAAAACGTATGACAGCTTCAAGAGTGAGACATGTTGGCGTGATAACAAGATGCATATCTCCAATAATCTCTCTAAAAGAAAAGGAGGTTCGCGAAAACTACTTCTTGAAAAAGAAAATGTTAGAAGAAAATAATGAATAATGAAATTAAAATCGATTCATCATTTGTTCAATTAGCTGTTGACTGTATCTCAATTGTTATTCAGAAGTGTTTAACATGTGCAAAGAAACATGTTATTCTGGTTTTCAATATCGTAGAATGGTTTTTCTATCATTTCATCAGTTTTAAAACGGTTCAAAAACAAACACGTCAGAGTTTCATTAATTTATTGTTTAACAATGGAGAATCACAAAAAAAATTCCAAAAAAATGAAATTAATAATCAATATTCAGTTTCAAAAAAAGTTCCGCGTTTCGTGAAAGGTCCTGGTTTTGGCACCAATGGTAATTGTTCATTTTTACAAAAAATAGTTTGTTACGGTTTTCTTTTGATAAAGGAAATTGTGAAAAGAACAATGAAATACGAATTTTTTGTTCAATTGAAAATTTAAAATTCATGTTATTATTTGTTCAATGTTTAAATAAGCCAGAAATCGTAAAAAAAAAAAAAAAAAAAAAAAAAAAAAAAAAAAAAAAAAAAAAAAAAAAACATATTTGAAAGAAATTGATATACATCTTATTTTTCATTTAGAAAATAATTTCATTTTTTGAAATAAAATCAACCCTATTGTCAATTTGCCTTGGAAAAAAACTAGCTCCAATTAAAAAATGGCGTTGTTTCTTTATCATTTAAGTCAAATACCAAAAAGATAGGAAATTGTCTTCCAAAAAAGAGAGATACAATTACAACAACAAAACATTTCATACAAGATTTAATTTGAAATTATGAATAGAACAAACTGAAAGTTTTCGCTGAAAGAATTTGAAAATGAATGAATATTGATGTGAAACAAAAATCAATTCAACGCAGTAATCTTTCAAATCAAAATGAAAATAAACTCATCAATAAATATTCTTCTGTTTAAACGCAAAAAAAAGAATAATTATAAATCGTGAACGCAAGGGTGTGGAATTACATATATAAACATGTTGTTGAAGATAAAAGGTGTTGGAGTTACAATATCAACAAAAACCAAAAGACATCTCTTTTATGAGTGTCACTCTCAAAAGATGTGAAACGAAACAGATTGCAAAAGATGAAATCAAGAATATATAAAACAGCTAACATTCACATGATATAATCGCAGAACTCAAACAATTTGCAAACAAAATCTCTTTCAACAAAAATAGAAATTTTTAATTTGAACAAAAATTTAACAAAATTCAACACAAACAAAAAAATATTGAAGTTGCTTTCAAAAAAACAAAAAAGATTGGAAAAAACACATCAAATCTATTCATTCACTTCGTTCACGTCAGAATGTTTCCCTTTGTTTGGAATTAGCTTTTTCATTGTGCAGCATTCTCATTCGTATTTGTCTCACTTTCATCACTTTTCTCACATCCACTTTTTTTCATTTCCTTTTCTTCAGAGGATTCTTCCAATTCAATCGCATCTGACATCGTCACAATCACCATCTCCGCTGGAAAGCGCTTTATGAACTCCCGCTTCAGCTGCGTGAGCGACGGACGGTCTTCTGCTGACGAAGAAATGCAATTCTTGATGGTTTCAAAATATGAGTTTGCTTGTAACTCCTCCAATGCAGGTCTTTCTCCATTCACTATCTTCTGCCCAGCTGCCTCTGCCTCATACTCCCCAAACGGGATCTGGAGCGTCAGGCACTCCCACAGCATCATCCCGATCGAGAATGCCACCGACTTCTCTGTTGCCTCCATCTTCTTGTTCATCTGCAGCTCAGGCGCCTTCCACCTCAGGCACTCGTTTTTGTTGTCATCCTCATCCTCAAACGCAGACGAGGGCAGGGAATCATCATCATCATCATCATCATTGCTGGCAGATGTCGCAACAGTTGACGAGGAGATGGATGATGAATCCGAATCATCTGATGAAAGGAGATCAGAATGCATCACAATGCATATGACCATGTGCTCTGAGAACAGCACAATGTGCGGGCTCAGACTGCTCAGCGACTGAAGGGGAACTTCCATTTCATCAAATGAGTGGAGAGCAAGATTGGCCACCCAAAACAGGATCTGAGCAGCTGTTTGCTCCCTCTCCTGCAAACTTCCTATTGCCATCTCTTTCTTCTCATTTCTTCCATGGAGCAACATGAACAGTGAATCCCTAAGATCCACAATCAGCTTCTCATGAGGAGAAGAACAGGCAATTGCATCCACCAGATTCGACATCGATGAGGTTGTTGGACACATGTCCTCCCCTTGAACAAATGTGGAATCTGAATCAGTTGTTGACGTGGTTGAAGTGGATGAAATGGAAGGTGATGGTGATCTCTTTCGAATCTCTTCTTCTTTTTCATCCACCTTCTCCAATGCCCAATCAGGGATTTTGTCTGAATCTCTCCCCAGGATGTATTCAGTCGATCCACTTTCAGCCAGCAAGTGTTCTGATGATTCTGAATGCTGAAGGCTTTTCGCATATTCCCTCTTCTTGATCCTTTCATCGTTCTTCTTCTCTGCCTCTTTCTCTGCACTCCTCCACTGCTCCTCAGGCGACATTTCCATCGTCACCATTTCAATCAGCTTCGGATCTTTTCTGATATTATCATTCACAATCTCTCTCAGATCTTTCGCTTCATTCTTTGCCTTTCTCCATCGAACAGCCAAAACAACAGATACAATCAGAACAATCACAAGAATAACTGCCATGATAATTACAATCAACAACCAATAGGATTTTCCTTCTTTCCCTCCTTCAACAATTCTTCCTTCATCTTTTTGTTTTGTTTCGCTTGTATTCTTTAAAATGAATGAATTTGTTGACGAAGGAGATTCAGCATTCCCAAACAAAATGCACGCACTCACTTCTATTTCATCTCCACAACTGCTGAGGAGATCTTTTTCCACACTTCCCTCAACTTCTCTTTCGGATAAAAACCCATTTGAATCAAAATCATAATGTTCAATCTCTTTCTCTTCTCCCTTCCTCTTCACAACTGAGAATGAAAGATTGCATGGAACAAGAAGCATTCCTTTGAAAATCAGCTTCATTCTATTTGCCTCTTCTTTTGCTTCCACACTTTCAAGCACAGGAATGAAGAATGATGAATCCCTCTCTGAAGCAATCCCTTCAAAACTGCACCCATCATTCAACATCCAAAGTGAAGTATTTCTTTCCCATCCATCTCCTCCTTTCAAACTCATCACATTCAATGTTCCTGAATCAGAACAGATGATGTTTCTTCTCATTGATGGATATCCTTCAATTGACAGATTATTATCAATGAACTCTCCTTTCTCAATTGTCACATTTCCTTCACTCATTGTAATTCCACCTTCTGGTGAATTCAATAATGTTGTATCTTTCATCATCACTGAACTCTTTGTGATATCAACAAGAGATCCTTTCCATCTGCACATCTCCTCTTCGACATTCAAATTCTTTTCATTTCTTTCCATTGTTCCTCCATCAAACAAACATGATCCAATCAGCACATCCACACACTCACAAATCTCCACCATTCTCCCTCTTTCATTTGTGCCCTGGCATCGAGCAAATGAACAGTTCAGCACACTCATTCTCTTTTCGGCTCCCTCCATCTTCATCACACTCTCATTCCCACAAACAGAGTTATTCTCAAAATTCACTTCCTTCATCTCCATATCAACCTTTCCTCCAACACAAATCAAATCACATTCACTCATCACATCCCAAACTCCAATCTCACTCATCGAAACCTTTCCCTCTTTGGTGAACGAGAGAAGTGATGCTGTGGTGTGGATCCCATCAAATGTTGTTTCTGTCATCTTCAGCTCTCCACTCTCAACACTCACAATCCTGCTCTTCATCACCAGATCCATTGTTGCTGAGCTGAACCTGCACTCCGAAATCTCCAATCTCCCATCTTTCTCTTTCACAATGCTTTCCCCATCCCACCCAAACATCTCCCCAAACACAAATCCACATCTCTCCACAACACACTCATCAACAAACACAATCACACTTCCTCCATTCATTTCATCTTCTTCAATCATTGTGTTCAAATGAATGGTTGCCTGCGCTCTCTTCAATGATTTCACATTCATATCTCCAATCTCACACACTCCCCCAATCAGACATTCTCCATCGATCCACAATACATTCATGAGATTCTTTTCGATGTGCCGAACTCCACAGCAAATGCTTTGGCATGGCTTCTCCTGTGCCCCACACTGCCTGCTCTCACTCCCATTCACTGAAACAAACACCTGTTCCGAATAATAGAATGTGATAAATGGAATCAGATCAACATCAACCTTGTCAACATCATCCCTCCCACAAATCGAGTTGTTCGACTTCAAAGCATCCTGGCTGAAGTCCAGAACAAACAGCGTCTCATTCACCTGCCCTGCAATCGAATAGCACTTGATGAACACATCCTTCCCCACAAACGCCTCATTCATCACAAATCGAATGTTTTCCAGTCTCACCCCAAGAGCTGGTATTTTCGTTTCAACCGATTCGGCTTTCGGATCAACTGCATCAATCATCAAACCTCCTCCTCTCCCATCCACAGTTGAGCACATACACATCACAAACGAGCATCCTTTCACTTTAAATTCTGATTCCCCACTCTTCAGACACACTTTCACCCCTCCTCCTTCCTCGCTCCTCTCGCTCATGCACTTCGTCAGCACACACCCTTCCATCACACACTCCACAGCAACCCCAAACGAATCTGCACTCACAACACATGCCCCATTCTCTCCACACGAAATGTTTGTGAATGTCGACTCATTCACTCTCACAACTGTGTTCGCGTTTCTTTCTTCTCTTTTCATAAATTGGAAATTGTGTGATCCCTCAGTCAGCGTGATCAGGCTTCCCCCTGATATTGTTGTGTTCAATATCGACACATTCACCACTGAAATCACTTCCACTTCTGCTCCAAACTCCACAAACCCTTTCGCCACACTCAACTCAGAAAACATGAAATCCTCAATTGCAACACTTCCTCCATCCACCTTCACAACACAATACTTCATCTCTCTCCTTTCCTCAGAGCAATCAATTGAACAACACACGACTGAGAGCATTGCAGAGGAAGATAAAGATTGAATGAATGACGAATGCATCCACAATTCATTCGGCATTGTGAATGATATGTTCTTGAATGAAAGATGAACATTCGAAACAACCATCGATTCACCTCCTCCATTTTCATCCATTTCTCTCGCTTTCAAAACTGTCCCTTTCTTTGTCCCTTCAATCACCACTTTTGGTGATTCTTCGTTTGATGACGAAGAAGATGAAGATGAAAATGATATGGAATGGCTCAGTATCCCTGATCCCACAATGGCAATATGTGTTTCCCCTTCTCCAAGTGTCGAACACCTCAGTGAAATCAAGTGGTCAATCGATGAACATGGTGCTTCCGAATATCCACACCCACTGAAGTCTCTTCCTCTCTCCTTCGAAACAAACCCATTCCCACTCCAGTTTGACCACAAATACACAACCAATGGAATCACATATCCTTCCTCTCCTGTTGTCTTCCTCTCCCATCCACACAACTCATCAAACGATCTCAACTCCTCTGAACTCATCTCCCATTTGAAGTTCTCTTTGTTCACAACCTCACTCAGATTCCATCCAAAAACAAACACATTCTTCCCTTTCCAGGCATCGCATCCCTCAAATATCATTCCTTCCAAAACAAATGATTCCATTTGATTGGGAAGTTCAACAAACATCCCTCCTCCAATTCCTTTTCCTCCCTCTTCGCTATCCTCTGATGGTACTTCACATCCTGAAAAATTCACCTTTTTCATTTCCAAGCTCCCTCCACTTCTAATTGATATCTTCATCCCTCCTCCTTTCATCCCACTTCCACCTGAACATCTTGATGATAAATTGCTTTCTTCAATATTCACACTTCCTCCTTCTTCATTCATACCAACATCCAAACATCCTCCTCCAATTCCACCTTCCACCTCCACTCCACTCACTCTGCTCTTCAAAATCTCCAATTGAGCTCCACTTGCCATTGATATTGGTGATTTCTCATTCATTGTCACTGACCCTTCGATCACAAACCCATTCATAATTAATTCTCCTCCCTCAATGTTTATCACGTTGTATTCTATCTTTCCATCAGTCAATGAGCCACTTTCAAATGAGACTGAACAGTTCGTCACACTGAGTGTTGATGTTGAACGAATGAATGCTTTTCTCCTTGAATCCAACTGACCTTTCACAACGAATGAAAGTCTGCTCATAGTCAGTGAACTCGAACATCCAACAAGACAATCTTATGTGGCTGATTCTCCATCACTCACACTCACAAGAATTCTCTCTCCCTCTTCCAATGACACAATTCTGCCTGAAATACTCGCATCAAATGATGGTCCTGTTATTTCCTTGGCTATTGACGAAGATGAGATAACCTCCATTTCATTTGAACTTTCACTCAATCTTGAGTTTGCACAATAATCAACTGTCAAACACCCAAACCCTTCAAATCCACAATGATCGTGATCCATCCCATTTCCTCCACTCCCATCAACAATCACCTTTGTCCCCATTGAGCACAGATAAATAAACAGTGGAATCACTTCACTTTCATCTCCATTTTCACTCCCACTCAACCTCAACACATCTGATGGAATGGAACTTGTGTCAAAAAATGAAAATGAGTTGATATTTACTTTTAACTCCAAAAACACTCCACTCCCACAATCAACAAACACATCCTTCCCAAACGAGGCGTCATTCTCCTTCACTTTTGAAAACTCAACATCCTGTCCAATTGTCAATCCACATCCCTCATTCTCCATCACAATCATCATTCCTCCTCCTCTCCCCCCATTTCCTCCATCACTCCCTGCCTTGCATCCCTCAATCACACTTGTTCCATTCACAACTATATCTCCATCACCTGTCAAGCAAACACAAATTCCTCCTCCATTTCCTTCCTCACACTCACAATTCTCTATTGTTATGTTGCTCACCACAAATGTCTCTTCTGACTTCACATTCTTTGCCACCACAGCTCCATCTCCAATCTTCAACTTCACATTCTGAATTGTCACATTTGACAAAACACTTTCTTCTGATGAATGTTCTGGCTCAGAAAACAATGGTTCTGAGATATTCATATCTTTGATCTCCACACCAACCATCGATAGCTGCGATAGTGGAACCACAAACACTGATGTTGATATCACATATTCTCCATTTTCACTTGCGGTGATCACAACATCCTCCAATGAAAGTGACCCACTTCCATCAGACACAACAACCACACTCGGAGAAGAAGGATTTGCACTTGAGTTGCAGTCAACCTTCATGTGCAATAAACCAAGGTGACCTGTTGACACACTGAACAGAGTTATCGAAGTTGATGAAAGTGTTCCTGTTCCAATCGAACTCTTCTCTTTGCCTGCACCAATGACTGAAACCTTTATTGATTTAATCTCAATTGTTGTCTCTTCGCTTTGATGATTCCCTTCCATTGGGATGACAATCAATCTCGTCTGTGTTCGACTTTGATGAACAGCAACACCGATGGTTCGGCATGCACTTGACTCGTCCAATCCACATAACTCTTCTTCGCCACCACCACTCGCAGCCACAAATCGATTGAGAATCCCTCTCTTCAGCCAATCCTTTTTTGATGTTTCGTCATATGTCCATTTTTGTTCATTTGCATTATTATATCCATAACAAACTCTTTGTTCATTTTCATTTGTGGTGTAGCACTCATAAAAGGGATTGCCTGAATTAAAAAAGATATTGTTCGAATCCAGACATATCACATCGTGGCCATATGGAGGATCCTTCAGACATTTGCATCCATGGAAGAAAAAAAAATAACAATAAATCTCATCGGATGGTGCATTCTTTTTATTTGGCTCCAAATGAAATCCGCCTCCCCTGGAAGATGCATTACACGAAAAAAACTGAATGCTTCTCATTTTAAATTGATAAGGAATGCTATGGCAGTACATACCTCCACCATAATAATTTGAAATCAAACATGAAGAAAAAATGCAGTCAAATACACATGCATCCTTCCATTCTCCAGATTCTTCTCCAAAACAATTTGTTCCTGAACCCTCAAAATTTTTAAGATAAAGTCCTCCTCCATAGCCATACGCCTGGCAACTTCGAAACTGACATCCGCTGATTCGAGAACTTGATAAAGCTGCATGAACGCACATCCCTCCTCCAATCCATGTTCGAGCAGTGCATGAGTCGAATGTATTGTTTACTATATCAACTGATTTGATATTGAAGCAATGTATACCTCCTCCAGAATAGAACGCTTCACATATGTTGAATGAACAATATTTCACTGAAAGCGTTCCAGAAGATAAACTGAACATGCAAATCGCCCCTCCATTTGATATCCTGTCTTCAATAGAACTATTTGTTCCTATTGTCTTCGATCCGTTCCATTCGCACCAAATGAATGAATTTGTTCCATTGGTTGTTATATTTTGCCTCCTAGGATGCTGTTTAACGTCTTTCGACCCGATGAATTCTACATTTCTTTTCCGACAACACCCAATGAATGAAGTGTTTGAGGTAGTTAAAGATGCCAAGGGGTTGTTGAGAGAAGGGACAATTCCTCCATCATATGCATCGCAGACTGATGAAAAGGAGCAACTGCTCATCAAACACGAGGTTTGGGAAAATGAATTTGTTGGAGATGGACAATCTGAAGACGCTGTTGAAATGTTGAAAAATGTCAGATATGAGAGAGATACAAAAGGAATAGAGGGTGAAGAGAGGAATGGGGCTGAAGAAACACAAAAAGAGGAGAAATGAGAGGAACAAACTAAAACATGACATTTTTCTGAATGAACCCCTTCAAATGGTTTTGAAGAGAAGAGAGATGGGCATTTCTGAAAATGTGAATTCAAAGGGAATCGGAGAGATATGTTGGTGAACAGCCCATAACTTCCACTCAAACAAAATGGAGGCATTTCTCCTCCAATCTCAATCATGCATCTGCTCACTTCGACCAAACATCCTTTCGCAGCATTCAAGACACGTTGGCCATCATTTGGCACCAATCCCAGGGAGTGGAGTTTTATTGAAGAATTGGCAAACATCAAACATCCTTCAATCCAACTTTCTCCCTCAAATCTTTGTTGTTTCCTTATTTTTCGTTCATCAGACACGTTTGCTCCTCGAATCATTTCATTTGGACAGGCTTCTCCGAATTTGAGTTTTTCATCATTCTCTTCTTTTGAATCTCCATCCTTCCTTTTTTCGCATTTCTTCGTTGTTTTCGTTCCACCAGTTCTTCCATCGTTGTTTGTTTCCAATCCAATTTCATTGGCAAAAACGTCCTTTTGAAAGGTGTCCGACCAATTTCTCTCGAGATCATCATCAATTCTTTCTTTCTTGAATTCCGTTGTCTGGAATATTTCTTCATTTGAAACGCTATTGCACATGCACTGAGAAAATAATATGAAGACAAAACAGCATATTCCCGACAGCATTGAGCCCTGCACCCAAGTGAAATCTCCTTTTCTTTTTTTCCTGAATTCCTTTTTTTAATATGGGTTAAAAACTTTGAAAATATTGATTTCAATAGTGAAATTGTATTTCTATGAAAAGCTGTTTTTTTTCCCAATTCATTTCCAAAGAATATGAATTTTCATTTTGATCAAATGAATAATATTAATTGAGAATTCAACAATTTTGATGTGTTGATATTTCATCAACCAACAAGTGTACAGCGATATAATGTGGTTTCTTTGATGTTATATAATATTTAGAAGCATCTGAGAAAGATTGGCTTTCACATTCAAATTCAACAATTGGTCAGTGGTTGTTCTTCAAAACATAAGTTTATTTAAAGAATTAAAGAGCTTTTGGAGAAATATTTAAAATTTCATATCGCAGTGTGATATTTTAAATTAATTGATAATTTGTATTTTTGAATTTTCAAATGTCAGAAACAATGATTTATTTCTGAATTGAAGTTTGAAAAGCGAATCCTGGCCGAAATGAACATTTTCAATCAAAGAAATGATCCACATACGATTAATTTATTCGTTGATGCACATTTTGCATTTTATGAATTGTGGATGCATTTTGCATGCTTTGAGCAGAAAAAGATGCTATTTCAGCCAAAAGAAATTTGCCAAAGGCTGAAATACTTGAAAATGGACATTTTCAGCAAAAGCACTTAATTTATTGGAAAAGACGTATGATGAATAAAATGTTTGCCAAAATTTTATTTTTTCGAACAATTTCAAGAAAGCAAAACCATTTATTTGATTATTTATTGGAATGAAAATTCACACCCGCTATTGTATATTTATATTTTCAATTTCGATAGAACAATTCTAGAGCAATGGACAACGTCTTATGTGCCTTGTTTCTGACAGATTTTCTTGACAAATTGCTTTTGTGAAAGAGGCAAAGGAAGAAAAATGAGAAGATGAATGCTAGTAGTTTTGGAAAAGTGGAGAAATGATGAAGTGAGATAGAAAATGGATGAATGATATTTTTTTTTTCTTTTTGGTGGAACAAATGGAAAAATGCGTTGGGCGTGAGGGACGATTTGGGATTGGATTGCTGTTGAAGTGAAGAAAGAACAAGAATTGTGCTGATGATTGCGCAACGAAGGCATCAGATGGAAACTTGAAAAGGAAGTGACTTCATTTCCGTTTCAAGTTCAATTTGTGTGAGTCGGCATTCGATGGGAATGCTTGGAAGCAGCAGGAGTGGAAAGGGTTATGAGCGAATTTTTGTGAGGATAATTGAGAGAGAGAGAGAGAGAGAGAGAGAGAGAGAGAGAGAAATGAAAAGCAGAGGAAAAAGAGAAACAACCACAGCAGCAGAAGGAGATTTGGATGCACAAATCGTCATATTCACAGGAGCAACAAAGTTTCATTCGGAACGTGAAAAAAAGGAATCATGAGCCATCGACGAATAAAGTTTGCGTTCAATGAAATTTCTTTTTCTTCAACACACCAGTCTCCAAGCACCCCTCAAACATCATCAACTCCTTTCTCACAATCTTCACTGATTGCTTTGGAAGAGCATGAAAAACACAAAATGAGTGGATCATCTTCCGCCACTATTGATTTTAAGCCACCTTTCACTTCTTCCTCTCTTGTGAATTCTGGGAGGAAAATCAATTAAACTTGTGGTGATTGAGCAGCAGAGAAGAAGAAGAAGGAGGAGAAGAAGAGAAAGGGAAAGAATCAGAATATATTTTTAATTTATTGGCCATATGTTCTGTCATTGTTGTCAATTTGTTCTTCTCCAACTTCATCGTCTTCTTCTTTTTCATCTATCTCTTTGTTTTTCCTCTTCGACAACTCCTTCCATTTTCATCTATTTTGTTCTTCAATCTTCTTTGTTTCATATATCTTTACCTTCCTTCACTGAATTGGAGAAACAGAATCCGATTGGATGAGCAGCCAATCTGGATCTGACTTTTCTGACTCTTTTGCGAGAAAAGCAAGGCAGCAAGACAAGAGAAATATCACTCTCTTCGTTGATGTCGCATGCACCTTCTATTCTTTTTCATTATTTTCATCATCAACATCTTCATCTTCAGCAACAATAACTTATTCTCAAATTGACAGAAACGCATGGATCAACCAGTTCTGCTTTCATAGCTTGTTTGAAGGATATTATTTCGTATACATCGCTCTTCTTCAAGTTCTCTTTCTTCATTGGATTATTCACTCAACATGCTTCCAAATCAGCGTTTATGTGTAAATATTAATTTAATTTTATTATATTTCTGTTTCAAGCATTAGTATCACATCTTATGATGAACTTTTCAAGTCAGATATACTTGAACATACCAGAGGAAAATTAAAAAGATTCGAAAGAAACATTTGAAACGATAAAAACCATTTTTTAACCATCGCCTATATTATAACTTTTCCAAAAAATTCAATAAAAGTGAATAATGAAAATATTACCAATAATATTGATGTTTTAATGAAATTTTAAGTATTTGCAGTTACAGTCAGTGCCAAAGCCGATCCTTGGTGCGAAACCCGATCCTTGCATAAACATTGATCTTGTTCATTTCTGTAAAATTATCTCTAAATTGAATTTATAAAAGATATTTCCAAGGCAGTTGCATCTAGAATAATCATTAATCAATTAAAAGAAACAACAAGAACACAATTCATTATTTTGGCTGATGTTTTTGAAACCAATGAATCTTTTATTTTTTGTGTTCACAACAATAAGAAATAAATCCAAATAATTTAATTTGTTATATTACGAATAAAAATAAATTATTAAAATTTAAAAATTAACAAATACATCACTAATCAAAAGTTTCAATGTTTATTCATTTGATCATACAACGTATATCATGAGTTACTCAACATAACTTTATCCTCTTCAACTTCATCGCGAACTCGCATCCTGCAAATATCGTTCCATTCATTCAACAACCAAAAAGATATTTGCTATACGCCGTGATCATTCACTGAAATTGCGAACCGTTGTTGGTGTAAACATTATTTCGAAAGGTGCTTGGTTCAGAAGTGTAAAAGCGGAGAAGGAAGGAAGAGATGTTGGAGTAGATGGGCTTTCTTTTTCGATTAATGCACGCCAGCTCGAAATAATTGAAAATCAAGTCCTTGTGAAATTATCAGAAAAAGAAACAATTTAAGTTCATGATGTCCAAAACATGGTTTGATTTATTTTGGGTTTTTTTCAATAAAAAAATATGTTTCTAAGTGTACGGATACTCTTGAAAAAGAATGTGGTGAAAATAAAGAACCAAAAAAACTCAACGAAATGTACGCATACAAGCTATTAAAAAGAAGCGAAATTATTCATGCAGCATTATCGAAACCTATTGAGTTATCAAAAATTGCAGCTCAATCGCCAGAGAATGTGAGACAGTGGTTTGGAGAATTGTCTGAGATTATTAGCAGGAATAACATTGATTCATCGAGAATATTTGATATTGTTGAATCTTCGTTGAATTTGAGTGAATGCACAAGCAAACTGGTTGATTGTCTAAAAAATCAAATTCTGCCTGCTTCAACAGCTCCTCCAAAAGTTCCTAATTCAACTTTGTGTCTGTATGTCTGTGCAGATGGCTCTTCACTTCAGCGATTTCTCCTTTGGCCCATGAAAAGTTCACCACAAGAATTTTCTTCGCTTTATGCATTTGACATCAAAGTTCTTCCTTCTTCATCTGGTTGGATTACAAAAGAAATATTTAAAAACATCATGATCAATTACTGGACACCTGCGATTGTTTCAAAAGTTGAGCCAACGACGACACATAAAGTCCTGTTCCTAATGAATAATCATGTAACTCATTCAGACGATTGTGTGGCAGATTTTGCAGAGAAATTCAATATTATTTTGAAGAGTTTTCTACCAAATATGACCCATCTCTTGCAACCGTGCGACTCGTGCATCTTTTCTCGTTTGAAAGCAACTCTATGCAATAAATTTCACGTCCCTATTCCGTTTTCGATTCATTCCTACAGATCTTCCCTTGCCGACACACTCCCTGAAGCAGTTGTTGTTGCGGTAAAGCCTTCGACTATAAAAGCAGCGTTCAAAAAAAACAGGCGTATGGCCTGTTGCAGCTGCCCCAGTCTTGGATCGCATATCTGGATCCCCCATCCATATTCACAAATGCAATTCTGAAACATCTGTTTACTCGCAAGATTGGAGAGAAGAGTTGTTTGTGAATTATTCTCCTCATAGAAATAAACAACTATCTTCTGTTCAATCTTCATAACATTCATCTCTCCACGATTCTGAAAAAACAAAAGAACGTCCAACATTGATTGTTAATCACAGAAAATATTCAACAAACGAAAATTCCACTGAAGAAAAATCATCAGAAGAAGCAAAAGAGATGGATGATTCAGAGCTAATGAAACAAATTGAATCAACAAAAGAGCATTCACATTTTCTTCAAAAACAGCTGACGAAAATTAGAAAACAAACTTCATCTTCTTCTGAAAAGAATCCTTAGAATAAACATAGTCGACAAGAACTTAATGAAATGTTGAATAAAGAACAAGCAAAGGAAAAAAAGGAATCGAGAAAAAAAGCAAAGAGAATGATTGAAATACTCAAAGACGATGAAAAAGAAGTGAAATCAACTTCAAAAAATGAAAACAGAGATTTTGATCAACCACCCAGAGAAATTTCTCCTTCATTCAATTCGAAAGAGAAACGCATTTGAGAAACATTCTTATCAAAATACAACTGCAGCATAAAACTCTAGCCTTCACACAATTTTGAGGAACTAACTAGAAGTCTTCTTTTTGTAGAATTGCTTCATATCGATTATTTTTAACTATTCAAATAATGATGCTAAAACAAAATGTATTTTCTTTGTTCGTTATTTCATAAGAAAATTTCAAAATATGTTGCCAAATACCTGGTTTCAACGAATAGTTAAATATATTTGGTCTTTAATTGAAAATATATTAAACAACTTCGAAAAATGATTGCATTCTCTCTTTCTCTCTCTTGGTTCGTGTTTCGCACCTAGGATCGGCTTTGGCACCGACTGTAATTTTCGAAAATCTTGATTTTTTGAAATTTGTGTTTTTTGCTCAAAAATATTCTCATTTCATTCAAAAAGCAGGACCCAAAGTGCAAAAATATGCGATAACAAATAAATGAAATGTTGATTAAAAATTATTCATTGAAGAGTGTTTATTTTGTAAATTCTCCAAAAACACTCATTTGTCATTTTTTGATTCGAATCATCAATCAGTTCTCTTGTCGCGGTTGATTCTTCATATGTCTTTCGTAAATCTTTTTCTTTCATAATTGCAAAGCCTTGCCTAAAGAAATTCTGTATTATCTGTGTTCTTTGCAACAAAACTGCTTGCTCCAGCTTTAATCAGATCTTTCTGATTAAAACGTATATGTTGAGTTTGGGTTTCATTTGGAGCTGTTGTCTGATCCGACGATAATCTCAAAAAGCTTCTTGTGTTCATCGAAGCTCAGCAGTTGTCTCTTCTACGTCTTCTTTGTATTCTTCATTTTCTTTGGCATAATCCGAATATATCGGTATGCCCAGATTTCTCTGAAAATTTACTGAATATAATAATACATGCTGTTCATAAGTAATATGAGTATGATAAATTGCGGAAACGTGTTTTTAAGAAAAATTTTTTATCAAAATTTTTCTTGATCAAAAATAAATATTTTCGAATTTTCATTAAAAAAGTGACTGATTTGTTTTAAAAAAGCTTCGAAAATATAAAAAAACATATCTAAATGATATTATTCAAATAAGAATAATATTTAAGGCTCATATTCAGAGGCACTAGCTCCATCTCCTGCTCCGAAATCTTCATCAGACTCAACATCGCTATCTTCATTGACAACATCATCCATGTCTGGAATCTCCTCATCTTCATCAATGATTTCTTCTTTTTCTTCTTCTTCTTCTACTTGAACAGGTTCAATTTCCTTTTCAAAGCACAGATATTTTATTAATTGAATGAACGTTAAATTGAATGTTGATTTCACCAAAAACAGTGAAAGATAATCATGCATAAGTCTGATCCTTGTACCAAATCGAGGGAAAGTGCATCGCAAATGTTGCCATAACCCTTCAATCGTATTTGCATACGCACCAGTTTCTGGGTCTCTGAAACGTCCTTTGTGGTATACAGTTTGATACAAATATCCAAGTGTTTCTTGTGAAGAATAAGCGCGCCATTCATCGAAAATATTTAATGTTCCAGCTTTAATGTGTTTCTGGATTATTGGAATCAAAGTTTCCTTTTTTCTGTTAGGCACGACGACCATAAACCGTTTCCCCGCTCCACCACCCTCTAATCTTTCCACCCCTCCGAAAATCCACACTTGCTTTTTCTTTCTTCCTCTCCTGTACTTCCGTTTTCACCAAATTGCTTCATCAATTTCAACTGTTGTTCCCTCTCCTCCAATTTCTTGCTGTCTTTCGTTCCACATTTGTGAGCAAGCGCACCGAATCACACTTCCCCAGTATCCGACTGTGTCCTTATTAACAGAAAGAAGCAAAGAAATTGTTTTATTTTGAATCCCTAGCCAGTAATTCAAACAAATCAGAAGAGTAACGCCTAGTCCAATCTTTATTCTGCTAAAAGATGTTCCTGAAAGAATGCTTTTCTTGATCTTGCATTTTGGACAAGCGTAATAGTGATAATTCTTATCATGATATATTCGTTGATAGCATCTATGAACTCTGCACATTGGGAGGTTCATGGCTATTATTTCTCTTTTGAACCATTCCCATGTGCTTGTTTCGTCGTAGAAGAGTTTGTTCAGCGAAGAAATGGTTTCCTCATCATTAAGATCTCGTTCACGTTCCATGAGATCAAAAAAAAATACGAACCCTTAATAAAAATTATTTTTAAAAATTATAATGGGAGAAAATATTTTTCTTCAAAAGTTCATTCAAATAAAAAAATTTCCGCGGATTTTTATTTGCATATTCTTTTATAATAATATATAACAAATCGAAATAAAATGATTTAAATCAGTTTTGGTTGTGCCGATATAATCGGATCATGCCTTTTCTTTAAACTGGTGCAGCATGTCGATCAACTTCGCCATTCCGGATGCGGAGAAGTGAAGAGAAAAAATAGAAATAAAAAAGTCATCACTAAAGTCATTTGCGCATGCGATTGATCATTCAGATACATGGCCGGTTGCGAAATCATACGCTTCGGCAGCTGTAATGAACGACATCGAGATGCGGCTGCAGATTGTGGAACATGAGGCGGCTTGGGTGTATGGGCGGCACATGCAGCTGTCGCTGCAGCTGCTGTTGTCGCCGCGGGCGCTGCAGACGCTGCGAAGATATGTTGTGGTGCGGCTGGCTGTGCTGTATGGAGATGTTGTTCGTGTGTGCCAAAGATGTGGAACTTTTAGAGATGCTTTCTGTTCCGCTGGTGGCACCCCATCCGTCGCATGCAGCGTCGGTGGGCACGAAGTTGAGGAGCAAGCGGATCTTTGCAGCACCAGACGTGAATGCGTTCCCGTCAATCGACGATCTGTTTGACCCATCGCTGCAGATATGGCGATCGCCACAGCCGAGGGGTGTGGTGGTGAAGCTGAATGACGAAGTGACGGGGCGAGGGATTGCAATGTGTGAAGTGGGGGAGATTGTGGAGAAAGGGTTGGATGCTGCGGGGCTGAAGATGGAGGATGTGGTTCTTTCGATAGCAGCATTGATTGAACTGGCTGTACTGAAGGAGTGAGAAGAAGAAGAAGAAGAAGAAGAAGAATTTGTTCTTTCTGCGTCATTTCGCATGCAACGTTATGTTGCCTAAGTTCGATGTTTTGTTGTTCCTGTTTAATCTCCTTTCTGCTTTCCCTTTCATTTCATTCTTCATTCTTATTGTTAATTTTGCAGTGTGTTTCAAAAGGAGCGGCTGGAAAAGAAGTAGAAATGGTGATGAATGAAGCAGGAATCACATCCAATCATCTTCATTGCACCTTCTCTCTCTCACTCCAGCTGCGGTACAAACCACCTCTACAACTCTCATTCAACTTCTCCAATCTACTGCATAGCTTTTCGCATCACCTTGTTCAACCCGCAAACAAGAAAAAGTGTGAAATACAAAGGATATGTTAAGTATGCATCTTTGATGAAGAGGAGATAGACCATTCTGAGTGGAGAAAACGAAGAAAGAGGAAAATCTCAAGGGAATGATGAGGAAGAAAATGGGGTATCCTTTGAAGAAGAATTAGAGACGAGGGAAGTGACAGAAGCAGAAAAAGAAAAAAACTAATATTTTTCCATATCTTTTCCCCGTAAATGGCTCAAATGGGAATTGTTAAGGATGGCTGAAAGAAAAGGCGAAGGCGAGTTTTTATTTTTTGTTTATTTCGCAATGAAACCATTACTCCATTTCTTCCTGGCTGAATCATGCTTTGAATCATCAATTCTTTTCGATTTTTGTTTTTTCAGTTCTTTCTTCTTCAAAAATCCCACGAGTCATATTGAATGAAATTAAAAAAAACAGTAAAACAACATCAAAAAATCCTTCGTGTGTGCAAGTTTTGATCTTCTCTGTCCTTCGACTTCATCTGCTTCACATATAGAATTCATTTTTATTTTAAATTGGGTTTGACTGTTTTGCTTTCCTCTTCAGAAAAACTCCTTTTGAACATCAAAAATTATTCCAATTTCACCAAAAAGATGTCCGACTCATGAAACAAAATGTCTCAAAATTTGAAATCCATTTCTTAATCTGGGACGATATTTTTTGCTTAATGAATTTTATTCCATTCTTCACTTACAAATAATTTTTTTTCTTAATAAAAAATAATCTTCTTTCTTTGACATTGGAATGAAAGACTTATTATAATAAGATTTCTGAAAAAGTTTGGAATAAATAGTTGTTTTTTTCACAAAACCAAAGATTTCGTCCAATCTTTAATTCTTGTTGGTTTGATCTGAAAAAAACAAAACAATTTGCATTTCTGACCTTTTCCAGCCGAGATCATTGAGTTTGCTGAATCTTCTATTTTTCACTATATTTATAAAGAAAAGAGATTGTTTTGTGTTTGCCACCTTTTCATTTTGGAGATAATCAAAGATATTTGTATTTGTCCTTTATTTCGTTAATCGCCAAACTGATCACAACAAATTCACGAATTTTCTGCCAACAACATGTATTCACACTATTTTGAAGAGCGTGCAGATGCACTTCAGGAGACGTCCAGAACAGAAAAGTTTTCTGGTTTGAAAAAACATTTATTTGAATTTCCGCTTGTGATAATTGGTATTTTATCAGAAAAGCTTGACGAGCTGGAGCATTGCGACGATGATGGCCAAAAACAGAAAATCGAAGAAATTAATGAAATGATTTTAGAAATGACAAAAGAAGAATTCAAATCTGTTTTCACAGAAGAATTGTTCAACAAAATGCTCAAAATGATTGAAGAAGAAAAAATTCCTGTTGAAAATACAGTTTTGCTTTTGAAGCACATTGGATATTGCAAGGTTTTGAGTGATGTTTGGATTAACGAGTATCACAGGTTATTGTTTGCCGTCAGATTTGAGAAGATGATTGCTGAAGAAAATGAGAAGAAAAAAGAAGAAAAGAATGAAAAGCTTCTTGTTGATTTTTACGAATGCTTTCTGTTGCTTAGCTTAGGATTTTCGACGGACTTGCTTTCGATTTGTGTGCCATTTCTTCTAAAAGTTGCGTTGAACAAAGAAGAAACTGATGAAGCTCAAAAAGAAGTGGAAATGGCATTGCTGGCATTGAGTTGCGGTAGCGTTTATGTGTGAGTCTTTCAATTTTTAGTTAAATACGTGTTATTTTTTACCCTCTGATTTTTCATAAGAGATTGAATTTAGAACAGTATTTGAAAGAAATCAAAGAAATTATTCAATATCATCAAGAGCATCAGAATCTGAGCAGATTGGCCTATCAGTGTGCTTGGCAATTTTTGATTAACAGATTCTACAGCAATGAACGCATCGAAAGAGTGGCTGTGAATGAGCTTCTATTTACGAGAGAGGCAATCAGAGAACTGGAAGAGTTGAGTGAACGTGTTGATTGGAAGAGAGAGAAAGAAGAAGGAGATGGAGGAATAGAAACAAAAGAAGAGCTTATTTTATTGAGATGGGTCCGAACATTGGAGTCTTTTTTTGTTTATTGCAGCTTGAGGAATGAAGGATCTGTCGAACTTATCGGAAGCGTTGCGAGTATTTTTAGAGCGTCAAGGGATAATCACAATGAAATCAATAAAAGTTTCATTTGTTTGTTAATACTTATCGTGGAACACAGAGCAATGAAAGTGGATGCGTTTTTGAAGGGTGGTGCGGTTGATGTCATTTTGGAGGAAATTCATCAGCCAACATTAATAGACGAAAGAGCATATTATTGCTTGAAATTCTTTTTGGCGATTTGCAGAAGATTGAAAGAAAAGGAGAAAGATGAAATTGAGGCAACGAAAAGGATAGCAGCAAAAATGAAGATATTTGAAAAGATGGAAGTAGAAGGATACGAAAATGTTATCGCAAGTTTTCATGATACTTTTAAGTTTCTTCAAAATCAATATTATCCAAAAATATCAATAAATATTACTGACTATTTTGTGAATGTTTGAGAAAATGAAATGAATTAAATTTTACGACTTTTTAATTATTGATTTCTTTTTGTTTCATTTCTTTCGTTTTTTGAGTTATCTAATTTTATTTATGTGGAACAATAATTTGAAATAACATTTTTTACTCCACACAATATTTTCAAATACATTTCTCAATTTTTTTTATTTTTTTCAATATGTTTTTTGCATTGTTATGGTTGACTTATAATGATATAGTTGCATATAATTTTTGGAATAAATATGTTAATCAAAAAATGAATTATTGAAATATGATGTGGAAATTCACAAAGTCTGATTTGACGAACAACATGTGAATTTCTTATTCAAACAAACTGAGAATATCGAGTCAAAATCGTCCATACAGAATGTGATTGCTTTGATATATTTCATTAACTGCTTATGTTTTTCGAAAAAAATTTGTATAACCTTTATTTATACACTGTTTCTGTTATTTTTTTTTAGTTTTTCCATTCAGACAATTCAACAAGTGTTAAACATTCATCCATTTTGTTAATGTCTCAAAGTGTATGTTTTATCTGCTGTGAAAATATAACGTCATTTTTTTCATTATTTAACGTTAAATTCGTAAATAATATATGTTTCAATAATCTATTGGTTTTTTAAATTAATTTCAATTCATACAGACCAGTAATGATGGATATTTAATAGCGCAACAACAGCAGCAAATGCAGCAGCAGCAGCAACAACAATATCTTCAACAGCAACGACTTTTTCAGATTCAACAGCAACAAATGCAATTAATGCAGCAGCAGCAACAACAACAACAGCAACAACAGCAACAACAATTTTCATCTGAACAACAAATTCAATCACAGCAATTAATGCAACAGCAGCTCATGCAACAGCAATTGCAACAGCAACAGATTCAATTACAGAGGCAACAATCACAACAAATTGCGCAACAACAATGTTTGCATTTTATTTTTAAGGCTGTTTTTGATATTTGCACAATTTATTCTTGATTGAAAATTATGTACCTATGAATTCAATTTGAAATAATTAGCTCAATATACCATTTCAAATGCTCAGCAAGAGCAAGTTCGCTCTGAGCTTCAACAAGTCCAGCAACGCATTGGACAATTAAAACAGCAATATGCACAGGTGCAACAGCAATCGCAGCAGATCCAACTTTCCAACGAAAGAGCGCAGGCGCTTGGCCAGCAGCAAGTGCAGCAGCTGCAAGTGGAAGCGCAACAGCGGCTGCAGCAGATCAGCGTGCAGCTGCAGCAGTCCGGGCTGCCCCCCGCCCAGCAGCAGGCGCAGCTAGCGGCGCGGCAGCAGGAGATCCAGGTGTCTCTGCAGCAGGCGGTGCAGCAGGTGACGGCGGCGGTGCAGCAGCAGCAGGCGCAGCTGTCTCCGCAGCAGACAGCTGCTGCCCAGCAGATGCAGGCGCTGCAGGCGCAGGCAGCACAGCTGCACCAGTACGAGACACAGCTGCAGAGCCAGCTGGGGCTGGAGCCGACTCCGATGACTCCGCTGGGGGGGCAGCAGGGCAGTCAAGGAGCATTCGGGGCACAAGGGGCAGATCAGCTGTCACAGAGATCGCAGTCACAGCTGACTCAGCAGTCGCAACAGACACAGCAGACACAGCAGACACAGCAGACGTCAGAGACGAGCTCTGCACAGTCGCCATCACAACAACAACAACAGGGAACTTCTTCTTCTTCTTCTTCAGAAGGAAATGACAGTTCAGATAAATCAGGTGAACAGAGAACGAATGAAGCAACAGCACAGTCATCGTCGTCTTCTTCTCTTTCTTCTTCCTCTTCTTCTCAGCAGCCATCATCACAATCTCCTCTTCCTCTCCCCACAATCCATCCGCCAGAGCTGATGACACCTGACAAGAGCGCCAAACTTGCTCATTCTTCCTCCTCTGCCTCTTCTTCCTCCTCTTCTTCCTCTTCTTCTTCAACTGTCAATCAGAAAAGAACAGCAGATCAATCGCAGCTGGCAAAGAAACCAAAAGCGAAAGCAAAAAGTCCACCGAAAACACAAAAAAGAGCTGCAACACACGAAATTTCAAACACAAATGCAAATTCTGCTCTAACAAAACAAGGGAAAGGAGAAAAAACGAAAGTGACGGGGCATAAGATTGGGATGAATGCTTCTTCTTCTTCTTCTCCTTCTCCTTCTCCTTCTTCTGAGGGAGGAAGGAAGACACCTGTGGGGAAGAAGATTAGTGCAAAAGGGGAGAAAGAGAAAGAGAAAGAGAAGGAAAGAGAAGAAGCTTATAATAATGATGAAGATAACTTTAAAGGAGGAGAAGGGGAAAAAGAAGGAGAAGGAGAAGGAGGAGAAGAAGAAGAGAACCACTCAAGATCAACAGAAAAGGATTCATTTGGATGGCCAGCGATGCATTCACCGCCGGATTCGCTGCCTCAGACGCCAAAATCAGCAACTTATAGAGAAAATGATGATGAAGAGGAAGAAGAAGAGGACGAAGATTATTATTCACAGAGGAACGAGAAGAAGAAGAAGAAGAAGAAGAAGAAGATGGAGAAATCGAAAGAAAGCAGAAGTCCCTCGCCGAAGAGGCAGAAGTCGCCAACGAGGAAGAAGAAAGAGAACGAGAAGAGTCCAAACGCAACTTCTTCGTTGCGCTCTTCTACTTCTTCAGCATTGCAGACACCTCACAAGAAAACTAACACAGCTTCTTCCTCTTCCTCTTCCTCTTCCTCTTCTTCTTCTTCTTCCTCAAAACCAACCAAAAAACCCTCCACAACTTCTCAGCAAGCTTCGAGTTCTGCTTCATTTCAGACAAAACAGAAGGAGAATGACCTGATCGATGCCTATGGAACAACACAAAACATATCTATGGCAAGACCGACTTCGTATTCGTCGCCCACGAGGAAGAAGAAGAATGCTGGGAGTGCGAATGGTATGTGGAAGATTGACAGGAAAGAAAGAAAAAGGGAGAGAAAAAAAGAGAAAGAGAAAGAGAAAGAGAAATAAACAGATTAATGATAAGACATTGAATGCAATATTTACATGTTTATATGGTTGCCTTCATTACATACACATATTTTCTATTTCTTATGACTGCTTGTGATACCTTTTTTTCATTTCTCTATCATTTTCTTTCTCTTTCTCTTTCTCTTTCTCTTTCTCTTTCTCTTTCTCTTTCTCTTTCTCTTTCTTTCTTTCTTTCTTTCTTTCTTTCTTTAACTTTCTCCCACTTCTTTTATTTCCCCTCTTCAGAGTCCTATCCAATCCGCCGAGCAGTTTCTCCTTCTCCTCGCCGTGTTCAATCAAAAGCACAAAATTCTCTTCCAAAACGCACAAAATCAGTGATGGGAATAAGAAGAAGCAGAGAAAGAGGAGAAAGAGAAAGAGAAAGAGAAAGAAGAGGAGACGAAGAAGAAGAAGAATATGAAGATTTATTTGGGAGCAGAGATGGAGACAGTAACAGCGCAACACTAACAAGAGGAGGAGAAAGAGGAAGAGGATCAGGTTTAAATGGAAAAAAGAAAGTGAAAACGAACATTAGACAAGGAGCATCGCTATCTTCTACACAAACAAGCCAATCTGAATACACATCAGGAGGAGAAAGAGGGGGAGAAACACGCGACATAACTGCCGCGAAGAAAGAGGCAGCGCAAATGAAAGCGCGTTTGGCAGAGCAGAATCTGCACAAACTGCAAAGGAAAGTGCAGAAATTGCAGATGGAAGAGCAGAGATTGCTGGCAGCAGCTCAACTGCATAGGAACAAAGCAGCAGAAATCAAAGAAATAAGAGAAGAGAAGGAGAACAAGACGAAGACGATGGAGCAGTTAGAGGCCACAGGGCAGCTGCAGAACGAGCAGGATGCGCAGAGGCGGGTGGAGGAAAGGCAGGAGGAGAAGAGGAGAATTGCAGAAGAGCAAGAAAAACTGACGAAGCAGAAAAGAGAAGAATATAAAGCAGTGAAGAACGAGAGCGAGATGATGAGGAGGCAGAAGGAGAAGGCAGAGAGTGAGAAGCTGAGGCAGTTTCAGATGAAAAGAGAGGAAGTGAAGCAGGCAAAAGTGAAAGCACAGGAGAAAGTGCAAATGTTTAAACAAGATCTGTTGGAGAGGACAAAGGCAGAGAACGAGGCAGAGGCGAAGAGGATGAAGGAGACGAAGGCGAAGCTGGAGAAAGAGGCGGAGAAATACGAGGAGTTGGAGAGGGAGCTGATGGAGAGGGTGCAGCAGGCGATTGAGAAGGAGCAGGAGGCGAAGAGGGAGTTGGATGAGCTGCATAAGTTTGGGGCAGGTGAACGAAGCAAATGAAGATGAGGAGGAGAAGAAGGGGAAATAAAATAAAATTAAATAAAATAAAATAAATATGGTAATTATTTTTTATTTATTTATTTATTTATGGTTAATTATTTATTATATATTATTTATCTTTTTGATTATTTATCTATATATCTGTATATCTATTAACTTGAATGAAAAACAGTTAAAATTGAAATTTGCTTGGATAGTAATCATGACATTGAAATATTTGATTTATGCTTTCTTTTCTTTTCTTTATCTTTTCTTTATCTTTTCTTTATCTTTTCTTTTCTTTATCTTTTCTTTATCTTTTTTTTTAATTTTTTAATGAATGTGTATCAAAATTGTGTGGTTTTTAGTACTCATTTCTCGGCTGTGACACTGTCGTTATTTTCCTCTTTTCTGGAGAAATTGATCAGATAACTCGTTGCCAAAGCAGTTTGCTGTGCGAAATGCTGGACTTGTTGGGTTATGTTTTCATAATGTCTATATTTTTTAAAAGGCATCATATTGTTAGGCTTAGTAATTTTTTTCACACCTCACTTGTTTCTTTCTTGTTCATATTTACAATAATCAAATGATGAATTATTCCATATTCATTTATTTGTAAAGTGAACATTCTCATTTCACCATTACACATATTTCAGTTGAGTTTGTTTTGTCAACTTTATTACCAGCAGTTGTTTCTTTTTGCAGTTATTCATTTCGTTATTTCTGCCAATTTGCCGCTCATTTGATAATCAGTTTTCAACAAGTTTAAGTCAGATTAACATTTATGAGCAAAAACTATTTTTTTGTGTTTTTTTTAATTTAACATAAGGATGAATCATTTCTCATTTTATTCAATTTTCAAAGTTACAGTTTGACTTAACATGAAAAAATTATGCATTTTTTTATTAATTTGAATCTTCTTTTCAGTTTTTGAAAAAAGCATTCAATTTGATTTTTTTGTTTGAGAATACAGATAAAAAAAAGATAAATGTAATTTATTGTAAACAAAGAAAAATTGTTTGGATTAACATGAAATTATGAAATATAATTTTATTTCACTTTCAGTGAATCATTTAGCATCCACCGTATCCATAGTTGGATGATCTGCAGCATCCACCGTTTCCGCAGCATCCGCGGGAGTTGGTGTTCATTCCAGCTGCGTTGTTGTAGCAGTTGTTGGCGTTTCCGCATGCGCGGTTTCCAGCAATTTGGCGTGATCCAGCGCACATGTTGGCGTGTCCCATGTCATAGCAGTTGTTTCCAGTGGTGCATGCTTCATTGGCACGGCGAACCATCATTTCATCAGCGCACTTTCTGGCGTAGGCGCGATCTCCATGGGCACGGCATGCATCAGCATTCATGTGAGCACCGTTTGCTGATCCGCAGATTGCTCCCTGGTTGTATCCGCAGTTTCTGTTTCCGGCACCATAGCAGTTGGCGTTGTTTCCGTTGGCATATGCTGCTCCACGTCCACCTTGAACTGATGATGTTTGGCCATACATGCGTGGGGCTTGGCATGCATTTCCGTAGTTTCCGAATCCACCGTTCATTCCGTTCATTCCGTTGCATCCCATTCCGTTATATCCCATTCCGTTGCAGCCATTGAATCCTTGTTGGCATCCTCCGAATGAAGGGGCAAATCCACCACAGGCACCCATTCCGCATGGAGATTCACAGGCGCACAATTCATAGCAGCATCCGTCTGGGTAGCAGCTTGATCCGCAGCACAATTCATCAAGCTCTTCTTCAGAAAGTTCAGATCCAGACAAGAATCCGAATCCACCCAATCCTCCAAGACCTCCCATTCCACCAAATCCCATTCCGGCAAAGTCAGCCATTCCACCCATTCCACCAAATCCGCCCATTCCTCCCATTCCTCCGAATCCGCCCATTCCTAATCCGCCAAGTCCTCCCATTCCTCCCCAGAATTGTGCGGTCAATGCAGCAAGCGAAAGAAGTCCAACAAAGAATTTCATATTGATGTTTTGTTTTGCAACTCGGATAAAACTATCAAATAATTTATGAATGACACATATTTAAGTTGGACAATCACGTCATATTTACAGTTCAACATTTCATGTCATTTTTTATTTTCTTGCTCAATTTTCCCATATTCGAATGAAGCTTAAATAAATTATTCATTGAATTCAACAGATTTTGTTTTTTATTTTCTCCTATTGAATTCAAGAGCTTCATTTAAAAACATTCAATATTTAATATTTGATGATCAAATTTTATATAGTAAAATAATTCAAGCAATAAAACTTTCGATTTTCCGAGCCTTAGCCAAAAATAATGTCTCAAAATAAAAACATTCCTCCTACAGAAATAGAGCACTATCCTGTGCTTTATCAAGAAGTTGTAAAAGTTTTGAATCCTCAAAAGGGAGACATTGTAATGGATGGTACTCTTGGAAGAGGTGGTCATGCATCATTAATTATTCCCCATTTAGGTGAAACAGGGAGATATATTGGACTTGATGTAGATGATGAGGCAATTGCTTTTAACAAAAAGAAATTTGAGAATCTTCGAAAAGAAGATAGTGAAAATACAAAATGCGAAATAAATATCGTAAAAAGCAATTTTGCAGATTCCCCTCTTGTACTGGAAAAATTGGGTTTGAAGCAACGAGGAGTTGATCTCTTCTTAGCTGATTTAGGAATATCTTCTGTTCAACTTGGCGACCCAACTCGAGGGATTTCATTTCAACTTGATGGCCCATTAGACATGCGACTTGATCCTTCTTTGCCCAACACAGCTGCAGATTTAGTCAATCAACTTTCTGAAGAACAACTTGCAGCTGTTATTTTTTATTTTGGAGAAGAAAAACTCAGCAGGAGAATTGCTCGCGCTATTGTCGAAGAAAGAGAGGGCACTGGAAGTCATCCAATTCTTACAACATTTCACTTGGCTTCTGTAGTTTGCGGAGCTATTCCGAAAAAGGGTATGAATTACTATTTTGTCATAAAAAATTCATATAAAAGAAAAAATTAATCTAAAAATTTGAAGCTAAAATGACAAGTTCGATACATCCTGCAACAAAAACTTTTATGGCGTTGCGCATTGCGGTTAATCAAGAGCTTGCTGTTCTAAATACCCTCATCAAGTTTGACTTTATGAATTCCAGAAAATTTTTTTTTATTTATTTCATTTTTGACAAATATTATTTGTTTTTGCAGTACTTTGCCGAATGTTCTTGCAGCTGGTGGAACAGCTGCAATAATAACATTCCATTCACTGGAAGATCGATTGGTTAAAATTGGCTTTAACAAGCTTGCACAAGAATGGGAAGGTTTTTTTGATGAATTATTATTTCCTTAATGATTAAATCATTTTTTTTTTTTTTCAATTTCATTTTTTTATTATTTTATTTACTATGTTATATTTGAAATTTTAAACCTCTTTTTCATTCAATCATCAAATCAGGAGGAGGAAAATTTGAAATTGTCACTCGCCGTCCGATTTTGCCGTCTCAAAAGGAGCTTTCAGAAAATCCTCGCAGCCGCTCTGCCAAATTGAGAGTGATCAGAAGAAGAAAGGATGATGAAAGCGATAGTGGTGATGAAGAGGAAGAGGAAGGGGATGAGGATGAAGACGATGAAGATAACGAAAACGATGATGAAGAAGATGATGATGAAGGACGTTCTCAAAAAGGCAAAAAGAAATGGGATGACGGGGAAAGAGAGGATGAGGAGGATGAAGATGAAATTGGAGAAGATGATGACAAAAAAAGTGATAATTCAGACGAAGAAGAAGAAACAGATGACAAAGCAGATGAAGACAGCAAAGAAGAAGGTGAAGACAAAGAAGAAGAAGAAGAGAACACTCAAAGTGATAGCAACGAAGACTCCGACAATCCATCTGCTTCAAATGCAACCAAAAACATCAGTAAAGAATCAGATATCGATCACTCCGCATCTTTTGCTGAAGAAGGTGATGATTCAACAGATGGGACGTTTCAGCCATTGACTCTGCATCCACTTCAGCTCGATGCAGCCACGCTGCTTGCGGCGTCTGGCGCGTTTTTCAAGCAGAGTGGGAGACACGGGAGAGGGCGAAGGGAAGAGAACGAAGGAGAAACGAGGCAGTGGTTTGTGGAGGATGACAGGCATGGCAAAGGAGGAAGGAGAAAGCAGGAGGCAGGGAATGCAATGGGGGCAGGCGGTGCGAGAAGAGGAGGCGGAGGAAGAGGGAGATGGGGTGGAAGAGGAAGGGGAAGAGGAAAAGAAGGAAGAAGAAGGTGAAACGACATTTCCACAGTTATCAAAACTAACATTTCAACTGAACATTTCACAAAAGTTTTCGTTTAGAATTAATTGAATAATAGTTTTTTCAAAAATCAAAGTATTTTTGATAAAGAATAAATTGATTGTTCTCTCCAAGCTGCGTTTGATAAATTAAAACATATTATCAAAATCTGTAATGATTGACCTTCATCTTTCAATTTTTCAATCATTTGATTCTCTCTTCTTTGTTCAAAAATTAAAATATTTGCTTTTTAAGCTACCAAGTCACTTGCTTATCTCAACCCTCCTAAATTTAATTGCTTCAATATAATATTTTTCATTATTTTTTCTCTGGCTTTAAACATTTTCTTTCTTTTTTTTTTGTAAAAAAAAATAAATCCCTGAAATAAAGTTTCGTCGTCGAACTATTCTTTAAGAAATCAACAACGAATTCTCTCGATAATAAAAAAATACATATACACCAATATAAAACATCCTCAATAGAACTTCAAATCTCAAATGAGATGAAATTCATTCAGCATAAAGATAACGAAAAATTATAACTAAAATCATAAAACATTATAATTTTACATCGATTCAAATTCAGAACGCTTGATATATTTGCGAATTGGGCAAGCATATGGAGTATTCCAATCAACGTAGTATGTTGCTCCGTAAGTTGTAACTCTCATTCCAGATTGTCTTGAACATCTTAAAATTACTGAGAATGATGGACTTGCATCAACATATGGAGAAGTATAATTAAATTGCAAGAATTTGCCATCTTGTGAAATATAATATTCCTCTGTATCATTCTGAGCAATGTCAAAGCACATGTCGCTTGTGTTGACAAACGCAACTGTGTTGTTCTGGCCATTGCACATATCAAACGGCTTGACATATGATCTAAAATTGAATGATAATGTTTCATTTCTGACCATGAATCTGTATGGACGGGTTCTGTTAAATATTATAAATCGATCAATTGAAACTTAAAACAAATATATATTATGCAAACGGTGCCCTTGTCAAGTTTTGAAGAGCATAGTCATCCAATGTGTAGCACATGCAGCTAGCAAATAAAGCAATAACAGCAGAGAACATTTTACTTTAGTGGTTCTTCTTTTTCAATAAAAGATCAATTATGAATAACCATAAATCATTGAATGTTACACTTTCAAAAATGAAAATAATTAAGGTTGAAGTTTGACCAAAATTTGAAAAAAAATTTATTTTTTCAAAAAAAAGAAAAAGAAAAAAAGAAAAGCGATAGAACTTTAATTGGTTACATCAAATTATCAAAACATTTTGAATGTGCATGACTAATTTTAATTTATTTTAATATTTTTTTTTTAACATTATTTTTGAATGGAACTGAAGATTTGTTGATTAAATCGATCTTTGATTCAATTACACTTTTATACTTTAATGAATTGTTTCAAATGCACATTATGCACTCTATCTTTGTGTGGAATCTATTTATTTCAAAAAGAAATTTTTTTTTCGGTGAAAAGAAAATTAATAGAAATAAATTTTCATAGTGAAAAACAAGTAATATTCAAATTTTTCTGAACGTTTGAATAGAAAATTATATTACAACTTTTATTTATACCAAATAGAAAAAAGATTCAGTGAAAAAAAACAACGTTTCCATATTTTTTTTTCGTTTCTATTCAAGTATCAAGGAATGCATGGAATCTGACAGGCCCACTTCTTTTATTCTGAAAATTCTGAAGCAGCTATTAATTAATAAAAGTTCCCTTCTTATTCTAGGTTCTGGACTCAATCCACGCTTAATTATCAATTCAATTATCAAACTTAATGCAAAATCCAAAACATTGGTTTTCATTCTTAATGATTCTCATTCCCATCAATTTAGCCTTCAAGAAATTGACGGAAAGATTTATCCAAAAAGATTAAATGCTTCGTATAATTCTTCTGAGAGAGCTGCTTTATATTTAGAAGGAGGCGTCTTTTCTGTTTCTACACGTATTCTTGTTGTTGATATACTTAGAAATGTTGTTCCAATGCATTCCATTTCTGGGATAATAGTATTAGATGCACATCAAATTTCTGATATGTCGCCTGATAGCTTTGTTCTTGAAATGTTCAGAGAAAAAAACCAAATTGGATTTATTCATGCAGTTTCAACTGTACCAAGTGCATTCACTCGTGGGTTCAATGCAATAGGTAAGGCTATGGCAACGTTGCAATGTGAAACGCTCATGTTATGGCCTCGCTTTCGGGATGACGTTTGCATTGATTTAGACTCTTCTGGATTAAAAGTCACAGAAGTCCACGTTTCGATGTCCCCCATCATGCAACAAATGCAGAAACACATAACTGAGCTGCTGGAGTTTTGCTTACGCGAAGCCTCGCTCATGGTCAAACGGAAGGAGTCCAACGACGAAAGTGCATCTGACATGTCATTTGCTGTGCAAGACGCCCTGAGCACGCGTTTTGACAGGCTGTTTCTGCAGCGCATGTCTTCAGCCTGGCACCAGACCCCTCAGAATGCGTGGTCCCTGTTGCGGGACATCCGCCTGGTGCGCCGGCTCGCCTTTGGGCTGGCACGGTTAGATGCCCTCACATTCAGAAACCTCCTCCATCGCGCGATTCAGGGGGACTCGTCGCTGCTTCCAGCACCCAGGGGGTTTGGGACTGGACAGCAAGGGATTGGGGTTGGATTGGGAAATGGGATAGCTTCTTCTGTTCAATCATCATCTTTATTCCCTTCTTCTTCTTCTTCTACAGCTTCTTCTTCCTCTTCTTCCACGTTTCCCTCCTCTTCTTCCCTTTCTTCTTCCACCTCCGCCCTCGCCTCTCTCCACACCTTCATGTCCGCCCGCACCGCCACCACCAGCCTCCTTGCGGCGAGCATGATAATGCGGACATTAGCTGCTCCATTCTCCCCTCTTTTCCCGCTCTGGGCAAGCCAGCCAGCCGCGCAGTCGCTTTTGCGCTTGGCAGATGAGAGGGCAGGGGCAGAGGCGGCTGTGCTGAAGGAGAGGAACCTGGCGAAGGGTATAGCGATGGGGGTGAGGGAGGAGATGAGAAGGAGAGAGAGGGAGGAGAGGAAGAGGAGGAAGGAGAAAGGGAAGGAGATGAAGAAAAGGAAGAAGAGGAAGAAGAAGATGGAAGAGGGAGAAGGAGAAGGAGAAGGAGAAGGAGAAGGAGAAGGAGAAGGAGAAGGAGAAGGAGAAGGAGAAGGAGAAGGAGAAAAAGAGAAAGATGAAGAAGAAAATAGTACCAATGAAAATATGAAGAAGAATAATAAGAAGAAGAAATTGAAGAAGAGGAAATCGAGAAAAGTGGAAGTTTTTGGAGATGACTATCATGATGGAAGTGCTTCATATGAAGAAGAAGAAGATGATGATGATGTGGAAGAGAAAGAAGAGGAGAAAAGAGAGGAAGAAGAAGAAAGAGGAAAAGGAAATGAAAAGGAGAAAGATGGAAGAGAAGGAGAGAAAGAGAATGAAATGGATATTGATAATTCTTCTCAATCGCCTAACTCCAAAAATCAAAAAATTGAACAAACTTCTTCATTTTCTTCTTCTTCTTCTTCTTCTTCTTCTCTATCATCTTCATCTTCTTCCTCTTCCTCTTCTTCTTCTTCTTCTTCTTCTTCTTCTTCTTCTTCTTCCTTGTTATCTCCTCAACCAGCCAAGAAGAAACCTACACCTTCTCCTCTTCTCTTGCTGAAGCTGCGTCAGATGCAACGGAAGAATTCAGCTGTTCCTTCAACAGCACCTTCAAATTCTTCTTCTTCTTCTCTTCCATCATTATCTTCTTCATTATCTTCTTCCTCTATAACTTCTCCATTATCTTCTCTTTCTTCTTCTTCTTCCTTCTCTTCCTCTTCCCTTTCTTCCTCTTCCTCTTCCTCTTCTCCTTCTCCTTCTCCTTTCTCCACCGCCACCCGCAAAGAAAAAACCATCCAACACATTTTCTATCGAAATGCAGAAGAAAACCCAAAATGGAAAGAGATCGAGGCCATAATCAAAAAATGTGCAGAATCTGAGCCGGAAAATCCCCCGCTCGACCACGTCGCTTCTTCTCCTTTCAATTTTGATTACGGGATTGATCAAAATAATAAGGAAAAGGAGGCAGAGGAGCCAAAGAATGAGTTGACTGTGATTGATGATTCTGCTTCAGCCTCAGCCTCTTTCTCTGCTTCTGCTTCTGCTTCTGCTTCTGCTGTTGAGGCTGCTGCTTCTGAAGTGATGGAACAAATGTCTGGAATGTCTGATAATCAAATGGAATCATCATCATCTTCTTCTTCTTCTTCCTGTTCCTCTTCCTCCTCTTCCTCCTCCTCTTCCACCTCCTCTCCCCCTTCTCCTCCCCAATACCACCCCTCCGACACGCTCAAGCGCATTCTCCTCATTTCTGACTCCGTCACAAGCAGAGTCATCAAAACAATGGCCCGAAAGCAGCTCAAAAGCAGAGAGTACATCAACTCCATTGCTTCTTCCTTCAACCGCTACGAAATGTCGATGGCAGCTAGAAGAATGCAGATAAGCCTGCTGATGGAGGAGGAGGCGAGGAGGAAGAGAGAAGTGGCGATAGAGAAGGCGAGGAGGAGGGCGAGGCTGGGGGTTGGAGGAGGAAATGGAGGAAGAATAGGAAATGGAAAAGGAAATGGATATGGAGGAGGAGGAGGAGGAGGAGGAGGAGGAATAGGAGTGAATGGAACAGGGAATGGAATAGGAATAGGAATAGGAAAGGGGGTGAAGGATTGGGGAGAAAAGAAAGAGGTGGAGAATAAGAAGGAAGGAGGAGGAGAAGAAGGAAGAGAAGAAGAAGGAAGAGAAGAAGAAGAGAAAGAAGAAAAAAATAAAGAAGAAGAAGAGAAGAATGAAGAAGAAGAAGAGGAAGAAGAAATGAAAGGAAGGGATAAATATGAGACGCAAGCAATAGAAATCCTAACACAGATGGCGAATTCTGAAGACAGGAATTTTGAAGACGATTTGCAAAGAGAATTGTTAGAAGGAACAGCATTGGGAGGGCAGAAGAGGTGGATGAGCAGTGGAGGAGAAGGAGAAGGAGAAGGAGAAGAGGAAGAAGAGGGAGATGGGGAAGAGGGAGAAGAAGGAGGAGAGGGAGATGATGATGATGATGATGAAAGGGAAAGAAGAGGAAAGAAGAAGAAAATGAAAGGAAATGTTGATAGAGATGATTCAGATGAAGAGGAAGAAAAAGGAAGAAGAGAAGGAAATGATGGAGATGAGGAAGAAGATGATGATGAAGAAGGTGAAGAGGAGGAAGAGGATGAAGAAGAAGAAGAAGAAGAAGACAGTGATGACGATGAAGATGACGATGATGTTATTGCAACAGAACACGAAGGATTTGAAGAAGATGAAGAAGAAAGAAGAGGAGAAGATGAAGGAGAAGGAGAAGAAGGAAATGATTTCAATGAGAATTCAAACACAGAAAGATACAACTCGTTCTTGTCCCCTAACACGACAAATACAAGTTTATCAGATAGTTTCAAAGGGAATGGCAGTATTAACCAAATATATGGAGGAATTGAGAGGGGGAGGGAGATGGAGAAAGTGAAGACAATGAAGATAAAAAATATAAAGATGAAGATAAAGAAGAGAAAGATAAAGAGGAAGAGAAGAAAGAAGAAGAAGAAGAATACGAAGAAAAATTCTTCTCACAAAACTTCTTCCTCTCACTCTGCCAATGAAGAAGAAGAAGAAGAAAATAACATCCCTCTCTGCGTTCCATTCTCCTTCCCTCAGATTGATGAGCTGCCAAACCTGTTCTTTGAGCAGCGTTTCCACAAGGCAGCAGTAAAAGCTGAGCAATTGTGTGTTCCTCTTCTTTGCCTGGCGACTCCATCGAATGAGCTGTTGATGCTGATGAACCGATTCCACCCTCATTTTGTGGTGATTGCTGAGCCAGACGTGCTTTCGTTGAGGCAGGTGGAGATGTATTATGCAACACACAGAAGCCCCCTGTGGAAGGAGAGGGCGGAGAGGAGGAGGAGGATGGAGGAAGAAGAAGGGGGAGGAGAAGGAGGAGGAAGGAAGAGGAAGAAGGGGTTGATGGAGGTGGATAGCAGTGATGAAGATGACGATAATAATGATGATGACAAAGATGGAAAATCAATGAAAATGAGACAAGAATCAGCATTTGATAAAGAACTTATAGACAAAAATAAAGATAAAAACAAAGAAAATTCCTCATCTCCACAACCATCTTATCAAAAGACGATATCAGACCTGTTTTTTGTAGTTTATTCAGAGAGCATAGAGCAAGAGCTGTATGTGAACAGGGTGAAAGCAGAGACGGAGGCATTCAACAGCCTCATTCAGAATGAGAAGTCGCTGGTGATTCCGAAGAGGGTGCTGCCGGTGAGAGAGGAGGAGAAGAAGAAGGAGGAGGAGGAGGAGAAAGAGGAAATAAGAGAAGGGAAAGAAAGAGAAGGAGAAAGAGAAAGAAATGAAGGAGAAGAGGGAAAGAAGGAAGAAGAAGAAGATAAAAATAAAATGGAGTCAGATGCAATTTATGATTTTGAAGGAGCTAATCAGTCAAAAGTTATTCCAAAGGAGGTTAACAATACTTTAACATCTTCTTCTTCAAATACTGTTGCTCTTCAAACAACTCCCTCCAAAAATCCCCTTTTCTCCTCTTCTTCTCCCTCAAAATCTTCACTCTCTTCTTCTTCTTCTTCTCTTCCTTCTCTTTCTCTTCCCTCTCCTCTCTCCACCCGTCTTCTCCTCCACCCCATCCGCCCCCGCATCGTTGTCGACATGCGCGAGTTCCGCTCCCACCTTCCCCTCCTCCTCCACCGCAGCGGCTTCGAAGTCGTCCCCAAACAGATCGAAATTGGAGACTATGTTCTTTCCCCCCGAATATGCATAGAGAGGAAGTCCCCTTCAGATTTGTCTCAGTCTCTTCACTCAGGAAGACTCGTCCAGCAAGCCACTGCTCTCACAAAGGCATATGCTGTCCCTGTGCTGCTGATTGAGTTCGGGTTCAACAGAGAAGACGGGGCAACAGGTGATCTTGTCCCGTCACACAACTGGAGTGGGTCGAATAGTGCATTGTTTGATGGAAGTTTAGCTTCTTCTCCTGCTTCTGCTTCTCCTGCTTCTTCTTTTGGTGACTTATCTACTTCTTCTTCTTCCTCATCTTATTCTTCTTCTTCCTCCTCCTCTGCCTTCCAGCGCCTCCAACAACAGCAGCATCAACAGCAGCAACTGAACGAATCTCTCTCCTCTTTGCACTCCACTGCGGGGCGCTTAATCCTCCTCTCCCTCCACTTCCCTTCCCTTCGCATCGTCTGGACCCAAAACCCTTCTGAAACTGTTGAGCTTTTTAGAGACTTAAAACAAGGCGAAAACGAACCAGATGGCGACTTGAGCTTCCATTCTGAAGCACCTGATGCTCTGAGTCAATTGCCCTGTGCCATCGCCACACACATCCCAGGCATCCGAAACGCTGCTTTGCCTCTCCTCGCCAAATCTGCTCCCAGTCTGAGTGTGCTGGCGAGGCTGTCTCAAACTGCGCTGCAGAATGTGCTGGGAGAGAGCGAAGGGAAGATGGCATTTTCGTTCTTGCACCATTCACACACTGAGACAGCAGCAGCTTCACCTGGGGTGGAGACGAAGATGCAGACAAGCCATTCGAGACGAAGCAGTTCTGGTTCTTCTTCTTCGTCGTCGTCGTCTTCTTCTTCTTCTTCTTCTCCATTGAATACAATTTTTTCATTGGATCCAGCAAATTCTGCGTCTTCGGAACTGTTGAATCCGTTTCTTTTCCATCAATCATCTTCTTCCTCCTCCTCTTCCTCTTCTTCATCGACTTCTTCTTCCTCTCCTATTTCATCCAACCTCCAAATAAACAAGCATTCTTTGCAGATAGCAAATGCTGTTGCTATGACTGGCAGAAGAGTGATCAACAAGCCAAACCCAAAGCTTTCCTCTTCTTCTCTTTTCCATCCTTTGTCAATGCCCCGTTCATCTTCTTCTCCTTCCTCTTCCTCTTCCTCTTCTTTTTCGGCTTCTGGCAAAAAACCGCAAAGTTCAGTGAAAAAACGGCGTTCTTCGAGAAAAGTGGCTGACCAGACAGCAGCGCTGAAGGAGATACAGAGCACTCTTCTATCGAAGGAGAAGCTATTTGCATTCTTCAATAAAAAAGCAGAGTGAAAAAAAAAAGTGAAGAAAAGTAAAGAAAGAAAATAAAAAGAAGAAGATACTTTTGGGAAAAAAATGAATGATAATTAATAAATGGATTCGGATGTATCATTCCTTAAATAGCTTCGAGAAGTGAATGAAAATTAGAATGTCTTGTTGTAATGTGTAATGTAATTTGCTGAAATGTGCACATTTTATGATGCAGCTGTCCATTCATAGAGAAATGCATTGGTTATGTTCTTGTTATTCAATATTCAATTATTTTGAAGCGTATTTTTTAATTAAAAAAATAAAAATATTGCTTCAAAAATGAAAAATGAGCAAAAGAGGTTATTTATGAAATAAGGAGAATAACAATAAAGTTAGATTTTTTTCGCTTTTTCGTGGTGGTTTCTGTTTATCGTTATCATCATCATCATCTTTGATTGTTTTCAAATGATAGAAAAAGAATACTCATTGTTTGTTTCAGACTGATTTTGTTGCTAATCTTGAAAAAACTTTCTTGTAAATTTCATGAAAACGACTGTTACGTTCTGACAGAAGAAAGTCGATGGAAATAGATTTTTGTTGGTATTCTCAAAGTTTCCGTAAATATCTAATGATTGAAAGATCCATGCAATAACTACACAAAAATTGGATATTGCTTCAATTTCAGTGGAGTATCTACATTCATCTTTTTTTTAAAAAAAAATGCATTTTTCGTTCGTTTATAAACGCTATTTCTCGACAACTTCATTTAAAATCTGAACGAACAGATTCATCCTCTGAAAATTCACCACTTTCCTTTTCGCTCTCCGAAACAATGCTATCAGAAGAATCAGATCTATCTTCATTGCTGCTTGAACTGCTTGAGATATCCGAATCAATTCTTCGACGACTCGATTTGTGCTTATGCTTATTGTGTCTATGATGATGGTGGTGGTGGTGATTGTTTTTCGAAGTCTTTGATTTCTCTTCGTTTGTTGAATCTTCATCCGTTGATTCTATCTCACTCTCTATATTTCGTTTCTTGTTGTGTTTCGAATCTTTCTCTGATTTGTCGGACTTTTTATGATGTCTGCGATGCCTGTGGCCGTGGTCGTGATTGCTTCGTGAACTTTTCTTTTTTTTCATTTCATTCGAAAGAGTACATTCGTCATCATTGATATCATTAACTTTCACAGTGTCCATCCCTTCGCGTTCTTTCAAAGCCTGTAGTTTTAAAGCAGCAGCAATTTTGCGTCGTTTTTGTTGTTCTTCAAATGCTTTTTGTGCTTCTTTCTTTTCATCTTTTGTGTAATGTAATTTCACTTTTTTCTTATCCTGAAACAAATGTAACTCAAAAATGAAAAAAAAATTAGCAACCTTTTCCTCACTGGAAGTTATCGTTTGCGCGATTACATTCTGAATGAACGAAATGTTTGGAGTTGCTTTTCTAGGTTGTGATGATAATGAGTTCATGTCTCTATTTGAAAAAAAGAAGATAATTAGCAAAGAAAAGGATTTCATACAAAATGCAAACTGCAACATATTTAGCATTGAGCGACCACTTGAAGAATCCAAGCTCTTTTGAAGTTCTGCTTCAAGCATCAGAATTCGTTTAATCTTTGTTGAAATATCAGGCGTTACTTGTTCGTCTTCAGCAAGGCTTCTTCTAACTTCTTGTTTGAGATCATACAGCTCTTTTGATAAAGAACTCATTTTTTTAACCTTTACAATAAATGAAATTTAGCACAATTTTCTCTTGTTCTGTTTTAATATGGTTTTAGTATTCATTTGATCAATCAATTATTTTCAAAACAATTTATGTCCAAAGAATCGAGTGAAAAGTTATATTTCTTTTTGCTTTTAACTTTTGAAGATTTTTATTAACACTTTTAAATGTATATTTTATCTGATGTTTTTCAGAGAACTTGAAGACGCTTTGCTGCATAAATTACTTAAGACATTCACTGGAAGAAAAGGATCATCACATCACAAGCATAAACATTCACACGAACATCATTCTCATCATCATTCAAGATCAAAAAGACATTCGTCTTCAGATTCCAGCAATTCTTCAGATGATTCTTCACCTGAGCGTAAGAATTTGGATCGAAAGCAAAAATCGAAACGACATCATTCCGAACATCACAAAAGAAGATCTCATCGTTCTCATTCCAGTTCAGACGAAGAATCTTCGAACTCCAGTCCCGAAGATAAATCTTCAAAACGTACCAAATTGAATCCTTCAGAATTAGCAGAAGAAAGTCATCAAAAAGACGAATCTTCTGAACAACCCTCCACATCTCAAGTTGCTTCTGACACTTCAGCTACCGCTTCCACTCATCTCACAAAAACATCTACTCCTTCGATTTCTGAAAGATCGAAGCAGCATGTTTCTCACTTCGCAGCTTCTTCTCATGTTGCTCGCCCAATAGGATCTCATTACAACAGAGCCAAAGTCCAAAATCCAGTAAAAACGGGAGCGAGATGTCCTTGGTCTGCAAGAGAACAGGGAGGATCTGATAAGCATTGCTGGTTTTGAGAAACATGTGGAAATCTTATTCTGTTCCGAAAGGTTTGCAGATAGTGTAAAATTTCTATTTGCATCTCAGTCACATTAATATGTAAAGATATGTTATTTTGATATTTTGTTGTATTTTTATATAAAACACAGGGAATTTTCATTCCGTGAAGTGAAACACAAAAAAATAGATAAACTTCTTATCCAAGAACAAGCATTTACGCGGGTATATGAGGAATTTCATACATTACATACAGGTTTTCTGATAAAACATGAAGTACTAGAGCCTTTTCGTTGAAGATACCTGAGTTTTCAAAGAAATGAAATTATAAATATTTGATAAAATGAATTTTTTGCACACATGCAACAACATTACTTGGAACAAGCTGATAACTGCTTAATATTTTCAAGAATTTTCTAATGTCAAGTTTTATTTGTCCAATTTTTGTTGGATCAGGTTCCATTGGTACAGGATTATCAGCTTAGAAAAGAAATAATTAAATTCAAATTTTTGAAAAGAATATGGAAATATGATATCCACAAACAAGTTGAAGGATTTAATAAATCTTTATAAAATGTTGTTGCTGATGCTTGTGTTGATTCCGCTTTAACAGAAAGCTTTCCATCCATGTTGGCAAGAAGTAAAACTGATGAATCAATTGATTTATATCTTTCTATCAAAGCATAAAAAGGTTTCATCGGTGGGAGGCATATTTGAACATCAGGCAAATCTGTAAGCGGTGAAACGAGACTCTGTTCAAAATCTTCTCGTTTCAGCAAATGAATTGGTATGTCTTGAGTAATTTTTATATCCTAAAATAGAAAAAGAAACAATAAGTCCATTTTCGAATAAACTTTTGTAAGGATTCAATGAGATAGCAAACGGCGCTTGGTTTCAGTTGAATCGAAAGGTTTGGGAATCCATCTTTTTTTGATAATGAAAGCAATACATCATCAACTCTTTGGCAAGATTTAATTGCTTGGCAAAGATTTGAAACATCGATTTCCATAAATATATGATTTTCAGAAAGGCTTTGAATTACAACATTAGTAAATAGATGTTCCATAGCAATTTCTATTCTCACTTTAATTGAAGAAGCAGCAGATGGAACAAGAAACAATTGAAGAAGTGTAGGAGAAAGTACAAGATTTGCTGTTTTACCAATTTTTTCTAGAGTTGATAGAACTCTTAAAAAAAAATCTTTTGAATGAAGCTGTGCCCTGAACTTCATTTTTTCAATTTTTAAAATAAATTAAGGGTGAATCACTTATTTTACTCTCGCTTCTATATTCGAGAGTTTGACTCAAGATAAGCATTGCAATAACTTTTAATGATAAGCTTCAACTCAATTTGTTGAATTAATGAAAAAAAATTTTGTTCAAAGGAAGAATTAACAATTTTCGATTTAAAAAGAAGTATAATTACAATAGTTGAAATGAAAAATTAAAAAGTTGGAAATGAACATGACAGATGAGTTGCTTACATTCCTTTTCCCGCTCCCATACCCCATTGCTCTTGCCTCGAATCACCTGGAGCATGCATTTCTCCCATCATTCCTCCTGCTGCTCCCATTGCTTGCCCCATTCCAGGGATAGCAGGAAAACCTGTTGCCGCTCCCATCCCTCCGTAAACACCCATTCCGTGCTGTCCGAGATAGAATTCATAACTTGGGTCGAGTATCCCCAAATCCATTCCCAAACCTGCAACTTTGCCATTGTATTTCTTGTCGATTGTACCTTGTAATTCCCGTTCAACATATTTAAAGAATGTTAAGCACGTAACCATTGAGTCACTTCCTGCTTGGTGCATTGTTCCAAGTCTCCTGACTCTCATATCATCAGCAAGTTTGTTCAATCCACTTTTTGTTCCTGATACTATTTTTAAATCGAAAATTGTTGGGAAAAATAAATCCATTAGATGACGAAAATCGTTGTCTGTTGGAGGAAGTTCGCTGCACGTTAGAATTTTGAGAAGATAGCCAAAATCATATCCGGAATGAAAAGTTGTCCATGTAACATCATCGTTCAATACTACTCCAGAAGTAGTTAAAAGCTCTGCAAAATATGTTGGATCAATACCCTCTGTTTTGTTTCTTGACAAATCAATTCCTGCATGGGTCAGCAATTTTATTGATTCGGAAGAAGATTCATCAACATCAACATCAAACAAAAAGTTAAATTGCCAAGTGCAAGTTGGCCTTGCAAGTTGCCCTTCTGGAGTGGCAAATGTAAGTCCTAATTGTATAATGTTAAGTCGATCAACATTGCCTTTTAATCTTTCATATTGATAATTTCCAGTTGGATAACGTGGAGGGAAGTACACTTCTCCAGGAAATTCTGTATCCTATTAAAAATAAGAAAATTAGCATTAAATAAAATTTAACGTTTATTAAATATAAAAATAAAAAACTATATAATTTTGTGAAACGTACCATTCCCAAAACTGGATGAGTTTCAACTATCTCTCGAATTCGTTGCATTTCAGCATCCAAATTGTCTTTCCATACATCTACTATGCATGCATCTTCCAACAGGACTGGATCCATTGGATATTTCTTTTTTCTAGTTTTAGAACAATGTTTTTGTTTGTTATTTTTTGATCAATGCCCTCAAGAAATAAATGGAAAAATTTGTTGTGTATTTAAATCAATTAATATGAAATACGAAAAAAGTGGAAAAATAGTGAGGTGTTATAGAAATAAGGTGCGAATTTTTTATCCACTTATTTAAAAACAAATCTTGGAAAGCATTGCATTAAAATTTTCCTTTTTTTTACTTTTTAAAATTAAAAATTCACATTCTTCATCTCACATAGGTGAATAATCCGGCAACATGAAATCAGGCAACCCATCATAAGTGACTTCTGCAGCCACTTTCTCCACTCCCTTTTCGGACAGCGCATCCAAATCACGATAGTCTATTGCTGTTCTCCCAGTTATATGTGCTCCAAAGCTGCCTCCTTCACTGCCGGGACCTGCACCTGCTGAAGAAGAAGAAGAGGAAGAAGAAGTAATACGACGATAATCGGAATCTCCTTCATTTCTGTCTTCTCTGTCTCTTTCTCTGAATCCAAAGTTATTGTTATTATTATTGAAATTATTGTTATTATTGAAATTCTTCCTCATTCCATCTCTTCTCCACTCTCTCTTATTGTCCCTCTTATCCCACTCATTCTCTCTCTGTCTGTTCTCCCTCCACTCACTTCCTTCTCTTCCTTCTCTTCCTTCTCTTTCCATTCTATCCATTCTATCTATTCTGTCTCCTCTCTCTTTATAATCTCTTCCTTCTCTTCCTTCTCTCATTCTTCCTCCGCTTCTCTCGACTCTTTGAAGCTCATCTCTTCCTCTGTTGTCCCTTCCTCTCCAATTGGAAGAAGAAGAAGAAGAGGAAGAGAAAGAAGAAGAAGAAGAAGAAGATAATGAAGGTGATAATGAAGATGATGATGTGTATGAACCAGAAGAGGAAGAATAAGAAGAGGAAGAAGAAGAATGAGATGAAGAAGAAGAGGAGGAAGAAGAAGAAGAAGAATTAGAAGAAGGATGGAATTGTTTGAGAGGAGACAGTTTGAATTGCCAGGGGTCTTCTTCATAGTTCAGACGGAACTGGGCTTCGATGAAGGGAATCTTCACTTCTTTCTCTATTATGTCCTGTTGATTGAGAGAAAAAAAAAAAAAAAAAGAAGTGGAGGGGAAAAAAAGATAGAAAGAGATGGAAAAATAAATAAATAAATATATAAATATATAAAATTAAAAATAAAATAAAATAAAATAAAATAAAAATAAAAAAATAAAAAAAAAAAGAAGAAGAAGATGATGATGATGATGATGAAGATGAAGAAGAAGATGAAGAAGAAGAAGAAGAAACAAGTTCAAATGAAAAGTGTTAATAAATAAAATATCCAAACAGAAAATTGTTAAAAAAAAAAATTATTTTTTTTCATTTTTCATAATTATTTATGTATGTGCGTTGTTTCATTACATCTTTTTCTTTCTTTCTCTTTCTCTCTCTCATTCTCTTTCTTTCTCTTTCTTTCTTTCTCTCTCTCTCTCTCCTTCTCTCTTTCTCTTTCTCACAAACCTCATGCTTCGTCCTCAAATGCTTCCCCACAAACACATCTGACCTAAACTTCTTCGCACACAGCACACAGTCGTATCTCTTCCCTTCCTCCACACAAATCGTCTTCGACTCTATCCACTTTTGAATTTTCTCTTCCAAATTCGTTTTTCCTTCTCTGCTGTCTTCACTAGAGATGCACTGCAAACGAGCGGTGTGAAGAGAATGGAGACCTTTCAGCCATATTTGAGAAGAAGAAGAAGAAGCTTTATTGTCTTTTTCCCTTTCTTCTTTATCTTTCTCCTTCTCCTTCTCTTCCATATCTTTCTCTTTCTCTTTCTCTCCTTCCTTCTTCTCTTCCTTCTTCTCTTCTCTTTCTTTCTCCTCCTCTTCTTCTTCTTCTTCCTCTTCCTCCCCTTCCTCCTCCTCCTCCTCCTTCATCCTGCAATGAACAGGCCCACACCTCACACACATCTCTTCCTCTGTCTCATACTCGATCCCACAATAATAGCAATAATGGTGCACTTCCCTCAAATACGTCACGACTCTGTCTAACCTCTCCTTCGTCTTCTGAATAAGAAGAGAAAGTTTGCGTGACTTGGACTTGGTTTTAGTTTTTGTATTGTTTTCTTTCTCTTCTTCTTCTTCTTTCTTCTCTTTCTCTTCTTCTTCCTTCTCTTCTTTTTTATCTTTATCTTCCTCTTCGCTTTCCATCTTGTTACTTTCTTCTTCTTCTTCCTTCTTCAATGCAACTGGCACATTATCATCTTTGTTTTCTTTTTCTTCTTCTTTCTCTTTCTTTTCTTCTCTTTCTCTTTCTCCTTCTTCATTTTTGAAGTGTTTTGTATGAAGATAAGAAAGAGAAGGCACAAATGGAGTGTATGTGGAAGGAGAAGCAAGAGAAAGAGAGATGGAGGAAGAAGAGGAAGAAGAAGAAGAGGGAGAAGAAGAGGAAGAATTAGAAGAATCAGAAGAAGATGAAGAAGATAATGATGATGATGATGATGATGATGATTCATTTGTGTTTTCATTTCCATTGTTCATATTTCTAAGCATTGGAGTCAGTTTCAATGCAAGCTCAATCTCTTCCTCATTCATTGATACATCCAAATTCCCTTTCTTCTTGCTTGATGAAGTGAAAGTTGATGATGATGATGATGATGATGATGATGATGATGAAGTTTTTTCTTTGTTTCCTTCTTCTTCTTTATCTTCTTCCATACCTTTCCCTTTCTCTTTCTCTCCTTCTCTTTCTTCTTCTTCTTCTTCTTCATTCTCTTCCTCTTCCTCTTCAACTGATGTATTCTCTATATTTCCCCATGGAAACTGCCTCCATTCACTCACTTTCTTCGTCCTCCTCTTCTTCTTCTTTCCTTCTTCTCCCTCTCCTTCTTTCTTTTCCTCTTCTCCCTCCTTCTCTTCTTCCTTCTCTTCCCCCCCCCCCATTCCCAAACAGCATCATCATATTCGTCACCACCCCTCTCTCTCTATCCATCACATGCATCAATGCCAATGCCATTTCCAGGTCTTTCTCCATCTGCTTCTTCTTCAGTGTCTCGCCAGGCGCTACAAATAAGCGAGGTTCTCGAAGATGATGGACAAGAGGATTAAGGGGAACACGAATAACAGAGGATGAGGAAGAAGAGGAAGAGGAAGAGGAAGAGGAAGAAGAAGAAGAAGAAGAATATCTGTCTCTTCGTTTTGTCTGTATTGCATCCACATCAATTGGCTGGTGTTCTCTATCTGAATCTTCTGAGTCATCTCTTCCATATGAATCTCTCTTCCTCTCATCTTCTTCTCTTTCTCTATCTCTTTCTCTTCCATAATAATTCCCCTCTGCGCCTCCATCATATCCAGACCCATCATTCTTCCTCTTCCTCTTCTTCAGCCCACTCCCATACTCATCATCTGAAGTCTCGGAATCCGTTTCATCATTCTTCATCTTTTTATCTTCTTTCTCCTTCTCTTTCTCTTTCTCCCTTTCTTTCTCCTTCTCCTTCTCCTCCTGCTCCTCAAACACCACTTTCCCTTTCCTCCACAGCATCTCCTTCTTCACCATCCCCACCGCCACTGCATCACTCACCGCCTTTTCACTCACAAACCTCACCCACATCCTCCGATGCATCTGCCCATCTTTCGAAAATTCCCCATCTGACGTAATCACCCCCATGTACCCATTAATCATCATAAACTGCGTCTCCACACAGCTCTCTGACACATACAAGGGGACGGTTGATAGATAGAACCCAAAAAATGGAGAGGTTCCTATAAAGGAAGGGGATGAAACACGAGGCTTCCATCGCTGGAGAAGCTGACTGGGTGCTAATTTCTGTGAGTCTGCGTCAGATCCCAGGGCGCTGTGATCATCTCGCTGCACTAATGAATCAAAGTAGTTGAAGATGTTGGTTGATTTGGTTTTTGATATCTTACTGGCTTTGTCATCTTTCTCTGTTTTATCGCCTTTATCGGTTTTCTCGTCGTCGTCTTCGTCTTCGGCTGTGGTGTCAATATCGTACACTTTGTAGATCACTGGTTTGCCTTGTCGAAGTTTCTCAAAGAATGATGCGTAGTTTCGTGCTACTCGCTGGGTCTTTGCTTCGTTTTGTTTCGCAACAGCTGTTGGGTTATATCGGTTGTAAAACCTGATGTATTGAGAAAAAAAGAATTAGTTTATGATTTTTCATTAATATAATTTCAAATAACGATCGTAATAATTGTGCATTTCAAACCAATCCTCTTCCTTGTGTCTGTTGAAAAATCTATCATTTTGCTTCTTTTCAAAAGTTTTACGATATTGATTGTATAACTCTGGTATGTCTCCGTTTAATACATCATCGGGAACAGTGTGCTGAAATTCCCGATATGAAACAAGTCGTCCTCCAAATAGATACTCTTCCTTTGAATATGATCTATCGTTTGAATTTGAAAAAAGTATCATAATTCAAAAGATATAAACAAATCAAGTTAAAGACATAAATAAAATAATTCCAAAAATAAAATAGAATTTGTTAAACCTGCTATTATAAGACGAACTTTTAACAATAAATCAGAATCATGAAAAAGAAATCAATTATTTATTTATCAATGAAAGACAAAAAACAAGAAAAGAAAGCACGAATATGAAAAGGAATATAAATAAATTTTTGATGCATTCATGAGACATATAAATGTAATTTTATTTGAAAACAAATATATTATGATAAAAAACAATTTCAAGTTTGATAAATATCCATATTTCAAATCAATATATTTATGATAATAACACACCTATCGTCTCTATGATGATAATGAGAGCTTGATGATTGATCTCTTCGCCTTCTACTATCCATTTATAAGATTTTGAAGCAAAAACAAAAAAAGAAGATCGCTCACAACCACTCTTTATCTTTTCAAAATAATCCTCAAAATGCCCAATCAAAAATGATCAATACCTAAATAAAAAACATAGTGAAAGACTTAACGGTGGAAATGTTTTCCGATAAAAACTTAAAAATAGAAGCAGGTAACTTGTAAATGATAATCTCTTATATAAAAGAGATAAAAAAAGAAACTCCAAAAAGCGCATATACAGAATGCTTAAACTGTGTAAGATGTGTTTTTTAGAGATTCAATCCGAATAAAGAGAGTGAAAGATAATAAGAAATCTAATAAAAAATAAAGAAAGAAAAGAAAAGAAAAGAAAAGAACAAAACACAAAAATTAACCGCTATTTTTTCGGCGACCTGCCTTTTGACTTGCGGGCTGATTTTTTGCGACCAGGAGTGGAAGGTTTAGAATAAATGATCACAGGTGCAGGAATGCGTTTAAGGGAAGGGGTTTTGAGTGAATTTACAGAAGGAATGGTGTTTTTGTTGAGATAAGGGGAGAGGTGGAATTGTTGGGCAACAAGGATTGGATTGGGGAATGTGGAGCGTGATAAGGAGGCGGCTGTGGGGGAGAGGAAAGGTAAAGAAGAAGAAGAAGAAGAAGGGGAAGTGGAAGAGGATGATGATGAAGGAGAAGAGGGAGAAGAGGAAGAAGGAGGAGAAGAAGTGGATTGTAATAATGATGATGTTGATTGTAATAAAGATGATAATGGCAAAGAGGAGGTAGAGGAAGATGAAGAGGTTGAAGAAGAAGAAGAAGAAGTTGATGAAGAAGTTGATGAAGAAGATGAAGGCAAAGAAGAACTTGCAGAAACAACTGGAAATGAAAAAGGAGCATCATTTTTATCTTTTTTCGATTTTTTTGTCTTTTTTGTTGATCTTCGTGTGGAATAATCAAAAGAATGGCTTTTTCGCTTTTTTTTCTTTTTGTTTGATTCAGAAGAAGTTGAATTGTCATCATAAACAGAAGAATAAGGAGAAGAGAGAGAAGAAGAAGAAGAGGAGGAGGAGGAAGAAGAAGAAGAAGAAGATTTGTGGGATGCTTTTATTGAAGAAGAAAATAGCATAGACAAAACAGAAGAAGAGGAGGAAGACGAGGAAGAAGAGGAAGAAGAGGAAGAAGAGGAAAAAGAAGGTGATGATGGAGACAGTGATGGAGACGGTGATGGAGTAGCTATCAATGGAGAAGACGGGGTGGATAAAGAAGGAGAAGGGGAAGGGGAAGTTGAGGAAGATGGAGAAGGTAAAGGAGAAGGAGAAGGAGAAGAGGAAGAAGAAGAAGAATTTTTGTATGTTGGAAATGGTGCGTGCATCAAAGAATCAACAAGAGGAGAGAGATACGAATTAAACGGAAAAAGAGACGAAGAAGAAGAAGAATTAGTGTCTGTGGAAATATCATTGGAGGTTAAATCTGAATGGTCAGAAGAATTCGATTGAATTGAAGAAGAAGAAGAAGAAGTTGGTAGATCTGTGTAAATCGTTTGATCTTCATCCATTTCTTTTGAAATTGATAAAGAAGAGGAAGAAGAGGAAGACGAGGAAGAAGAAGAAGAAGATGATGATGATGATGATGATGTATCCAAATTATCATCATCCTTATTAAATTCACCTTGTCTTGTATATTTCCGTTTTGTTGGCCATTCAACCAGAAAATCTTCATTTCTCTTTGTTTTCGCAATCATTTCATCTTCCATTGATGACACATCAGTTTTATTTATCTCTGTCTTCTTCTTCTTCTTCTTCTTCTTTCTTTTCTTGTTATTGTTTTTATCAATTTCATTATTGTTATCAATATCATCATCATCATCATCATCATCATCATCATTTGTATTTTCCTCTCTATTAATTCCATCCTTATCCATTTGATTAACACTATCACCAACAACAACTTCTTGTTTTATGGTTAGATTTTTCGTTTTCTTCTGTTTTTCCTTCTTTTCCTCTGCTTCATGATTCTTCTGTGTGATTGAGCTTACATCAAAATCATATCCAATTCTCCTCAAAATGTGAAGAGGAAGATCGGTTTTGTTGCTTTTTTCTATCAAACTTTGCAGTTTTTCTTCTTTTTTTTTATTATTTCTGGTTTTTTTCAATTCTTTTTCCTCTTTTTCTTTTATTTCCTCTTCTTTTTCTGTTGTTAAAGATCTTTTGGAGGAGCGTGTGGTTACTGTGGACTTTGTGAATGTGGATGGCAATGAAGATGAAGAAGAGGAAGAGGAAGAAGAAGAAGAAGAGGAAGAGGAAGAGGAAGAGGAAGAGGAAGAGGATGAAGAAAAATGAGAAGAAGAATGAGATTTCGAATTATTATCTGTTGGTTGTGTTTCTACATGCAATTCCTTTGATTGAAGTTGTGGCAATGAAGAAGAAGAAGAATTATCTTTCCTTCTTCCTCGTTTTGTCGCTTTCTCAGAGTTTTGTTTCCTTTCAACTGAATTTCTATCATTTTCTGCTGTTTTGCTTGTGAATGTTGCATTTTCAGTGAGTAACTTAGCTTCATCTTGTTTGACTTCTTCTTTTTTGTCTTCTTCTTCTTCTTTCTCAATAATTTTATTTTTAACATCTTTTTTCTCTTCTTTCTCATCTTTCCTCAACCCTTTTGTTCCTTTGACCTTATCTTTCTTCTTCACTTCCTCCTCTTTCTCTTCCACTTTCTCCTTTCTCCTCGTATTCATCCCCTTTTTCTTTATCTCCTCTTTCTCTTTCTCTTTCTTTTTCTCCATCTTCTCCATCATCTTCTTCCTCCTCCCTGTTCTCTTATATCCCTCATACTTCTTGTCCTCCACTTTCCATCCAAGTGAATACAAATGCTGAGCTGACCTTCCTCCTCTCACAAGCGCCAGAACTGCCTCGATTGTGGAACTGCTGTGTGAGCGAAGGGTGGTTCGGCGATCGGGAAGAGGAGAGGAGGTGGTGGGGGAGGAAGAAGTGGGAGAGGAAGAGGAGGAAGAGGAGGAAGAGGAAGAGGAGGAAGAAGAGGAAGAAGAGGAAGAAGAGGAAGAAGGGGAAGAGGAAGATGATGATGATGATGATGATGACAAAGATGAAGATGGAAGATTGGTTAAACTTTTGGATGTTGTGCTGGCTGAAATAAGAGGTTTCTTATGTTCAGATAAGTTATCACCAGAAGGGTTATAAACTTCTTCTGTTAATTTTTCTTTCTCTTCTCTTTCTCTTTCTTCCCTTTCTTCTCTTTCTTCCCTTTCTTCTCTTTCTTCTCTTTCTCTTTTCTCTTCTTCATCTTCTCCCTCATCGTCACTGTCTTTAATACGTTTCTTTCTTGCTCCAAACGATTTTTTTGCTTTATTTTGACTCTCTTCATCGCTTCCTTCATAACTTTCTTCTTCTTTTTCTCTTTCTCTTTCTTTCTCTTCTTCTTCCTCTTTTCTTCCTCCCTTCTTCTTCTCCTCCTCCTTTTCCTTCTCTTTTCCTTCTGTTTCACTCTCATAAATGCTCTCTTGTGTTAATTTCATCTGACCATCCTTCTTCAAACCCCTCGATTTGTCAACAATACCTTCAACTGCCACAAAAAACTCACTTTTTGGTTTTCTCCACTTTCTCTTCTTCGCATTTCTTTTCCTTTCTTCATCCTCTTCTTCATCTTCATCTTTTTCCTCCTCTTCCTCTTCTTCTTCTTCTTCTTCTTCTTCCTCTTGTGCTTCATCATCATCTTCCTCCTCCTCCTCCTTTTTCTCTTCATCATTTCCTCTATCTTTTCTCTTTCTCCCCCTCTTCTTCCCTTTCTTCTTCTCCTTCTCCTTCTCCTTCTCCTCTTCTTCTCTCCCGTCTCCCCATCCAATCTCTCCTATTGCCTCCAAAAGAAGCGAAGGATCAGCCATCACAGCTGAATGGAACAACAACAGCAGTCCAGAACCAGCTGGATATTCTGCCTCTATCTCATATTCTTTCTCTTTCTCTTCTTCTTCTTTTTCTTTTTCTTTCTCCTTCTCCTTCTCTTTCTCTTTCTCTTTCTCTTTCTCCTTCTGAAGAGAGATTTCTTCTTCATTGGAAGAGAGCAATGATGATGATGATGATGATGATGATGATGGTTGTATTGATTCTGTGAGGTTTTCGTTTGACTTGTTGTTTTCAGACTCTTTTGGAATTGGTTTATTCAATCTTTCCTTAAATTCTTCTTCTTCTTCTTCTTCTTCTTTCTTCTCCTTTTTTTCTTTCTCTTTCTCTTCTTTCTCTTCTTTCTCTTCCCCTTCTTTTTTTCTCTCCTTCTCTTTTACTCTTTCTTTTTCCTTTTCCTTTTCTCTTTCTCTTTCCTTATCATTATCAATTTCCATTTTTCCTTTATTTTCTTCTTTAATTCTAATAATGTTTTCCTTCTTTTGTTTACTTTGTTTTGATGAGCTTTCAATAACAGACGAAGAATTTGAAAGAAACTGTGAAGAAGAAGAGGAAGAAGAAGAAGATGATGATGATGATGATGATGATGATGATGATGAAGTTGTTGATGACGTTGAATGTGAAGAGGAAGAGGAAGAGGAAGAAAAAGAAAAAGAAGATTGTAAAGAAGAAGGAAGAGAATGAGGAAGAGAATGAGGAAGAGAAGGAGGAAGAGAAGGAGGAAGAGAAGGTGGTAGAGATGTAGATAAATAAAGAGGAAGATACAAAGTTAAGGGATATTGTTTTGTTGAAGATAAGGATGATGCAGAAGATGATGGTGATGAAGGAGAAGAAGGAGAAGGAGAAGAGGAAGAAGATGGTGATGATGATGATGATGAACTAGAAGAAGAAGAAGAAGAAGAAGAAGTTGATCTGATGTTTGTTGATGCAGAAGGTGGATAGAGAGATAAAGGAATCGGCAAAAGAACAGGAATTGAAAGAGGAAGAGGAAGAGGAGAAAGAGAAGGAAAGCAACCAAGTTGAGGAAGAGGCAGAAGAGAAGGGAGAAGCTGAGGCAGAGAAGGCAGAGAAGGAAGCGAAGGAAGCGAAGGAAGCGAAGGAAGAGTGAAAGGGCTGTTGGAGAAAGGGTAAATTGGATTCAGAGGAAAGTTGATGGGAGGATTGAGAGGTTTTGGGTTGAGGAGAGGAGAAGAAGGGGAAGAGGAAGGGGAAGAAGAAGAAGAATTAGAAGATGATGGTGGTGGTGATGATAAAGGGGAAGAAGAGGAGGAGGAGGAAGAAGACATTGAAGAAGAAGAAGAGGAAGAAGAAAAGGAAGAAGAAGATGTGGAAGATTTGTGGGATGCTTTAATTGATGATGAAAATAGCATAGACAATACAGAAGGAGGAGAAGGAGGAGAAGGAGGAGAAGAGGAGGAGGAAGAGGAGGATGAAGAGGAGGAGGAAGAAGAAGAGTTAGAAGAATCAACCAAACCATTTTGATTCACTGAAATCGAATCTGTTGATTCAACGTCATCTTTTCCAAGAGATATATTTTCTTTTGTTGTTTCATCTGAAATTTTGGTGTTATTCAAAAAAACATCTTTCTCTGTGTCTATTTCCTGTTCTTTCACTTCAAATAAATCTTTTGTGTTTTCCTTTTTTTCTTCACTTTCCTTTAATTTATCCTCTTTTCTGTCATTTTGTGAATGCGAAGCAATTTCCACTGAAGAAACTTCTGTTTGTTCATCATTTGATTGAATTGACTTGTCATCAACTTCTTTTTTATCCTCTTTCCCATCTTTTTCATTCTTTGCCTTTGTTTTTTTCTTCTTCTTCTTCATCAACTCCATCAACGTCAGCATCATCACCTTGCTCTTATTCTTCCTCCTTCCCTCCGCTCTCCAACTTTCTCCCCTTCCATCATCATTTCCATTCTCATTTCCATCACCCTTTTCACTTCCACTTCCATTCATTTTCTCCTTCTCTTCCTCCTCCTCCTCCTCCTCCTTCCTCTTCGCGTTCAGCAGCTCCTCCCTCCTCTCCCTCATCATCTCCCTCCACCTCATCGTGCATTCCCTCCCTGTCTTGCTCCTCTTCCTCTTCTCCTTCTCCTTCACGCACACCACAACTTCATCACTAATCGACAGCCTAACCACATCCTTCAGCAGAAAAAGTGCCTCTTTGATGTCCCCCCACTCATTTATCTTCTTCTTCTTCGTGTTTTTTGAAAGAAACCAATTGATCTGATACGGTTTGCGCGGTGGCTTGCTAACTTTCCGGATGTATCCAGTTGAACGAGATGCGATTGAACTGAGTGATTGTGACTCTAATTGATGGAATAGCTCGTCTCGGCTTAAATTGATTGATTTTGTGGAGGAATTGAAAGAATTTGATGAATTTGATGAATTTGATGAATTTTGTGAGTAAAAGGATTTGTGAGTGGATGGGGGTTCAGCAATTGATTGGATGTTGGGTGTTTTATTTGAAGAAATGGTATTTGCTTTTAATGTTTTTGATGCTTCTTCTTTTGTTGCGTTGCTTTCTTTTGGAATTTTCATTTCTTTTTTCACTTCATTTTCAATATCATTTTTTCCCTTTGTTTTGATTTCATCCTCAATAATAACACTGTCTTGAACTGATTGCGGAATTTTTTCAATTTTTTCAATTTTTTCATCTTCTTTCTCCTTTTTTCCTTCACTTTTTTCTTCAGCTCTTTCAACAAGTTTTCCATATTTTTCAATATCTTTCCCTTCTTTCAGTGTGTTGACAATCTCGGGCTCTTCATTGTGCCGTATCAATTGTTGGATTTCTTCTTCTTCATTTTCTTCCTCTTCCTCTTTTTCTCTTCCTCTTCCTCTTCCTCTTCCTCTTCCTCTTTCACTTGCCTTTCTTCCCTTTTTCTTCTTCTTTTTCTTTACAATCCTTTTCTTTGCTCCAACAGTTTCATCTTCCTTTGTATCATACTCATCTTCTTCATTCGCCCTCTCATTCAATTCTTCCTTTTGAATTTCTTCTTTTTCAGTCATTATTTTGTTGGATGTTGCATTCTTCTCACAAATTATTTCTTTTTCTATTTTTTCGTCTTTTTTCTCATTTCTCATTTCTATTTCAACTTCGTCAAGATGAATCATTTTTTTCCTCACTTCATCATTTTCTGTCTTTCCTCTTTCTTTGTTTTCTTTTCCTTCCTTTTTCTTCACTTCTGATAACTGTGCTTCAAGATTCTTTGTCAATCCATCTTCTCTTTCACTCTTTTTTATTCCTGAATCTTCTTCCTTCTCTTTTTCTATTTCTTCTTCTTCTTCTTTCTTTCCCTCCACAGATTTCAAACCCTGCTTTTCTGATCTCTTTTCATCGCTTTCATTGCCAACCTCATTCTTCTTCTTCATCGTCGTCTTCTTCTTCGACTGCGATTTCCTTCCTCTCCTCACACTCTGAATTCTCTTTACTTCCACAAATGGAATCAATCCCCTCACAATCTTGTTCCTTGACACAGTTGTCAGTGAATGCAATGCTTCTCCTTCCTTTTCACTTCCCGTCTTCCCATTCGCTTTTTGCTCCTCCTTCCACATCACAAACCACCCTGTCTCTGGCACGTACACTTTCTTCTTCGTCCTCACACACTTCACCACTTCTGTTTTGCTCATCATCTCATTCCAGTCCTCTGCCGTATATTCACTTTGAAACAAACCCATCTTCTGAAATATCCTGCGAATGAAACAAGCTCCCTGTGACTGTCTTTCTCTCCTCATCTGAAGCGCTTTGCGTGTTTCTTTGACTGTTCTCCTCTTTGTGCTTGAAGAGGACTTGCAGTCATTGGAATTCTTCTCTGCCTCTTTGATTTCTTTCAGCTTCTCTTTCAAATTGTTCAGCCGTTTTGACTGAAGCAAAAGCAGCAGCTCGGCAAAGGCAAGCAGAGGAGGTGTGGCTAGATGTCTTTCTATTTGTTGGTTTCCTTCAATGATTGAGGTGGAATTTGACACTTGCAATAAATCTGATTTGGATGAAGAATAAGAAGGAGAACGAGAAGATGTTGATGATGGCAAAGCAATATCTGCGTTGGAAAATACAAGTGAAGGAGCAGAACCAGAAGCAAGTGGAAAGATTGGTTTTTCTTGTTTGACCAAAGCGCCTTCTCTGTCAATTTCTTCAGAGGAAGAGTCAGAATACCACGGAGGTGGGCGAGGGATAAACGGGGAAAACTTCTCAATGTTGCTGAGGAATTTCATTGCATTGATCCCATTCAAGCGCAATATTTCTTTCACATGCTCGTCATTCGATGCTTTGCGTGCGTCTTCTCTCTGCCATCTTGGCCTGAACAGAAAAGACTTGCTATCATCTTCCATGATGGTTGGTTTTTCTTCCTGTTGTAGAAGTGTTTCCTGTTTAGCTTCGATTTGTTCTTTGAGAGCATTTTCCTCGTGCAGAGGAATAGGATCGTGAATTGCCTCTGTGAAACTTGCATCAATTGTATCGTCAACATTTTCGTACGGACATTCCATGTCTGCAATTTCATTATTCATTTCAGTTTCACTCAATGTTTCAATTTTGACATCTGAAGAAACTTTTTGTTCAGTAAGAGTATCACTTTTGTCTTTCATATCATCCAATGACTTAGGGGCCATTTGAAAAATTAATCGTTTTTGGAAGTTGTGTTTTGGCTTTACTTTCTGTTTCTTTCTGTACAATTTTTGCATTTGCTTCAGATTCAAGGTTTTAATTTTTTCCTTTAAAAAGACAAGACTTAGATGTTTTCAGGGGGGAAATGTTTCATACTGTGCACTGCGTGCAGAGCCAATTCTTCTTTTCTTTTATGTCGTTCACTTGCAATTCAGCGCATTTTAAATGGAACCTTTAAATAATCTCGCTCAATCAAAAAATGCAAACAAAATAAAATCATCAAACCAGTTTAGACACAAATCACATTGTATCTCACAGCCTTTTTAAAAATTTTTATGCATTCAAAGCGAAGTTCAAAAGTGTTCAGAATTGGTTTTTCATATCATTCAAATTATTGAGATAACAGAAAAGAAGATAAATTTTTGACAAAAGAAAGATTTAACAAATTAATAAATAAAATTAGTGGTGAGCTATTTGTCCAATAAATAAAACCTGATTCCGTTCCTTCGCAATTACATAAACAATAATCTTTTTCAACGTCCTCAGGTCTATAATTGAACAAATATATGTTTTAAACTCTTTTGTTAGATAGCACATACATCTTTACATGGTTTGATTCGGGGAATAATTGCCCTGAATCATCATGACTTGAGGACATCTAATTAAATAAAAATGAAAGAATAAAAAAATAATATGGTCCAATTTAAAAGCATCATCTTTTTTATTGTGTTCATCAAAACAATGAAAAGGTTATGATTTGTTTGTTATCAACTTATATCGAAAAAATAAAAATCATTTACCCATTGTAAATATCAGAAATACTAAAGATGGTAAATTTTCTACAATCGTGGATATGACCAATATACCAATATGATATTTCAAATATCACTTCTTTTTATAATAGAACTACTACATGGTGATTGGATTTCATCAAAAGTTCCTGATCCTTTCGAAGAACCAAATAAATCTGTTCCCAGACAACGACTAAATGATTACCAAAGAATTTTCAAAACTTCTACGTCATTACCTCCATCTTATGTATTTGATCCTCATGGAATTTTATTACCACCAGAATATAGAGTTCTCAATAATCACATAAAAGCTTCGCTACTGATAAAAAATCTCAATCCAAGAATTGTCATTTTAAATGTTTGCATTTTTTTTAGGATATAAAATATAATAAATTATTGTTTATAGGGAATTTCTTCAGATGAAACTACGGAAGAATTTTCAACAAACCTATTCCAAAATTGGGAACTTGAAAAACCAGATAAGAAAGGAATAATTTTGTTGTTGATGTGTGCTTTCGATTTTGAATTTTATTTTAGTGTGAAGATTCTAACTTTGTTACTTTCATATAGAATGAAAGATCGTCTGGTTCATATTACAACTGGAAATAGACTTCGATCAGCAATGTCTAATGGAGTTATGGAATCTGTAATTGCATTAATGAAGCCTTCCCTCCAAAAGCGTAAATATGCTGAGGTAATTGCAATTAAATGGCCTTTTTGTTGTTTCGCTTTTTATTAAAGATATTACTTTGTTTATTAATTCTATCCATTTTTCATCGCATCTTCCCGCGATTTTTATGAACTTCTTCGAAAGGCTCTGATGACAGGAATCACTGCACTAACACAAGCAGTTGACCAAGGCAGCTTGCCATTCGGGCGGACTTCGAATCCAAGCGAAAAAAATAACAAGTCTTTCTTTTCGAAGCATCCGGCCCTTGCTCTTGTGGGCGGATTGGGGATTATCATTGGCGCTGCGTATGCAGTCACTGCGTGGAAGAAGCAGCACAAAAAGAACACAGAAAAGACATTCACAAATGAAATTGTATGGAAGTTTTTCTTTGAATCATGTGATAAATTTCAATGAAATCTATTTATTCTCTTTTGTTTTATTGTTATTTTTAATATTTTCTCTTTATAACACCACAACAAACCAATATTCCCCTTTCTTCATCACTTCTTCATCGCTTCATCTTCTCTTCCCCATCAGTCTTCCTTGGTCTCTCGTCTGAAAAAAGGCGAAGCTGAAGCCAAACCCATCTTCAGTGAGTTCTGTCCCATTTGTATGGAACGCTTTCCTCCTTCACACCTCGCAAAGATGAAGGAATATGTGTGTTAGAGATGATGAATATTGTGAGATTACTTATTATTCTTTTTCTTTTTCTTTTTCTCTCTCTCTTTTTTTTTTTTTTTTTCAATGAGTTGTTCATTTATTTTTTTTTTTAATTGCGTTTTTCATTGAAAAATGTTATTTTTTTAATATTTTTTTTTCAATGATTCTCTCATCTTTCAATCACTTTCCGTATTTCCATTTTGTTTTTTTGTTATTGTTCTATCAAACATCAATTCAGAGTGAAAAACTATCATCTTCTTCATCTACTCCTTCATCATCATCTTCTTCTTCCTCCTCCTCCTCCTCCTCCTCATCTTCTTCTTCTCAACCCTCCAAATCCACCTCAGATGAATCCAGCTCCCCTCTTCCTTCTGCTCCCCCCATCAACACTTCCATCAACCAACAGGGAATAAGCTCATATCCCCCTCTCCCTCCTCCCTCTGAACCTCCTCCTCCTCTTCGTCCTTCTTCTTCCTCTTTCTCCTCTTCCTCTCTTTCTCCTTCTTCTTCTTCTTCTTCTTTTGCCGGCAAAATCCACGAAAATCCCCGCGATGCCGTCGAGACATTTCCGAAGTGTGGGCACCAGTTTCACCGAAGATGTGCTGATGAATGGCTTCAGGTGAGAGACGAGTGCCCTCTCTGCAGATGTGAGCATCCACGCCATTTAGAGGGAGAAGAAGGAGAAGGAGAAGAAGGAAAAGAAAGAGAAGGAGAAGAAGAGGAAGGAAGAGAAGAAAGAGATGGGGTGATGACAAGCACAGGTACGGGTACAGGAATACGAACTAATAATACTTCAGGAAGTTCAGGTATTTCAAATGGAACTGGCATTCTTTCTAAGATTGCGAGGTTTTTCACAGGAGACAGCAGAGGAAGCAGTGGAGAAATAAACAGAAATAATCAAAATGACAGACAAAATAGAAATTCAAGAAATACAAGAAATTCTTCCTCTTCCTCTTCCTCTTCCTCTTCCTCTTCCTTTTTCAACCCTCGTCCACTTGGATTGAGTGACCTGATGTTTATGCTGAACCGCTCAAACTTCATTCCTGGCCTTCTCACTGGCGCCTCTGCTTATCTCATCGGCAGAGCTCTTCAACATCCTTCTTCTTCTTCTTCTTCTTCCTCCTCTGATTCTTCAGATTCTTCTTCAGATGATCCGTCAACCAGTCATTTGCCAGGAGGGCTAAGCAACTTATTCGGCTTGGGCAGTTCTTCTCGTTCAGACAGAGAAAGATACAGCGACAATGAAAATGATAATGAAAATGACCCAACTGCATATCCCGATGTATGGGGGCGCCGGAATTCTTCTTCTTCTTCAAATGATTATGAACACTCTCCTTCGTTTGGAGGCTCATCACATATTCCGAAGGGAATTTTCAATATTGGCAGTCGATGGGACAATGAAGGAAGAGGATTTGCTGGAGGAATTGGACATAACGAAGGACATTGGTGAGAAAAAATGTAAAACAAAAAAAGAATTAATTTTATATGTATTGATAATTTTTAAATAAGTTATCACAGAAATGAACGCAATTAATTTTTGTGCAATTTTTAGCTTCTTTGATAACTTAAAAACTCATTTGTGAACGTTAAAATTGGTTATGGAATTGTTTGATCAGTTCTTCTAACGTATGGTTTTAAAGATCGTTTTTGTGAAAGGAACAATCATTGAAAAATGTTTTTCACATTATTGTTTGCTTGCGCTGTTGCAGAAGAATTTATTGACCTTGAAGATAATGGATATATCATCTACACAGTAAAGAAAGGTGATACTTTGTCCGCAATTGCCAAAAAATACGGAACAACAGTTAGTGCAATTTGCAGCTTAAATGGAATCAAAAATGCCAACTTGATTTATGTTGGGCAAAAATTGAAAATTCCACAGAATGGCCCAAATCCACCATCTCCACCATCACCACCAAGCCCAAATCCACCAAAGCCTGTTTCTGGAGGACATTACTTCCCTGGAAATGTTGATTCCATTGTTGGACATAAAACTTATGGAAATGGACAGTGTGTTGTGCTCGTTCAGTGGTTCTGCAAAGATATCGGATTGGTTAAGACATGGAGAGAGGGACCAAAGATTACACGTTCTCAATATCCAAAGAAAGGATGCGCTATTGCTACCTTCTTCAATGGTAGATATCCCAACTGGAGCACAGGAAATCATGGATGTTTCTTCCACAGCATGACTTCTGCTGGAATGGTTGTTGTTGAACAATGGGCTACTTCAGGAACTGTTAGAAAGAACACATTGAAGTTCACTGGAAAGGGTGATACAAGAGATGCTGGAAAATATTCCGTTGTTGCATAAATTAATTATTTAAAACTATATTGAGATTTTCAAACATGAATGAGTTTTCTTAATTTTTTTATTTGCTTTTTCTTTTCAAATAGATTCATGAGCTTTAAGAATTTGTTTAATTTCTCGGATTTTTGTTTTCAAATTTGTAAAAGGTTAGTGAACTTTTCAAATGAGTTTATAAAAAAAAAGGAGTTTAAAAGGAATATTCGAAAAAGACATATCAAAAAATTGTTGAAAGCACGGAAATTAGAACAAATGGGGAAAAATTTTTGCAATTATGAAAAAAACTGAGATTTGGTCCAAACTTTTTCTTCAATCAAAACATTTTAAATCAACTGTTACGATGCAAATAATTACAGAAAAATTCAAGAATTGAGAAAAATATTTGTTAGAGAAGAATGGAACAAAATTCATAAAGCAAAATATTTTGTCCCAAATACGTTCTTGTGAAACACAAAGTGAAAAATTGTTGAATTGATTATTATTGAAATTGTGAACAATTTTCACATATTCTCTTTGGTTTTCATTTCAAATATGAGTTCAGCGAAATGCAATCAAAAAAATGTTTTTTTTTTTTTTTTTTTTTTTTTTTTTTTTTTATTTTTATTTTTATTTTTTTTTATTTTTATTTTTTTTTTATTTTTTATTTTTATCTTTGTCAAAATATTTTTTTTTCCTTTACAAAAAAATAAAAATAAAAAAATAAAAACGAAAATAATAATAATAATAATTATACAGTCTAAACCTGATATAATCACGTCGAATATAATCACATTCGAATATAGTCACATTTTTCCATGCACCGACATTTTTGGCCTATTTTTCATTCATTTTCCATCGAATATAATCACAGGGCTGAAAATATATAATCACATTTTTTATTATTATGGGTGATTTTTTCAATGAAAAATCGATTTTTTGATCAAAATTTTCAATTTTTCACTTTTTCAAAAATGTGCTCAAATAAGTCAATATAATGTGCGTTCATGATCAAAATTGATCAAGCAAATGAAAAATGCGTTTTTATGAAGAATTTTCAAAAATGAAAAAATCGACCCAAAATTAATTAATTAATTAATTAATTTTTATTTTTTTCTGTGTTGAGCATCATCGTATATAATCACAATCGGATATAGTCACAAAAAGTTGTGCAAAAACCGATGTGATTATATCCGGTTTAGACTGTAATAATAATAATAATAAACTGAAAATCTATAAAATAAAAAATGCAGAAGTTAATAAATGAAATGTTTTTTTTTTTCAATTTTTCTTGAGTAATTTTTTTGTTCCTGTTTGCAGGATTAATTATCTTTATGGAATAATCCCGAAATGTGTTTTTCATATTGAAAAGAAGCAAATGTTGTATATATGAGTTATCATTATGATTTTATTTTTTATTATCCAATTTTTTCATGAAGTCCATCGAATTCTTTTCATTTTGTATTATCTTTCATTCAAAATGTTTTAATGTTCTTCCTTGAATTGTTGAGAGAAAAACTACGGATTAATTGCTATGAAAATATTAAAACATCTGTTTCAAAGAGAGATTCAATTCATTCATATTTGTTTCTTTCCAATATGAATGATAAGCAATGATGTGAAGATGCTGTTCTTGGGCAAAATCCCACATTTGACATTTCGTTTCGAAATGTTCTTCAAAATTAAAGTCTGCAGATAATTTTTTCGATAGAAAATGCCCAGTGTGGGTTTTTACACAAATGGAACTTTTTCACATCAAATTCATATGTGACAAAATTTTTTGCTTTGTGAAATTTGTTCCACACAACACTGTCAAAAATTTTTCTCATTTTTTAAAAAGCAAAGTGATTTTTTTTGAAATCATATTTTTTTTCTGTCACAATACTCTGTTTGAAATTTTGTATTGCATTTTTGTTAATGAGCATTGAAAAGTGAAAATGCTATCTTCAAAAAAATTATGAATTCAATAAATACGTTTGCTTTTACAATAGTTGCAATCACAAAATATGGAAATGATAATTATCTCGCTATTAACAGAAGAAAATAAAATATATAACCCGCCGATAAAAAATTATGATTTCAAATATAATCACCAATATTTCTTTATTTTATTTTGCATGATTCTTTCAAAGTTATTATTATTTGAAGTGAAAATAGTTTGGAACAAATCATTGATTTTTTCATAAATGCAAGAATTCTGTCCCATTTCATTAATTACATTTAAAGTTTTAGATGGCTTGCATCATTATATAAAAATTCTGACATAATTGTAATTTAGATAACAAAAGATAGGAAAAAATAATTTGATTGGATTGTTCAAAGCCAATTAAAAACAAAATACAGATATCGAATAAAATACCTGACATCGCAAAAAATATCGGACAAGATCGATTTCTCAATAACCGCAAGAGGAATAATTCTGACAATTTTCCTATAAATATATCTCATCAATACAAATTCAATTGATAAACAAGACTTACAAAACTTCCTCGTTTGTGCTCAGAAAGAATTGTTATTTAATTCTTGGAGAAACAGGATTTTGAGTTTCTCAGAGATTTTGAAAATTATTTTTTCTTAGCACAAACGAGGAAGTTTTGTAAGTCTTGTTTATCAATTGAATTTGTATTGATGAGATATATTTTGAGGAAAATTGTCAGAATTATTCCTCTTGCGGTTATTGAGAAATCGATCTTGTCTGGTATTTTTTAATATGCTAGGGATTTTTTGCGCAAATTGTAATGTCTTTTTTATTTTTGTCAAACAGTTTTTGTTCACAAATGGTAAATGCAAATTGATTTCAGAATTTTTTATAAGCAGGAAGATATTAAATTATTCTATTAACATTTTTTAAAACCGAATTAATTTGTGAGAATTAGGAATAGCAAAATATGTGAAAAAGTTGAAAATTGATCTTATCCTAATATTTATTTTGTCAGCAATAACAGTAAATGACACTTTTTATCAATTTTTAACTTTTCAAAACCTTGAAAAATTTATATTTAATTTAAATATTGAACATAAAAAATGCAATAATATAAATATATAAATGAAAAATTTGCTATTTTAAACTTGATACATAGAAACATATAATGAAATGATATTATATTTCGATACCAAGAAAAAGATTATGATTGAAAAAAACTAGTTTAAAAGAAATTATGATCTATGGAAGGTCTGATCTTTGTTATTTGATCCAAAAATGTCCAGAAAGAGGAGCGACGATACAGATAAATTACAACGTATTGCTATTGTTAAAGCAGATCGTTGTAAGCCAAAGAAATGCTCGTTGGAATGCAAAAGATTTTGCCCGGTGGTCAGACAAGGCTCAAAAACAGCTGGAAAGTTGTGCATTGAAGTACAGCACGAAGATAAACTTGCATTCATATCAGAGGAACTTTGTATTGGTTGCGGTATTTGTGTTAAGGTTGGTACAGACCTTGAATTGATTTTTTAGAAAATATTAATTATTTTTTAATTTTTTCTCGTCGTTATGATATGATCATAAATAGAAATGCCCATTCGAGGCCATTGAAATTATTAATTTGCCAAAAAGTCTGGAGAAAGAGTGCACACACAGATTTGGGCCAAATGCATTTAAACTTCACAGGTTACCTGTTCCAAAGCCTGGGCAAGTTCTTGGGCTTGTTGGAACAAACGGTATTGGAAAGTCAACTGCACTTCGTATTCTTGCAGGAAAGTTAAAGCCAAATCTCGGTAAATTTGATAATCCTCCAGATTGGCAAGATATTTTGACCTACTTTAGAGGAAGTGAACTTCAAAACTACTTTACGAAGGTTTTGGAGGAAAATCTGAAAGCAATTATCAAACCCCAATACGTTGATCAAATTCAGCAAGTTATTCACGGAAAAGTTGAAGCACTTTTAGGTGCAAAGAATCAACGAGGAATGATGGAAGAACTTCTTGTTGAACTTGATCTTGTTAATGTTAGAGATCGTGCAATTGAAGATTTATCCGGAGGTGAACTTCAACGTTTTTGCATTGCTCTTATTGCTGTTCAAAAGGCTGATGTGTTTGTGTAAATTGAAATTCAAAATTTAAATATTGCAATCACCTCTGTTATTTATCAACTATCTCTGCTTTGCTTTTTTTCATTTTATACAGATATATGGTTGATGAGCCTTCATCATACTTAGATATTCGTCAGAGACTTCGCGCTGCACGGACAATCCGTGATCTTTTAACTGATTCAAAGTTTGATTTTGATTCATTGGGCTTAATCTTCTATTTAATTAAATATTTGATGCTTTTTTTCAATTATATGCTCATTTATCCATCTCTATTAATTTAATTATTCAATTGTTTCTTTCTTCAAAAAAATAAAATAAAATCAAAAAAATTAACCTTAAAGTTATGTTATCTGCGTGGAGCATGATTTGTCTATTTTGGATTATCTGTCTGATTTTGTGTGTGTGCTGTATGGGCAGCAGGGCGCATACGGTGTTGTTACATTCCCAATGGGTGTGAGAGATGGTATCAACGTCTTCTTGGCTGGTCACATTCCTTCTGAAAATCTTCGTTTCAGACCGTTTGAGCTTTCTTTCAAGGTTTGTTGGATTTAAAATGAAGTTATTTTAGATAAATTCATCTTTTTCTTTAATTTTATCCTTTCTGTTAATTTGTTTAATAACAATCTTCATTTAATAATAAAATCACACATTATTATAATTATTTATAATTATTTACATTAATAATTGCTATTCATTTCTAATATAGATTTCTGAAACAGCGGATGAGGAAGACAAATCCAAAGGTGCATTAGCCACATACACCTACCCTGAGATGCACAAGAAGCTCGGCACATTTGAGCTCACAGTCGAAGCAGGGCAGTTCTCAGACTCAGAAATCATTGTTCTGCTGGGGGAGAACGGGACAGGCAAAACAACACTTGTCAATCTGCTTGCAGGGCTTCTGCAGCCAGACGGCGGAGTTGAGGTTCCCTTGTTGAATATCTCGTACAAACCACAGAAGATTTCTCCGAAGCCTGACAAGGCGAATCCACACCGCACAGTGAGAGAACTGCTTCACAGGGCGATTGGGGCGAGATTTGGGGATGCGCAGTTCAATACGGATGTGCTGAAGCCGATGATGATTGAGCAGCTGATGGACAAAGAAGTGCAGTATCTGTCTGGAGGAGAGCTTCAGCGTGTGGCTATTGTGGTGTGCTTGGGAAAACCAGCCAATGTGTATCTGATTGATGAGCCTTCAGCGTATTTGGATGCCGAACAGAGAGTTGTGACAGCAAAAGTGATCAAAAGATACATCCTGCACTCGAAGAAGACAGCATTTGTGGTTGAGCATGACTTCATCATGGCCACATATTTAGCAGACCATGTGATCGTCTTTGAGGGGACACCTGGTTCAAAGGCACTGGGAAAAGCACCCGAGACGCTGCTAACTGGTCTGAACTCGTTTTTGACACAGCTGGAGATTACATTCAGAAGAGATCCATCGAACTTCAGGCCAAGAGTGAATAAGCTGAATTCGGTTAAAGACAGAGAGCAGAAGCTGGCAGGGCAGTATTTCTTTGTCGGGGAGAGTGGAGGAGATGATGAAGGGCTGTCGGGGTCAGGGAAAGGGAAGAGAGGGAAAAAGGGGGGAATGAGTTCGAGTAAAATTGCATCCAGTGAAGGGGCAGATGAAGATGATGGAGGAGATGATGATGGAGAAGGAGAAGAGAGAGATTGAGGTGGAGGAGAAGGTCATATCACTTTGTGGCATAGAAATGGATGTTAAATGGAAAACATGAAAGAAAAAAGTTAGATGGATAGAAAGAAAGAACAATGCTTTTGATGCAATCTACCAAATAAATGCAATTATTTAATCATCTGTATTCAAACTTATAATTTTTTTTTTAAAGAACGAAATAAACCTATTTTTTTATCATAATAAATAGTTTATGCAATTTTTTAGCTATTCATTTGCACAATCATTGTACTGCATCCATTCCATGCTTGTTTTTCATCTCACTTTAATCGAACTACAAAAAAATATAGTTATTTTGAAAAGTTTCTGAAAATATACTGATTGATTTACTGGAAAACATCAACCTTTCAATTGTTTTTACAATAATAATGAAAAAAGAAGAAACTTATTTCGTGAAATTCTTCAAGAACCAATTTATTCTTACAAAAATATAAGATTAAACATAATATTGAAAGAATAAAAAATTCTAAATTCTAAAATTTTATTCCCATTCAATAAAAACAATTTTTTTGAAATAATTTTATTTTTAATTGGAATCATGAACACACATACATCATTTATTTCAATTTTTGAGTAAATTGATGGTAAAAATTAGGAGACGAAACCAGGTTTTCAACTAATTCTGCTTATGGGAAATTTCCCATTGTTTGATTATCAGTATTCGGAATTATTAACTCAAAATTTTAAATTTGTTTAATAATGTCCGAATCATCTTCGCCCGAAGTGTTTAAACCATCTACCACATTTCCAGATGTTCAAGAACGCGATTCAGAATCTGCAACGTCTGAAATATCAATAGTTCAATATGCCCCACAAAAGTCCCAGGAACCATCGAAAATAACACCACCTTCTTCTCCTTCTTCAATGATAAATCAAGAGCCATCGATGTCCGCACCTCCCGAACACGCATATATTGAAGAAAAGAAGAAATCACAAGCTTCAAAGACTGAGATCAAACGCAGGAGGAACACGGAGGAAGCACATTGGGGTTGCTGCAACGTGTTTTTCTGTTTCTATTTTCAATTTGTGTTCCGTTGCAAGCCTATCCAAGATGAGGACGTTTACGAAACACAAAAATCTGATCTCACATCAGTCACAACTAAAAATGGAGAAGAGTACTGGATGAAACGATACGTTGAGTATGTTAAGAAATTAGAGGAATATGAGCAGGAAAAAGCCAGGAATCCAAAGTATGAAAATATTTATTTTTTGTTTTTGCAAAAAATTTTCATTTGAATGTGTATTCTTTATAGCACAAAGATGAAAGAACCTTCAAAGCCATCCCTTGCAGCAACGATTGTCTTTGGAGTTGGAACGTATAAAATGGTTGCAGCAATGATATTTCTGACTCTTTGGTATGAATTCACTCAAATTTTAAAAATTTTAAAGTTATTTTTTTAAATTCAAAGCTATGTGAGTTATTTCATTCAACCATATATGATGAAACTTATTCTTGAAGTTGTTGCTCGGAAGGTTTTCAATCCTAACGAAACATTTCCTTATGCTCCGGCTATTATTCTCATTCTTTGTCCTTGCATGAATATCATAAATTCATGGGCTTTAAGAATTTTCTTTCATTATTCTGCGAATGTGAAGACAGCATTAAGCGGAATGATTTACAACAAAACTCTTTTGCTGAACATTACATCACAAAGCAATATAGACACGGGACGACTTTTGTCATTGCTTGCTGCAGATTCAAAAAATATTTGTGATATGATTTGGATGCCGTTTATGCTTGCATTTATTCCCATTGAAATCATCATGCCATTCGTTTTTGTGTGCGTTGATTTTGGATGGGTCGGTATTATGTCTCTCATCACACTCTTTTTATTCTTCCCTATCCAAGTGTTCATATCATCACTTCTGGCAGGCAATATGAAGAAATATCTAAGCCACAACGATGATAGAAACAAAGTCACCAACGAAACATTGCAAGGGATGCGTGTGGTGAAGTTCACAGGGTTAGAGCATGTGTTTATCAGCAAAATTGATATTCCAAGAAGAAAGCAAGAGAGAGATGTTTTGGTTTTTTCATTCTGGCAGCAATTTATGTCAGGGATGATTAGGGCTATTCCACCTTTGGTGAACATAGCTACGTTCGGTACATACATTGCCATTTACAATGTTAATCAGTTTGACTTCCCTGTGAAAGTGATGCCAAACATCGGGTTTTTGACAATGATGACACGAGAAACGAACATGATACCAATGTATCTGCAGGCTACAGCAATGATCCACATCAGTCAAAAGCGTATAAGAGATTTCCTTCTCTTGCCAGAATTGAAGAAGGAAGTGATCAACGAGCCAGATGATGCAGAGGTTGCATTGACAATCACAAATGGAACATTCAAATGGGGAGATCCTCCAGAAATTCCATTGTCAATGGAAGAGAAGATGAAATTGAAGGAAGAAGCCAAGCACAGGAAAATGGAGGATGCGAAGCAAACTGCGGAGAAAAAAGAAAATGCAAAGGCAAACAACAGCAATCAAGGAGATCAGAAGGATAATGTTAAATCAGAACAGACTCCAATTCCAACAATCTTTGATGAAGACAAAGCATCATCATCATCATCATCATCATCTTCTTCTTCTTCTTCTTCAACAGCTGAGAAGGCAGAAGAAACAAAAGAGGAAAAGAAAGAAGAAAAGAAAGAGGAAGCAAATACAGAAACATCAACTTCTGATTCAGACAAGACTGCTGAATCAGCTCCAGAGGAGAACAATGAGCCAGCTGTTGTGACCCAATCAACAACAATTTCTGCGCCAGTTGCAACAACCGCATCTGAAACACAGCCTTCTGTATTCTCTCTCTCAGAGCAATCAAAAGATGACAAAGGGAATGCACCAGAAAACGTAACACCAGCCATTTCTGCCCAGTCATCGACTCCACCACCTTCAACAACACCCTCGACCACTCCCTCGCCATCTCCTTCTCCTTCAGCCACACCGTCGAGTCGCAACAAGATTGCACTGCAGTCTGTGAACATCACCCTTCCCAAGGGCTCTTTGACGATGGTTGTGGGTGGAGTAGGGTCTGGCAAGTCTTCTATCGGGGCAGCGATCATTGGAGATATGGACAGATTGGAAGGAGAAGTGAGATATCGTGGCTCTATCGCGTATTGCCCGCAGGTGGCGTGGATCAACAACAACACAGTCAGAGGTAATATTACTTTTGGATCGTTTTATGAGGAAGAGAAGTATCTGAATGTGGTGCGTGTGTGTGCATTGGAACCCGATTTCAGGACTTTGTCTGCTGGAGACCAAACAGCCATTGGAGAGAAAGGAGTGAATCTGAGTGGCGGGCAAAAAGCTCGTATTCAACTGGCGCGTGCTGTGTATTCAGACAGAGACATCTACATTTTGGATGATCCTCTTTCAGCAGTCGATGCACACGTGGGGAGGTATCTGCTGGAGGAGTGCATTTGCGGCCAGCTGAAGGACAAGACAAGACTGCTGATGACGAACCAGCTGCAGTTTTTGGATCGTGCAGATAACATTATTCTTTTGAAGCATGGGCTTATTGCTGCACAGGGGAAATACGAGGATTTGCTCGCACAAGGGATTGATTTTAGTCAATTCATCATCAAAAAGAAGAACAAGAAGGATAAGAAGCACAAAGAAGGAGAAGAAGAGGAAGAAAGCGAAAGCGATGGGGAAGAGGAAGAAGAGGAAGGAAATGAGAAGCAAGAAGGAGAAGAAGGCAAAGAAGGCGAGAAGATGGAGAAGAAAAAAGGAAAGTCACACAAACATTCTGGTCATCACAAGCATCATGCAAAGAGCGACCAATCGACTGGTGCAACAGCCAAAGATTTGGAAGGAAAAGGGTCTGAAGCAGGAAAGCAGATTATCACAGAAGAAGAGTATGAGACCGAAGCAGTGCCAATTTCCAACTACATCTCCTATGTGAGCTCATTGTTCCCATGGTGGGGATTCATTATCTACATTCTTTTGGCTATTATTGCTGAAGGAACACAGATATTCCAGTCATACTGGCTGGGCATTGTGGGGAATCCTTTAAAGTTGGATGTGATTCCTTATGGATGGAAGATTGGAATGTATGGATTAATGTGCGTGTTTGGGTTCATCTTCCAATCGCTGAGGGCAGTTGTCTCTGGCTTTGCAGTTGTTCGTTCCATTCGCATCATCCATGACACGCTTCTGAAGAATGTTGTGCACTGTCCGCCTTCATTCTTTGACACAACGCCAATGGGAAGAATCCTGAATAGATTCACAGGAGATATGTCCCTGGTGGACACATCTCTCTTTGGGTTGTTCATTCAAGTGGTTAATATGGCAATCGGAATCGTTGGGCAAATTGTGATTATTGCAGTTGACACTCCGTTCTTCCTTGCGATTGGGCTGCCTGCGCTTTTAATTTACTGTGTGATTCTTGTTCTTTACTCACGTGCAGCTCGAAACTTTCAAAGGCTGGAAGCTATTGCTCGCTCGCCTGTGCTTTCGATCTTCAGTGAGACTGTTACTGGTGCCGGTCTGTCGACAATCCGAGCATTCCATTTGGAAGAAAGCTGGAGACAGAAGTTCTACAAGGCAAACGATGATTGGTCTGTTCGGCTTGTGCTGTTCATGGAAGGAAAATCATGGGCAGATATGTACAATCAGATTGTCACAATGGTGTTCACAACGGGTGTGATTCTTCTGGGATGGTTCTTCATGGAGCCAGCAAATCTGAGCGTGGCAATCACAGCTTCAATGACATTTGCGTTCTTGGGCTCGTTTATGGTGATGCAATCAGTCGATCTTGAGTCAAGAATGACATCATACCAGAGATTGGATTTCTATTCTTCACATCTGCCACAGGAATTGGAGTATTCAAAGATCAACAAGAAGGTTGCAATTAATCCCCCTGCTGACTGGCCACAGAAAGGGAATGTTGATTTTGAGCATGTGACGTTCAGATACCGTCCTGGCCTCCCATATGTTCTGCAGGATGTGAACTTCTCGTTTGCAGGCGGAGAAAAGATTGGGGTGTGTGGGAGAACAGGAGCTGGGAAGACATCTCTGCTGTTTGCGCTGTTTAGACTTGTTGAGTTGGATCCAAAGCTCCAGCCCATAATGATAGATATGGAGACAGGAAAGCCTGTGGATGCGCCCGATGAAGAGCCTAACAAAGGAAGGGTTTTAATCGATGGAATCGACATCTCTAAGGTCGACCTCAGCAGAGTGCGGAGATCAATTGCAATTATCCCCCAGGACCCCACGCTGTTCACGGGGACACTCAGATACAACCTGGACATTGGGAGCAAGTGCAGCGACGATGAGATATGGGAAGTGTTGGATCTGATTGAGATGAAAGAAGTTGTTTTGGGAATGGAGTTTGGGCTAGACACGCAAATGTCTGAGGGAGGAAACAACTTCAGCTGCGGGCAGCGCCAACTTATTTGCTTTGGAAGGGCGATGCTGAATCATTGCAAGATTGTTGTGATGGACGAGGCAACAGCGAATGTGGATGTGGAGACCGATGCAAAAATACAGAAGACCATTCGCAGAGTCTTTAGCAGCCAAACGATGATTATCATTGCTCACCGTCTTAACACCATTATGAATTGTGATAGAATCATGGTGATGGACCAAGGGCATGTTGCTGAGCTTGACTCTCCTGCGAACCTGTTGGCGAACCCAAGTTCTGCATTCAATGGTCTTATCCAAAGTCTTAGTGAATAGAATTTTTATGTATATTCATTTAAATTCATATTTATTGCAGATCTTTTTTGAAAAGATTTCTACATTTAATTTATTTTATAATTATCATGATTATTAAATATTTTTAATTTCGAAACAAGAACATTCGCTGAATGATATTTTCTTCATTTGACACATTCATTTTTTTTTTTTTTTCCTTCTTATGATATTTTTGTATGTCAATATTATATGATATTACCGTTTCTTGATCTAAGTTTTGAACATATTTCTCATTTCATATTTTATGTGACATTAGGTTGAAGTTGTACTGCCTTTTCCTTTTTTTATAAGTGCCTTTTGCTACTGAGTGCTTGTGAACGTCTCATTGTGTTGTAGCTGAACATGAAGAAACATCATTTTTATTAAGTTTTGTTTGCTAAATGAAATATTTTTTTTTTATCAAACAAATCGAAGCAATTAATCGTGATTTATTTTTGGCAAGACTTGAAGATATGGGAACGTCTGGAATAAGTTTATTTCTGTTTTATTTGATTTATAATTAATCATAATGCAATTATAATCTCCAAAAAACGTGCGGAAAGTGGTCAAAAATATAATTTTTATTCTTTGAAAAAAGGTCATTTTCAAGTATTTATGTGTTTGATCAAACATTCATCAAATGTATTTATCATACAGAACGTTCACATAAATGACTGCTTATGAACTCAACGATATATTTTCTGATGAAATGGGTGCTTGGAAATGGTATTTCGAAAATGTACTGGAAGGAGAAGCTCCAAAATGCAGACACGATAAATGCCAAATGATATTCACATCCGGAGGCATATATTACAAAAATTGGAGACTCGGAAAATGTGGGAAAAAACAGTTTGTTTTTTAAAACACATCTTTGGAAAATACGAAAATTCCACTGTGAAAGTTTTTGATGATTGTTTCGTATTATCACATTGGTTTATCAACCGCACACATTGGTGAACTGCTTGGAATAAGTGAAAACAAAATTCATTATAGGACGAGTGTAATTCGAGTCAGATGCACATCAATATTGAACAAAAATCAAGCTGTCATTGGAGGGCCGTGAAGAATTGTGGAGATCGACGAAGCTTTTTGGAGGCGCAGAAAATATGTGCGAGGGAAAAAGAAGAGTGAAATTTGGATATTTGGAGCCGTGGAAAGGAAACCAGAGGGAGGTGCGGGGAAGAACTTCATGATGATCGTGCCAAATAGAATGGCTGAGTCATTGGTTCCAATAATACGAGTTAAAATCCTTCCTGAAACTTGGATCATGAGCGATAAATGGAAGGCTTATTCCAGATTGTTAGATTAAGGTTATTCTCATGAAACTGTCTGTCACAAGCGAAAATTCAAAAAAAAAAAATTCACATGCATGCACAAACACTGTCGAAGGTTTGTGGACGAATTTACGGAAATATTTTCCAAGAACAGGATGTAGAGAAAAGTATCTTGGTGACTATTTATCTCTGTAGCTGGTCGGAAGAAACAAACAAATACAATTCGAGGATCTCACAAAGGATGTTCCTCTTGATTTAGCTGAAAAAGAAAAAGAATTGGATGAATCTGAAAGTGAAAAAATAACTCAACAGCATCAGAGCTTGAATCTGATATACAAGATGAAAATGATATTTTGGAAATGTCAGAATTTGAAGAATCTGATTCACTTGGAGCTGGGGACTGTGCAAGTGAATCGGAATTTGACCCCATGGAAGTTGATTAATTTTTTTTTTTTTTTAAATTCCAATTTTTTAAAATTCATTCACCCATTTTTTCTTCAATTTTTTATTTTTTATTTTTGACTTTTTTGTCAACTTCCGCACATCATTAATGAATGAAAAAATGATATCTATTATGAATTTAACTTTCATATTTATTTTACAGAAGAAAGGCCTTTTCATGAAATGTGGTTTGCCTTTTTTTTTTGTAATTTATTCATATGTTAAACGATAAAAGTGGGTTCTCCAAAAAGTGATCTTTTATCCAAATATTTTCAAAGAAAAAACTGGATCGCTATTGAAATAACACTGAAACTCTCACAAAAATTGTTTCAATATGGGATAAAATTTTTGAAATCATGACTTTATTCGGTGTGCTGTTTTTTCAAAGGTTGTTAGTCTTTGAAAAGAAATTTTGTATACAAATGTTAAGTAATTTTCAATAGTTTCTGAAAACATTGTCTTTGAAGAAATAAAGAAGCAGATATCTTCGATAAGTCATTTCATTTTTCAGCGTTCATGTGTTAATGTTCAAGAGAATTTGTCGATTTGAAAATAATGAAAGAAAAATTATGATTTCAAAAATTATCACACATGTCGATTCATATTTTTTCAGAGCAACATTAATGACACACTAACAATCAAAAATAACTGATCCACTTTCAAAAATTGAAAATATGAACCAACAGTTATGTAAGGAAAAAATCACATTCAATTATTATTATTATTGTCAAACATGTTAATGCTTTGTGATAGAGATAATTTTTTTTTTTTTTTTTTCAAAAACAATAAAAAATGGAAAATTATCATGTTAATAGAAAAAATAATTTGTCAAAAATATGCGATCTGAATTTTCAAAAAAAAAGTAAATTTCCAAGAATTAATTCCAATAACATGATCAAAATATATTAAAAGTTAATTGATCCTCATTCATTCAAAATAACTGTTTGATGGGGTTTGAACATCGAATGAACATGTTAATTTAAATAATCCATTTCAATTTCATTCCATGTATCCATAATTGATTGTTTCAGCTGATTTTCATCTTTCTGTGGTTCTTTTTAATTAAGAACTTTCCTCCAAAAAATACTCCACACATTTTTGATGACACAAAAATCTGGAGAATTAGTGTGCTATTCAACGCTGGTTATTGAAAAATTTCTGAAAACTTTTTGCATTTTGATTGATCGATGAATTGGTGAATTATCGTGGATAAATCTCCAATTATATTTGTGCCGCTTGCGTGCATAAGGAATCAATGAAAACTTCATAATTCAACTATATTCCTTAGAATTCATTGTTTCGCTGATAAAAACGATAGGAGATTTGAAATAATAACCCACTGCATTCCAAATACTTATTTTTTCTTGTTTATTCTGACTTTGATGAACGAAAATTTCCTAATTATCTTGTTCAATCCATTCCATTCTTGTATTATCTGGTTCAAATAAATTGTATTTTTTTTCATCAACGAAGATCGTTCGTTCCCATAATACATCATCACTTAAATGTTTTTTAGCAAATTCATTTCTCTTCTCACAAGCATTCTTTGACAGGAAAGGTTTGATTTTTCTCTTTGAATATTTTCTATTCACCAGGCGTAATAGTTGATGAGCAGTGGAATTTCTGAAATTCACTCCAAGATAATCGGTCAGATTTCTGGCTCTTCGAATTTGTATGCGTTTTGATTCTTTTTTAGCTTTCCTCAACAGAGCAGGTGTAAGAATATGTGGCCTTCCAAGTTTGCGTCTGACACAGTTTTGATTGAATATAGTTTGTTTTTATGTCTTTTTACAGTATTGACTGAAATATTCAATAAACGAGCATTTTCGTTTCTTCCTTTTCCTTGATCTCGCAGTAAATGTATTTTCTTTTGAATCGAGCCTTTTGTGATTCTTGTCATTTTGTTTTGTTTGTGTGTTATTTCTTTTTTGTATTAATGCTTTCATCATTCACAAATTAACCTTTTTTCCAGATCACATTTTTTTTTTTGAAAATAATTTCCTACCAAATATGAAAATAAACATTTTTTAATATTGATCAACTCTTTTTTTTAAAACAAAAACCGATAAATCTTTAATATCATTTAGAAATTTACTGATCGATAGATTTTTACTTCAGACTTTTGCTTTTATTACAAAAAAATAAAGAAGCATCATCAGCATCACATAATTCTGATGAAAAGTGTGTCATTATAATATTTTTCATCAAAAATTCTTGATTTATCCCTTTTTTATTAATTATTCAATCGATGCATTTTCATATACCCACTATTATTCAATAAGAAATTTTGATTATGGTTAAAACACACAAATCTGCTTTCAGAACAACATTGCATCCAAATGGGATTGACGGTGTCAAAGATTTGGAGAATTTTTGGAATGCTAAGGCAAAAAAATATCTTTATGATGGGGTTAGATGGTTTAAATATTATCATTTGTCTTTTTTTGAAAGAAATTCTCTCATCTTTTTTTAAATATCTCAACTGCAGCCGCAGGAAAAACTTCAATAATGAATAAGCTAAGTCCGAGTAAATACATTCAAACAGTACCTACAATTGGATTCTATTTGGAAGAATTTCATTTCAGAAGAATTACCTTTACAATTTGGGATATTGGAGGAAACTTAAGAGCAAAACGATTAGGATACCGCCTCTGCAAGGAAAAAGATGCGATTATTTTTGTAATAGACAGTGCAGACATTTCTCGCCTTGCTTGCACAACAATGGAGTGCGGAGATTGTGTGAAAGAGGAGCTTCACTTTTTCCTTCAACAAAAAGAAGCAGAAAATGCTCCACTTCTTATATATGCGAACAAGCAAGATCTGAAAGGGGCTGTCAGTCCAGAATATATTCTGGAAAAGCTGGAACTTGATCGTGTTTGTGCAGGGAGATCTTGGTACATTCAGCCTTGCTCTGCTTTGACCGGAGATGGACTTCTGGAAGGCCTTAAATGGCTTGAGAACGAGATTGCTCGCAAACGGAAATAGGATAGTTGCACAAAATGGCTTTCTTTTTATATTTTTCAGGAAAAAAAGTATTTCAAGATTGTTATGAATTGGATTGAATAAAAAATTTTGTAAATTGAATGCTTGATTCAAGCTTTTTTACGTTTAATGTTGAAGTGAAGCTTATTGTTATTATTTGTTGGAGTTTTCTTTTCCTTTTAATTTTCACTTTATTTCCTTTAATAACGAGTGATTTTTTCTTTGAGCACTTTTCACTTTGTTTTTGAGCGAAACGAGGGATTTTGTTGATGGCTATCATTTTTTGTTTCATCGTTTCTTTCAAATGAGATTTCATTCTTTTTAATTTGACTCTGCAAAGAGGTTGTTTGTGCACTCATATTTTGTTTTTTCTTTTTGCTCATTTTTTGTGATGAATTAGAGAAGCTTGATTATTGCGTTTGATAAATGAAGCTTGACGCAAATGTATTTGATTCAGTTTGACAAAGAAAATACATTTCTTTCTTTCTTTGTCTTTTTCTTCAATTTTTATATTTTCACAATTTGACTTTGATGATGAGCATCATCTTTTATTTGACTGAAAAAAAAAAGAAAAAAAATTTTCAAATTTCGTTGGTCATTTTCAATAAATTGAATCCTGAAGCAATACTTCTTTTTTTATTTGAGTGATTTTTATCTTGATAAAAAAAAGAAAACAAATTCTTAAAATGAAAGTTTTCATCAAATAGCATCCATAAATAAAGAAAGAGAAAGATGACTCCATATTCCACAAAAGGAAAGAAAAAAGAAAATGTCTCTTTCTGCTCTGATTGAATTCTGTTTTTATGCTCTGCATTCACACCCAAAAAGAGGATCGCCTGCACATGCCCAGTTTATTAACAAAGAAATATTCAATGAGAGAGAGCAAGAAAAACAATCAAAATCAGAAACAAAAGAGGAGGAAATTGAAGATGTACATAAGAGAGAACTTCTTTTGAAACTCAACATAAATCAGTCATTAATGCAAAGTTGAGCGCTCCAAACGATAAATGGACGAAATCACACTGTTCCGTAAACACCATTCCTCTTGAAGTACTCCATTGTGCTTCATTCTGTTGCTTTCGATGTTTTTTTTTGTCTTTATTGTTTGTTCAGAGGATCCATCTTTGCTCATTTTCCCTTTCCTCCCTGCCAACAAACTGCAACGAAAGCAAGCAAGACTCCAAATGCTGCCCTCATCCCATGTCTTTGTCATGCTCCATTTCAATTGGACTGAAAAAAACAGAACAAACTGCATGCATTCGAAGACACCATTTAAAATATCCATTTGAAGAGACATTATTGTCTTTTCCACTTTCTCCTTTTCGCCAAATCGAAAGAAGCTTGATCAATTGAGTCGGTTAGCATAGGCATTTTCCATAAACAGTTCAGCAACTTGGCGTTTCATCTCACGCTTGTACAGCAGTAATACTACAAGCAAAATAAGCTGTGATTTGTTTCTCTCAACTACAATTCTTCCCTTTCTTCCACCTCATAAGTCAACTTTCCTGGGCTGAAAAAGAGAAATTCATTTCTGTGATACATCCTTTCATCTGCTTGGTGCTAAATGAACGAAAAACAAATCATATTTCATTTGTAAACTTCAAAAATAATAAATTCCGCTGTGAATGTTTTTCACTTGTATAACTTTGAGCTTCACTTTCTGCATAAATCGATCTTTGTTGATTGTCATTTTTCTTTTTCTTTTTCTTTTTTTTTGTGCTGTTGATGCCAGTTTCATCTGCACTTTCGTTCTGGTAGAATACTTGAACACCACTGTTGGTGAAGCAGTAATATTGATAACAAATTATACGTTCGCTTTAAACATTCCGATTCGTGGAGAACTTGAGGCCCCCAAATTAGCTTGTTCGCAAATCGTAATTCTTCTATTTCTATTCTTTTCGGCTGAAGTTCATTCGATAAGTTGATTTTTCGTTTCAAATTATCACATTTCTTTTTCGCTTTTTCCTGCAATAATATCACAAACAATTTTACAAATTCCATCAAATAAAAAGGATTGTGTGAAAAATACAAACCTTCAAATATCTTGCTCCCCTTCAAAAATGACTGTATCATCTTCAACAAAAGACTCAAGATTTTCATCAAATAAAAAAAAGTATGTTTTGTCCTTTCCTTTTCCTGATGAAAATTTTCGTTGGAAACAATGGCCTCATACCTAAAGTACAGAAAAATAATCAGGGGTTGTTTCCTCGGAATTTTCTCACAAATACCATCCGAATTTGGATTTTTTCTTATGCGATTGATCACTTTAAAGAAAAAAAAAGATTTGACGATCTCCCAGGCAAAGTTCATTGAACAGGCTTTATCCAAGTTATTTTCTTGCAACAGCAAATTTTTGTCAAGTTAACCCGCTTGATTTATTATTATTCTCGCAGTACTTGTTTGATAAATAAAAATGTTTGTATTTGTCGATTATCTTGTTCACAACTTTCCAATACTTATCAAATGCACAGAACATACAATGAATAAAGCGAATGCAGTTAATATTTCTGAAGAAGAAGAAGAAGAAGAAGAAACAGATTCAGTTTTAAGTGTTGATAATATTTATTATGTTGGAGGAGAAGAAGTGGAAGAAGATTATGATTACGAAATAGAGGAAGAATTCAAAGCAGAGCTTACAGAAAAGTTTGCAAGTTTGCGGTTTTATTTGTCTATTTTTTTCTGTTGAAAAAAATTTTCATACTTTGAACTCTTTGTAATTTTTTGAAGAATTGCATGATGAACTGGAAAATTGCGTTGAAGATGAACAGAAACTGAAGATTAAAGAAACGAACGAACCTATGGATGAGATTGATAAAGAAGAATCTTTTTGTGATTTCGGGAAAAGAATTTGCAACAAAATCAATAACTTGATTGAAGAAGAGAAACTTTCGATGGAAAATACGATTTTGTTGCTGAAACGTATTGTATGTCGAAAAGTGTTCAATGACACTTGGAGTTACAGTGTTTTCGATCTTTCGTTGGATGAAAGAATCCAAAAGATGATCGTTAAAGAAGAAAAAAAGAAAGATGAAAAGAATGAAAAGCATCTGATAGATCTTTGCATGTGCTATCTAATGCTACCTGAGTTCGATTGCTTTATTACAGAAGTTCCAGAAATTTTTGTGTCTTGCCTTCTGAAAATTGCATTGAAGGCAGAGGAAAGCGAGGAGATTCAAAAAGAAGTGGAAATGGCTTTCATTGCTCTGAGCAGTCTTGAATTTTATGTATGTTTATTTCAATTTCATTTTTAACGGTGTAGCATTCTCTTTCTCCTTTTTTAGCAGAAAGTGAAGCAAGAACTGTATTTGAATAAAATCAAAGAGATTATTCATTATCACCAGGAACATCGTAATCTGACACGATTGGCCTATCAATTGGCTTGGAAGTTTTTGGTCAGCAGATTTCGATATGATAAAAGCTTGAAAGGAGTAATTGTGGATGAGCTGCATTTTGTGAGAGAGGCAACAAGAGAATTGGAAGATCTGATAAAACATGTAAATTGGAAGAGAAAAAAAGATGAAATGAGCAGATCCGAAAAGAAAGAAACAAAAATGACAAAGAGATGGATCTGTATATTTATGTGTCTTTTTTGCTCAAGCAAATACTGGAGCAAAGAATTTATTGGACTCATCGGGAGCACTGTTCAGATATTTCTAGCAGCAAAGGAAAATTTTCGAAAAATACGCACAATGTGTATTAGCTCATTGAGAAAAGCTGCGGAAAACAGAGCTGTGAAAGCTGATGATTTGCTGAACGAAGGAGCAACTGAAGTTGTTTTTGAAGAACTTCACCACCCAACCTTAATAGACGAAAGCACATGTTATTGTTTGAAATTCTTTCATGCTCTATCAAAAAGATTGAAAGGAAATGCAGATGATGAAATTGAAGAGGCAAAAAGAAAGGCTGTTAAAAGAGAATTATTTGAAATTGCAGAGGATGAAGGATACGAAGATATCACCACAAGCTTTCAAGTCATATTTCCAAAATTTTTCAGTCGTTATCATTATTACAAACTGCCAAATGAAATATTCGATTGCTTTGTGTTTGTATAAGGTGAATGCCCTTTTCGATTCGATTCCTTTTGTCAAGCTCTCAGAAAAGCGGACAAAGAAAGGAAATTGTTTCGTGATGAAGCAACATCTTCTTTTGCACAATAAGAATATTCGACTCAAATTGTGAATTCTTCATTCATTTCTTTCAGTCTTCTAATTATCGTCTTCTTCATCCGCTTTAGTTTTATTCACGCCCAAACACACTTTTTCATTCACTTTCACTTTCACAATGCCAATTAACACATCAACCAATCCATCTTTTTTTTTCTTCTATTTGCTTGTTTATGATGTCACATTTTCCGTTGTGTTCCAGCAAATCTCAGTGTGTTTTGAAGAACCCTTCTAAACTTCACTTTGGATGGAACATCACAACAATGTTCACAATCTTATGCATTCATTTTTGCCTTCTTCATCTTCCTCATCATCATCATCACCATCTTTATCATCTTCTTCACAGAGAAAAAGAATTATTTCTCTTTTTGTATTCATTGAAGAAATAGCACATATTTCATATTCTTCACAAAAAAATATTTCATCTTTTTTGGAAGAAGACGCAGGCAATTTATCTTCACTCTTCTTCTTTCTTCTTTCTTCTCAGTTCCACCATCATCTTCGTGTTCATCAAAGAAAAATGAATTGCAATCAAATTTTCTTCATCTTCTTTTTCTGCCTTTTGATGGAGCAACCATATATTTTCCAAATACCTCAAAAGATCTTTAGTTATCTGAGGAAATAGAAATATTGAAGAATGAATAAAAAAAAAGGCAAATGAAATATTTTCCATTTATTATTTCTACCAATCAAGCCAATCATACAGATTCGTTTCCTTCACCTTCTCAGTTCGTTCTCAGAGAGCTGAAAGAAAGTTTTCTGTGTGAATGAATTCATTTCATTCGTGCCAGGGATTAATTAAAAAGAAGCTTAGGACAAATGGAAGTTGGAGCATTTCATAAGCAATTAGCAAAGCCTGCGTTAACGAAGAAGATTAGAATTCAAAAAAAAAGAAAGAGAGGATAGGAACCATTCGGAGCAGAAACTGAGGGAGATCAGCCAGATAAGCAGAAAAATGATGAAAAATGCTTGATGAATGAAGCTGTCTGCATCTGCATGAAATCAAAATTGCAGAAGAGGCTGTTAGAAATGAAGGCAGAGGAAATACAACTGCAGCAGAAATGAAAGATTTCAAAGTTTGAAAAGATGATCTACGAGTTATCTTCTCCGCACACAGCAATGAAAAAACGCAGGTGAACTCGAATTTCAAACAAAAAAGGAAAAGAAAGAAAACTCTTTGCGAAAGCGAAATAATTTGATTCATCGATGAAATGTATGCATCAGATATCTTCGCACGATTTGATAAGGCTGATTGAAACATCAGAAAGACAGAGCATTCTTCACATTCATTATATTTTTGGCATAGGGTGATAATGAGGATGAAGAGAGCCTCCATTTCTGATTGAGAAAGCATTTTTGTGAGAGGAGAAAAGGGAGAGAAAATTAGCTGGATCTTTATGGCTGTTCACATTCAACAAAAATAGCGTTATAGAATCTGCATCTTCTTCTCCTCGTATTCCGCTATGTTCGATTGCTTTGCTGCTAATCTTGCAGATTCTGCAACATGGACTTCGATAATACTATGAGTGATATCATTTTGATTATCATCATTTCGTTTTCTTCCTACTTCTCTTTTCGAATTCATTGTAATTTCAAGAATTATGAGGAAACTGAAGATACAACAAAGAAATGTACAAAACTGAATGAAAAAGCGAAATAGAGTCTATTGAAAATGATTGACAAAACGAGCGATCATTAAATTAGCAGTGCGCTTTTTCTCGTGAAAGATGGAAACCACAAATCATTTGGAAAAGATTTTCGATGGAGAAAAAAAAAGATAATGGAAAAATTCTTTATTCTCTTTTGAATTTGAATAAAATAAAAAATAAAAACAAATCCTTATAATTTATTTATTAATTTATTTAAAATTCAAAAGGAAGGAGGTGATTGAAACAATAAAACCATCAACAAAAAAACCGATAATCTGATTGAAATGTTCGCCTTCTGGATAGGTTTTTGACTCACATTAAATCAAATGCGAATCAAAAAATTAATATTTGAGTTTCTTTCTTTCTATTATTTGCAGTCAACACGGTCGTGATGTGTGCAATGGTCCTTATTTATAAAAATGCATCAAAAAAATAATAATAATATTAACAATATGGAAAATAAAAATGAAAAAAAAAAAAAAATTGTTAATATATGAAAGATAGTGAAATGCAGTGCAAATGGTTTCTTTTCTCGAAAAAAAAAAGTGACCATCTCATCAACAATAATAAAACATTCAACCAAAGAAAAAGCACTTTGGATGAAATTTATAAAATTTACAATATGAAAAATTAATTTCAAACGACAAATAAAATTGAAAACCACGAAATAAATCAAAACCATTTGAATTTCAGAAAAATTTTAATATATCGAGTAGAAATAAAATAGAATATGACATTTTTATAAAAAAATAATAATAGAAAAAATCAATACAGTTCGAACAAATTGTTAACACAACAAAAGTTTAACAGTTTGTTAAACTTCCCCACAAAATTTCACTTCATTTACTGGAAAAAGAATCGTATTCCAGGAATTTTCTTTGCGATGAGTGTTACAATCCAGCATATTAAGTACACTGTCACTGCCAAACAGGGGCTAAACCAGACTGGGTTGAAATCGAGCCATTTCTTCCCTGTCCATATCGGCAAATAAGTTCCAAATAGACGAAATATGAAAAATTCATTGAGCATATATATTCCCATCGTACACGAGCCTGTTGAAGAGAAAAACCAATAAAAGAACTTTCCAATTTTTGATTCAGGGTTCCAATCTGTCCCACAACCGTAAATAAACAAGAACAGTGAAATTGTAACTACCGAATTAAATGGACAGTGCGGTAAAGTTAAAAATAGCCCATTAGGAAGCCCTGTAACTTCTCGATACGACCAAATCAAATACATGAAGAATGCTGAACCAATATAAGTACAGAATGTCGCAACTCTAACCCAAGGTTTTTTCCAGTTAATGCTTGTTAACCATTTTAAAATTCCTTCTTGATCTTCAACAAAATGATATCCAGATTTTTTCCCTGGGTGTGCTGCTTCTTCTGCAAATGCATAAAAAAATGGCCCAGCTAAAACAAAGAACATCATGTTTGTGAAATTTGTGCCTTTCCCCCACCCGTCAATCAACAAACGTAATCCGTTCAAACCTTGGAAAACAAGCCAGTAAGAAAGCAACGATAATTCATATGAAAGTCTGGAAATTGATCTCAATGCAGATTGGAAAAAGGGAGTTGCAAGATGAAGAAACAGTAAAACATATAAATACCAAAACGTTCCATCTCCATTTATGATAAGATTGAGCAAAACGAATAAAGTTTTTTTGAATCTCCCTCTCCACTTTGTTTCAACAATGTACTTCATATTATAAGGAATGCACCAGACGATGTAAATAAGTGATCTCTTCAAAAACATTTTCATTGCTACTCTGGGGCTATCGTTCAAATGTTTTGGATGTAACAGAAGTATTCCAGAAACAGTCATAAACAAAGAAGAGCAACATTGAGTGAGTGAAACATATATTGCTGTAACATGCCACTGATATTCAACACCATTTTTCTCATAGTGTTTTAACTCAGTTCGTTGAAGTAATGTAGAGTGTATGACCAAAACAAAAAACGCTGCAACACTTTTAACAATATCAAGAGAAATATTTCTATTTGAATTTCGCTTTTTCTCTTTTGGTGCTTTTTCCACTCTCAAACTTTCAATATCAGTAATTGGTTTGCATTCATCAGCGCTTGGATCATTCAACGGAAAAAAGATTTCCTGTTCAGTCATGTATTTTTGAAAATATGCAATTTGATCAAATCATATAATAGCAAAAAAAATCCTGACATTTATTTTTATTCAACAACATTTAAACAAGCACAAATTGGGTTCTATTTTGAAAATCATATTATATGTCAACGTTTACTAATGTTCTTTGAAAAACCTTAAATTATAAAAAACATACTCTGTTCTTTATTTTTTTCAATTATTAAAAATTTCTTTAATCGCTATTTTTGTTGCTTTTGTATTTTTCAATGTTTGTTTCTTTTTATTACTGGTTTTTCGAAATATAATTTCAATTGAATCAAAGAATTGGATTCAACTGAAAGCTGTTCTGAAGTCCATAAAAATTATTGGAGGTTCATATTATAAAAACTTTATTTCAAGCTTTCCTTTCCTTTGAAATTTGATAATACTGCTCTTTATTAAAAAAAAATTGGAATATCGTTTACAGGAAGAGAAGGTTGAAATTAATTGAAAGGTTAACTCCAAATAACAAAGTTTTCTCAAAATTGTAAAAATTGTTTCAATTCAAAATATTAAATTGTTCCTATTGCAGTTTTCCAGTTTATCACTTGAAGATGATACAATAAATATGAAATTTATAACCAAACAAATTATTACTGCGAACAATCCGTTAAATATTATTTGCAAAAAATACAGAAATCCAATGAAAATCAAAATAAAAAATGTACCAAATGATTGAATTCAACGCTTTTAAAATTATAATTTTGTGGCATTTGCATCAAATATTGGAAAGGCTGTTAAAATAATTTAAACCGATTTAACTTTTTGGTTTAAATAAAATTGAAATATGATTTGTAAAATAATTAAATGAACAGAACTATAAAGAATTTCAGTAATTTCTTGCCTTATGAAACTCATAATTACATGAAATGCAAATGGAAATTTTTTCTTTTATCATTATGTATCTGTGATAAGAAATAATTGCTTTTTATCAATCATCAAATAAAACGGAAAAAGTTATAACTCAATCTAAGGTATTTACGATCTTAATTGACTCAACAATTGTGCCCAGGCCTTGTTATTTGCAGTTTTAAATGACAGGTATTATTCTTTTATATTACATTTACATATTAAAATCTATACCGAACATATCTTTATCGTTTTCATCAAAATTACCCTGAATAATCTATTTTTTTGGACATTTGCTTTTATTCAGATCCCACAAGAAATCAATTGATTAGTCCATGGCAACCATTGAACCCACATACGTCTAATTTTATTCAAAACAAACGGACTTCAAAAAACCATTCGAGACCGTATCAACTGATGGAAAACATTTCTCAGCCGCAAACATCTAGCGGAAAAGATTATTCTTTTTCAATGGGATATTTTCCCCATCAACCAATCATATTTTCGAACATAGATCAAAATCAGCAAATGCCATCTCAATGCGCAAGAACTTCGCAATCAACATATCCTTCTGATTCTTCGGGCTTGATTTATCCTTCAAGAAATGCACCTTTTTATATGCATTCATCGAAAAATAGACCTAATTCTCTTATTTCTCGACCAGCAAGTTCTCAAGTGAATCAATTAACGACTGCACGTATTCTTCATGATCATACACTTTCAAAGGAAAATGCAACAAGAGCTCTTCTAATTAGAAACGTTCCGCCAATTTTTTCACCCAAGTTTTATTATACGCTTTGTTCTGAATTTGGAGAGATTAGGCATTTTATTCCACAATATATCCGAACACATTTCTTTTTTGTTGTATCGTTTTTTAATTTGAAAAGTGCGATGAAAGCAAGGGATGAATTGATGAAGCTTAGCTTTGACGATGCTAAGTGGGATAACATTGTGCAAAATGCGATGAAGAAAGAAGAAGATAGGAAAAAGAGAAAAGGGAACAATGGAGAGTATTTACTTGCATCGTTCCTTAAACCTCCAAAGAGTATTAGTAATCAACAATCTGGAAGTGCATCCTTATTGGAAGATCCTGATGGTACTTCTGAATTTTCTCCTTCTTCTTCAAAATTACCAATTGCTTTGTCGACACTTTCGAAGCCGTCTCCTCTGCCTTTGCCTTTGCCTTCTCCATTGCCATCTCCATTGCAATCTCCGTCTCCGTCTCTATCTCCATCTGCATTGCCTTCCTTAACTCCTTCATCCAGTCCTTCACATTCACCTTCACATTCACATTCACCTTCACCTTCACACACTCCAACACTTGCAGCAGCACCACAGTCTGTAGAAGTTGCATTGCCAATGGCATCAGCATTAAGTGCAAACTCAACCCCATCATCTTTTCACTCTTCATTTATGCCTCCATTCACCACTTCATCATCATCATCATCTTCATCGTCATCCTCTTCTTCTTCTTCACTGACACAGTCACAGTCACAATCACAATCACAGCCACAATCATCTTCATCTTCATCTACTTCTATTTCAACATCAACATCAGCATCAACATCAGCATCAGCTTTATTATTAACTCCTCCTCCTCTCACTAAAAATCCTACTTCTTCTTCTCTTTCTTCTGTTTCTTCTCATTCTTCTCCTCTTCCTCTTTCATCCTCCCCCTCTTCCTCCTCCTCTCCAATGGATCATTCCTTCTCACTCCACCCTTTCTCCCACATGCATCGGGGTCTCATTGTCCACTACTTCATCCCCCACCGCTCTCTCCAGCAGCTCCACGAGCAATGGCTTGCCTCTGAAAACAACCCTTCCCTGCCTCCAGAAGAGAGAATTCCAATCGACGCGCGGAACGGAGAAATAGTTTCTCCGGAGAATGACGGGACGGTTGTGGTGTTTAATATACCACAGACGTTCTTGTGTAGAACAAGACCTCTTCAAGATTTGCCTACAATTAGATCATTGGCTTTGCTGAAGCAGAAGTCGTTGATTGGGCAGAGGGAGAGGATGGAGGCATTGAGGATGAGTAAGATGCAACAGCAGCTCCAGCAGCAACAACAAGAGAAAGAGAAAGAGAAAGAGAAAGAGAAAGACGAAGAAACAGGAAAAGAGACAGAAGAAAAGAAAAATGGAAAAGAAAAAGCGAAGGAAGAAGAAACAGGTGCAGCTCCATCAACAACAATAACGACAACAACATCAACAACATCTTCTTCTTCCTCCGCTTCTTCTTCTTCTTCCTCTAATTCTTCTTCCACCCCTTCCTCCAACACCCCCTCTCTCTCCTCCCGCATCATCAGTCTCGTCCGCCGCAGTATCGTCTACCCCCCACAAGACACATACTGCTACTTCCACTCCCTCGAGAACGCCTATGGCCCCATCAGGGAAGTGAGGAGCACGCCCCAAAAATGCCTCCACCGCTTTGTCGAGTTTTTTGATGTGCGAGATGCAGAAAAGGCGTATCTGGTGGAGAATGAGAAGGACAGGCTGAGGGAGATGATTCTGGGCAAAGGAGAGGCGATTTCGTTTCCGGCGAGTCAGTTTGGGTCAAGGCCGCTGCTGTCGTCGTTGGTGTATCGATCAGGAAGCAGCAATAATAGTAATAATAATACTGTTAATACTGCAATATTGCCTGGAAGTGCGAATATTGCTAATCCTTCTTCTTCTTCTTCTTCTTCATTGATATCTGCTTCTTCAACAACTACTACTGCAACTTCTTCTTCTTTGTTATCTTCTTCTTCTTCTTCTTCTTCCTCCTCCTCCTCCTCCTCCTCTTCTTCCCTCTATCCCACCCCAGCCTCCTTCATCGCCTCTCTCTCCGACAAGCGGAATTCCAACATAGACATCATGTACCCCATCCTATTGGAATGCCCTTCTCTGATGTTTTTCCCCTCTGAATTCAGCCGATCCCAGCATCGCCCTGTGATTGAGTTCAGCCACGGCGGTGGGATTAGAAAAGAACAAACAACTCCATTGGAGTTTGAGATGACGATGAGGAAGATTGATGAGGAGAATCTGATGGAGAAGGGGAAAGGAACTACAGGGCTGGTGTTGGCGTCGTCGTTGAAGAAGGAGAAAGGTATGGAAAAGGGGATGGATGGAATGAAAGAGAAATAATATTGTGATGATTAATTGAAAGAGCTTAGAGTGTTGTTTTTATTAATGCAACATTGATATTATATATTACTTATATATTTTTATCTATCAATTTATTTATTTATTTATTCATTTGCTAATTAATTTCTATAATAATATTAATTTAATTTATTTTAAATTATTTATAATACCCATTATTCCCATTATTCCCATTATTATTATTATCATCTCTTCTTAAATATCAATTAGAAGAGCCGTCAGCCTTTCATAATCCAGTTGTTGACAGTTGCATTCCAAAGCTATTGGAATTAATGACTGAGAATGAACATAACATAACATCTTCATCTTCATCTTCATCTTCATCTTCATCTTCATCTTCATCTTCATCTAATTCATCATCATCTCAAATATCTTCTTCTTCTACAGATAAAAAGATTAATAAAAGTGAAAATGACAATAAGAAAGAAGAAGAAAAAGGAGAAAAAGGAAAAGATGAAATTAAAGATGAAGAAACTAAAGAAGATGATACAAACATCATTGAAAAAGTCAATGAAATTGAAGAAGGAGAAGAAAACAAAGAAAACAAAGAAGAAAACAAAGAAGAAGGAGAAGGAGAAAGAGTAGGAAAAATAGAAGGAAAAACAGAAAGAGAAGAAAGAGAAGAGAAAAACCGATTATCAGAAGATGTTCAGATCGCAATGCAGAATTGGAGGTGCTATTGCCATCAGCTACAAGAAGCAAGGCAGAAGGAGATGAAGATGGCTGTGCTCCCATCAAAGGAAGGAGGAGGAGGAGGAGGAGGAGGAGGAGGAGGAAGAGAAAGAGAAAGAGAAAGAGAAAGAGAAAGAGGAGGAGGAATGAAAAGGAAGATGGGACAAAGTATTAATAATAATAATAATAATAGTAATAGTAGTGGTAGTAGTGGGGTTAATATGAGTGTAAATATAAGTATTAATAGTATTAATAGCATAAATAGCATAAATAGTAATATAACAAATAGTAATAATAGTAATAATACTAATTCAAATAGCAGTAGTAATAATAACAGTCTAATAAATGCACCATCTCCCTTGCAGATCCCTCCAATCAACACAAGCACCACTCCAGGAATCATTCAAAATCAACCACAAAATGTTGTTCAAAATCAAAGTGTTATTCAAAGTTATCCTCAATCTATGCAACATAACATTCAACAGAATATTCAACAAAGTCAACAATTGCAACAGCAATATCAATATAATGATTCAGTTGATACAGCCCCATTGCTTTCATCTATTTTATCTCCTTCTCCTTCTCCGTCTCCTTCTCATTCTCGCTCTTCCTCGCCTTCTTTGTCATCTTCATCAACCTCATCAACATCTTCTTCTTCTTCCCAGCAAATGTTACAAGATCGAAAAAGACAACAAGCATGTTTTACTCTTTCTTCTCCTTCTTATTCTGATCCATCATCATCATCTTCTTCTTCTTCTTCTTCATCATCTTCTTCTTCTATGCAAAGAGAAGTATTCAGTAAGAGTAATAATAGTACTAATGTTACTAATAGTATTATTATCAATAGCATTAATCCTATTAATAACATCTCTGGTATTATGAATGCGTCTCCCTCAGAATATCCCAATAGCTCCTCTTTCAATACATTCAGCAGTAATATCAGTAATAATACTAATAATACTAATAATACCATAATAAATAATAATAACATTTATAGTATTAATAGTAGCAATGGCAGTACAAGATCAACCTCTAAATCACCAAGTATGCTGTCATATGCATCAACAAAGACTACAAACTCTATTTATTCGGTTGCTTCTACTGCTTCTTTATCTTCTTCTGGTTCTTCTTCTAGTTCTTCTAATTCTTCTTCCTCTTCTTCTTCCTCTTCTTCTTCAATATCTCCGTCACCTTCTTCTTCATCTTCTTCAACATCTTCTATGAATTCTCTATCATCTGATACAAATAAAAGCACAAATACTAAATCTTCATCCTCCTCCTCTTCTTCTTCTAATTCCAATACAAATAATGCTCCTCCTATATTGTCCACTCAATTTCGGTTTATTCCTGCTAAAAGATCAACTTCTTCTTCTTCTTCTTCTAATTCTTCTTCTTCTTCTTCTTCCTCTTCATCATCATTATCTTCTTCTTCGTCGTCTTCTTCTTCTTCTATTAATTCTTCTTCATCTTCTTCCTCTTCGGATTCTCTATTGAATAATAATAATAATAATAACAACAGCACTAATACCAATATCTTTTCTTCTTCTTCTTCTTCCTCTTCTCTTCCTCCTCCTCATCTCTCTCCTTTCTCTCAACCTTATCTCCTTCCTCCTCCTCCTCCATTTGCTTCTTCTCTTTCTCTTTCTCCTTCTTCTTCTATTGATTCTTCTTCTTCTCTTTCTTCTTCTTCTTCTTCTCTTTCTTCTTCTTCTTTCTCTTTTCCTCTATCAAATAAACAGCAGCAGCAGCAACAACAACAACAATACCCTTCTTCTTTCTTATTCCCTTCAAATGGAATGAATACAAATATTAATAGCCTTCCTTTATCTTCTTCTTCAATTTCTTCTATTAATCCTTCTTCTTCTTCTTCTTTTTCTTCCTCTTCTTCTTCTCTTTCTTCTTCTTCTTCTTCCTCATCCAATCCAACAAGAACAATGAATTTATCTCCTTCTGCTGTTCCATTTGTATCTCATCTTTCTTCTCAGCCTCCTTTCTTCACTCAGAATTCTTCTTATGCTCCTTCTTCTTCTTCTATTCCTTCTTCTATGCCTTCTTCTTTTCCTCCTCCTTCTTCTTTATCTTCATATCCTCCACCTTCTTTTCCTTCTTCCTCTTCTTTATCTACTTTTCCTTCTTCTTCTTTATCTTCTTCTTCTTCATTTAACAGCAGTATCAATAGAACTATTAGTAATAATATAAGCAATATGAACAATATGTCTAATAATAACATAAATAACACAGGAAATGGCCTTCTTCCTGATTCCTCTGGAACTCCTGCTTTCCCTTTTCAACATCCTTCTTCTCTTTCTTCTCTTTCTTCCGTTCCTTCTCTTTCTTCTTTGCCTTCAATGTCTTCAATTCCATCTATATCTTCTATATCTTCTATATCTTCTGTTCCTTCTTTATCTTCGAATGCTGCTTTATTTGTTCCGAATGTGAATTCTTCTCTTTCTTCTTCTTCTTCTTCTTCTTCTTCTTCTATTTCTCCTTCTCCTTCTCCTTCCTCTTCTTTTCCCTCTTCTTCTCTTTCCTCATCTTCCTCCTCTTCCTCCTCTTCTTCTTCTCTAATTTCAAGATCTTCTCAATATTCCCATCCACAAAATGTATTTTTCTATTCTCCAAGCGCAAATTCATCTAATTCCTCTAAAGCTTCTTCAAATTCTTCTTCTTTTTCTTCTTCTCTTTCTTCCTCTTCAAATTCTTCTTCTCTTTCTTCTTCTTCCTCTTCTTCTTCTCTTTCTTCTTCTTCCTCTTCTTCTTCTCTTCCCCTCTTCCCTTCTTCCTCTAAGACATCTCATTCATTGCTTCCTCTTCCTCTCTCTTCTGATAAACCTTCTCCTGTTGCTATATCTCCTGCTTCTATCGGAAATAATAATAATAATATTAGTAATAATATTATTTCTTCTTCTTCTTCTTCTTTAAATTCTTCTCTTCTTCCAAAAACAAAAGAAACAAAAGAAACAAAAGAAGATAAAGAAATCCAGAATACTACTACTTCTTCTTCTCTTTCCTCTTCTTCATCTATTTCATCATCATCATCATCATCATCATCATCATCATCATCTTCTTCTTCTTCTCTTTCCTCTTCTTCTCTTTCCTCTTCTTCTTCCCCTTCTTCTTCCATCTCATCTTCCAAACCTCCTCATTCAATCACCATCACAACAGTGTCTCCACTCGAAGGAGAACAGAAAATATTCACAATTGTTTTGGATGATAGAAGAAAAGAAATGTACTGGAGGAATGTGTTGGAGAGCTTGAGTAAAGAGGAGGAAGAGAAGAAGAAGGAGAAAGAGAAGGAGAAGGAGAAAGAAGAAGAGAAAGAAGAAGAAAGGGAAGAGAAAGAGAAAGAAGAGAAGAAAAAGGAAGAGAAGGAGAAAGAGAAGGAAGAGAAAGAGAAGAAGGAAACAGAGGAAACGAATGAGAAAAAAGAAGAAATAAACAAAAAGAATGAAAAAACAGAAGAAGAAGAAGAAGAAGAAGGAATTATTGATGAGAAGAAAGAGAAAGAGAAAGAGAAAGAGAAAGAGAAAGAGAAAGAGAAAGAAAATGATAGAGAAAGAGAAAGAGAAGGAACAGAAACATTAATAGAGCCAACAAAGGAAGGCAAAGAAGGAAAAGAAGAAATTGAAAAGAACAAAACTTTTTCTTCTTCATCTTCATCTTCTTTATCTTCTTCATCTTCATTTTCTTCTCCTTCTCCTTCTCTTCTTCCTTCTTCTTCTTCTTCTTCTTCCTCATCCTCTTCTTCCTCTTTTGCTTTAACTCTAACTTCTTCTCCATCAAAAAGAAATAAAAAAACAACGTCAAAATTATCTTCTCCTCTTCCTTCTTCTCATCCTTCTTCTTCTTCTTCTTTTTCTTCTTCTCCTTCTTCTAATTCTTCTTCTTCTTCTTCCTCTTTTTCTTCTTCCTCTTCCTCCTCTTCCTATCATATTTCTTCTCCTTCTCCTTCAGATCTTTCAATGATTGCTTCTTCATTGTCTTCTCTTTTAACTTCTTCTATTCCATCTACTGCAATATCTTCCATTTTATCTTCTTCTTCTTCTTCTTCAAATTCTTCTTCTCTTTCTTCTTCTTCTTCCTCTTCTTCCTTATCTTCTCAATCTAATCTCGAAGGTTTTATTCAAAATTCCCACAAATATGTCTCCAATGTTGTTGATTTCCATCCAAATGATGAAAATAACACAGAAAACAATGAAAATATTAATAATAACATTGATAATAATAATAATAATAACAATATGGTTTCTTCTTCTCCTCTTCTTCCTTCTCTTCCTTCTGTTCCTTCTCTTCCAACGATTTCTTCTGCAACTGCTTCTTCTATTTATCAAAATCAAACTTCTTTGCCTTTATCTGCTTCTCCTCCTCTTCCAATTAATTCTTCTTCTTCTTCTTCTCTTTCTTCTCTTTCTTCTATTTCTTCTCTTTCTTCGTCAACTTCTCCTCCTTCTTCTTTTCCACATCTTTATCTTCCTCCTCCTCCTCCTTTTCCTTCTTCTTCTCTTTCTTCTTCTTCTTCCTCTTCCTCTTCCTCTTCTTCTCTTTCTTCTTCTTCTTCTTCTCATTCTTCTTCCTTCCATTTATTTTCTCCTCTTTCTTTCTCATTGAAAAAGATTAATAACATAAATAATAATAATAATAATAATTATATCAATAATAATATCAATAATAATTCTATTTCTTATTCTCCTTCTCTCTCTCTCATCTCTTTCACTCCTCAGCTTTCTCTCTTCTCTCCGAATGTTAATTCTTCTTCTTCTTCTTCTATTTCTTCTTCTATTTCTTCTTCTATTTCTTCTTCTTCTTCTTCCTCTTCCTCCTCTTCTTCTTCCTCTTCTTCTTCTTCTCCATCGTTTTCTAATCTTTCTCTTATTCCTTCTTCTTCTTCTCCTCTTTTTGCTTCTTCTTCTTCTTCTTCCTCTTCTTCTTTATCGTCGTCGTCATCTTCTTCTTTTCCTGGCTTAAGTTTATTTGCGTCTCCTTCTCCTTCTCCATCGCCTTTATCTTCTTCTTCTTCTTCCTCTTCTTCTTCCTCATCTTCTTCTTTCTCTTCCTCTTCTTCCTCATCTTCCTCATCTTCTTCTTCTATCTCACCTTTTTCTTCTCCTCCTTTCTTCCTCTGTTCAATGAACAATGCATCAAGTCCTTTATCTTCTAATGTTTATTCTTCTTCTCCTCTTTCTTCTTCTTCCTCTTCTTCTTCCTCTCCTTCTCTTTCTATACCTTCTCCTCCTTCTCCTTCTTCAATAAACACTTCTTCTTCTTCTTCTTCTTCTTCTATTTCATCATCTTCATCATCTTCTTCTTTATCTTCTTCTTCCTCTTCCTCTTCCCCTCTTTATCTTTCTGCTCTTTCTCCTCTCCTACAACAACATCTCTCTGATAATATATCTCTTCTGTCTGATAATATTTCTTCTTCTTCTTCCTCTATGTCTTTATCTTCTTCTTCTTCTTCCTCTTCTTCTAATAATGATAATAATCTTTCTATTACAAATAAATCGGATTTTATTGAAACAAATTCTGATGCTGATGTTAATGCTGATGTTGATAATGATAATAAGAATTCTTCCTCCTCCTCTTCCTCTTCTTCTTCTTCTCTTCCTTCTTCTGCACATTTTAATTTTATTCAATCATTACCTTTGCCTTTGCCACCTTCTTCTTCCATTTCTTCTTCTTCTTCTCTTTCTTCTTCTATTAATATTCCTCTTCCCCCTCCCCCTCCTCCCCCTCCTCCTCCTCCACTACCTCCTCTTCCTCCCCATCTTCAATCTTCTTTATCTCTTTCTCATTCTTCTTCTTCTTCTTCTTCTTCTTCTTCTTCTTCTCTTTCTTCATTATCTTCTCCTTCCCCTTCCCCTTCCCCTTCCCCTTCTTCCTCCTCCTCTTATTCTTCTCTTATGTCTCCTTCTTCATCCTTAGCAGCTATAGCTGCATTGCCAACACCTCCTTCTTCATCTTTATCCTCTTCTTCTTCTTCTTCTTCTTCTTCTTCTATTTCATCATCATCTTTATCCTCTTCTTCTCATTCTATTTCTTCTGCTTCTTCTTCTGCGTCTTCTTCTCCTTCCTCTCAATCTCTGCTATCAATCAGTGCATTTAAAGGAATATCTGAAGAACTGCCTCATTCTTCCTCTTCTTCCTCTTCTTCTTCTTCAACTACGTCTTCTGCTTCTTCATCTCCATTATGTTTGTCATTATCTTCTCCTTCTCCTTCTCCTTTTCTTTCTTCATCTTCATCTTCATCATCTTCTGATATGACAGAGCATAATAATAATAATAATACTAATAATTATACTAATAATGCTAATAATGATTATTATGCTAATAATAATAGTGATAATGATAAAGAGGATAATGGTGATAATAACGATAATGATTCTTTTTTAGCGTTTTCTTCTGCTCAGATAGAGAGAGAGGAGAAGGAGAAGAAGGAGAAGAAGGAGAAGAGGAATTGTCTGAGCAGAAGAATTAAATGCGATGAAGAGAAAGAAGAGAAAGAAGAAGAGAAAGAGAATGTGAAAGAGAAAGAAGAAATGCATGCTGCAGATTTAAGTAGCGTTATTAGTAAATGTTATGATAATGATAATGATAATGATGAAGATGAAGATGAAAATAATGAAATTATTGATAATAAAGATAACAATGATGATGATTATAAAACTGTTGAATTGGACATAATTCATCTTCATTTTCCCTCTCAATCTAACCTTCCCTCACAATCTCTATCTGATTCTCAATCTAATCTTTCCTCTCAATCTGATTCTCTTCCCTCTCAATCTTCTCTTCCCTCTCCCTCTCAATCTCAATCTCAACCTCATTCTATTTCCTGTCTTCATTCAGATGATAATCTTTATTTGCCACAACCACACCACCGTATTCGTTTTTTAGCGAATAATCTTAATTTTCGGAAGAGTTCTGATAAAATAATAAAAAATGTAAAAGAAGAAGAAGAAAGAAAGAAAGAAATAAAAGAAGATAAATTTGATTATAAATTAGAACAAGAAAAAGGAAATAAAATAGAAATAGAAATCGGAAAAGAAAAAGAATTTGAAACAGAGAAAGAAAATGATTATGAACCAAAATATTGTCAAAAACAGTCATTTTCGGAGAATAAGAGCCAACAGGAGAAATTCAAATGTTCCTTTCATCATTCCACTGTGAAAGAGCAAATTGAATACAGCAATTTAAATGCTGATTGTATTTCTCCGAAGAATGATATTTCTCCGAAATCTTCTTCTTCTTCTTCTTCTTCTTCTTCTTTATTATCTTCTTCTTCTCAGTCTATTTGTGCCAGTACAATATCTTCAATACCCTCTGACCAGAGGGAAAAAGCAGAATTATTACCTTCTCTTCGTCTTCTCTCTCTTTCTCCTCCTTCTTCTTCTCATTCTTCTCAAAATCCGACTGCTTCTTCTTCTCCTTCTTCTTCATATAATTTTTCGTCACCAACAACTTCTAAAGCAACAAAACAATCTTCTTCATCTTCTATTTATCTCCCTCCTCTTCCTCCTCCTCCACCTCCTCCTCATCTCTCCCAATCTCATTCTTTATCTCTTCCTCTCCCCCTTCCTCTTCCTCTTTCTTTATCTCGTTCTCTCTCTCATTCTTCTTCTTCTTCCTCTTCCTCCTCCTCTTCTTCTTCACCCGATCGATATATTTCATATATATCTCCTTCCAAATGCAGAAGTGTGAAGAATTTCTTGGATTATGATGATGAAACAAGAGAAAATGATGAAAGAAATGAAAGAAATGAAAGAAAAGAAAGAAACGAAGGAAATAAGGAAAGAATTTATGATACAAAAAATAAAGATGATGAGAATAAAGTGAATAATCATAATTATGATGAAAAAGATGACAAAGAAGAGATGATATTGAAACATACAAATGAAACAAAAGAAACAATAAAATTAGAGGAACAAAAAGAAATTGAAGAAATTGAAGAAATTGAAGAAATTGAAGAGATAAAAGAAATAAAAGAAATAAAAATGGATTTAACATTAACATCTTCTCCTTCTCCTTCTCCTTCTTCTTCTCCTTCTTCATCTATTGTAACACCTCTTACTCTTCCTCTTGCTTTATCTCTTTCTCCAACACCTAAATCTGTTTCTATTCTTCCTTCTTCTTCTTCTTCTATTTCTCTTTCTCCTTCTCCTCCTCCTCCTCCTTCTTCTGATGTAGCTAATATTTCTATCGGACTTATATCTTCATTTAATCCATTAGCCCCAACATTGAATGATCTTTCTTCCACATCTTCCTTCTCTTCTTCTTCTCCCTCTTCTTCTTCTTCTTCCTCCTCCTCATCTTCTTCTTCCATTTCTTTGTCAGAAGCAATATCTTCTTCATTGTTGGATGTTGAACTTTCAGATATCATTGATGACGAAGATAAAATTGAAAAGACAGATGAAAAGAACAATCAATCATCTATTTCTTCATCTTTTATTTCTTCTTCTGTTTCAACTTCTTCTTCTTCTTCTTCCTCCTCTATTGCTTCTTCCTCTTTGTTATCTCATTCCGTATTTTCCCCTCTCCAAATATCTTCAAAGAGAATCGATGAAGAAGATGACGAAGAAGAAGAAGAAGAAGACGATGATGACGATAGCATTGAAGATGATGATAAACAAGATGGACAAGACAATAAAAACAATAAAGAAGAAGATAAAGAAGAAGATAAAGAAGAATCAAATATCATAAATAAATGCCTTATTTCTTCTTCTTCTTCTTCTTCTTCTTCTTCTTCTTCTTCTTCTTCTTCTTCTTCTTCTTCTTCTTCTTCTTCTCATCTGATTGAACAACCATCTCCCAAAATGAACAAGAGCATTAGTTCAATTAATAATAACAATAATAACAAAATCAATGATAACAATGATAATAACAATATTAATGATGAGCTGCTAAATGTCCAACCAATAGCTCATCTTCTTTCTTCTTCTGTTTCTTCAATTGTTTCTGCTTCTAATTCATCTTCTTCATCTTCTTCTTCATCATCTTCTTCATCTTCTTCTCATTCTTCTCATTCTTCTCTATCTTCTTTATCTTCTTTATCTTCTCTCTCGTTCTTTTCTCCTTCTCTTTCTAATCTTTTCTCTCCTTCTTCTCCTTCTCCCTCTCCATCATCATCATCTTCTTCTTCTTCTTCCTCTTCTACTTCTTCTTCTTCTCTCTCTTGTTGTTCTTCTCCTCTTTTCTCTTCTATTTCTTCTCTTTCTTCTCTCTCTTCTCCAGCAGCAGCTGCTCTAACTATTTCTTCTCCTTCTGTTTCTTCTTTTCTCTTAAAATCTCTTTCTCCTTCTTCTTCTCCGATGCATCAGATAACATTGCCTGCGCCATCATTTTGATGGAATTGTTTGAGAGAGAGAGAGAGAGAGAAAGAGAGAAAGAAAGAAATAAATTATTTGGTGGTAGAAAAAGTTTAAATATAAATAAATAAATAAAAATATTAAAGTCAATTTAGAAGAAGAAGAGAAAAAATAATTTATTTCTGGATTGCGCATTTGAGAAGGAGAAGAATTTATAAGGAAAGGAAAGAAAAGAAAAGAAAAGAAATTTATTTATAAACAAAAAGGATTGAATTGAATAGAAATAAATAGAAATGAAATGAAATTATTTGAAATGAAATGAATTGAAATGAAATGAAATGAATTGAATTGAATTGAAATGAAATGAAATAAAATGAAGGAACTTGAATTTTTTCTTCTTAAATCAGAAAAAAAGTTGAGGAAGAAAAAGAAATTTTTTCTTTCCTGATGATAATGATGAGGAAGAGGTGATATTTCTGCTTTTGAATAGAGGAACGATTTCCTATTGTTGAATTATTAATTTGTGTGATAATGTTTTTTTTCTTTTTTAAAATCCTTATATATGAATGGCTTTTAATCCAAAAAATAAAGAGATGCAAATCTTGTTCTTATTCTTGTTCTTATTCTTGATCTTATCGTTGTCTTCATCTTCTATTCTTCTCTTCTATTTTTCTTATCTCTGATCTTCTCTTAACTAATTAATTTCATCTTATCTATTGTTTCTCACTCTCTTCTTCATCTCTTCATCTCTTCATCTATTAATCTATTTGCGTGTTATTCAATCTTAATTTCTCTTATTCATTCTTATTTAATCTTTTCATTGTTATTTTTTTTTTTTAGACGATTGTTTGTCGGTCTTAACTTTGTTAGTATTGCGAATATATTCGCCATACATTTCATTCTCTTTCTCTTTCTCTTTCTTTTTCTCTCTCTCTCTTTCTCTCTCATTCTCTTTTGTTTAAAACTGTGCTTCCATCTATTTCTCAATTAAATATGAAAAATAAAATGTTTTTATTTTATTTATTGTTTGTGTTTCTTTGAATTTTCATCATGTTTAATTTTATTTTGCTATTTGTTTTTTCTTTTTCCTTTTTGATTTTATAAAAAAATGAATTGATATTTGAGATGTTGCGTATTTGATAATTTATTTCCATATTGTTTTTTTATGTTCGTTCTTTTCAATTGTTTGAATTGGAATATCGAAGGAATTAATTTTTAATTTTAATTTTAATTTAATTTTTTTTTTATCTTTTTCTTTAACTTTTCATTTTCCCCCCTTTTTTTTTTAAAAAAAAAAAAACTTATTTCTTTTATTTGTTGCTTTCAATAACAATATTATTATTATTTTATTATTATTATTATTATTATTATTATTCTTTATAATAAAAATAATATTAATATTAATAATATTATTATTAATTGTGCAAGAGATATAAAAATTTCACATTCACAATTTTTATCACATTCACCTTTTTTAGTTGCAAATCTCAATCTTTTTCGATTTTTTCTTTCTTTCTTTCTTTCTTTTCTTTTTTTCCCCCCATTTTTTCTTAAAATCAATTCCGAAATATAATTCATTTTTTTTGTATTTATATTATTTATTAGTTTATTTATTTATTTATTTATATGTTATTTCTGTTTATTGAAGTTAGTTATGCTTCTTTTATCTCTTTTTTCATATTGTTCCTCTTCTTTTAACAGGAAATATAATTTTTATTTTTTTATTTTGATAAACTTCTTTTTCATTGTTGTTCTTTGAGTTTAACAATCGTCAATTTAATCTTCTCTTCTTTTGTTTCTCTCAAACTATTTTTGTTTATCTCTCTCTCTCTCTCTATCTCTCTCTCTTTCTCTCTCTTTATTCCTCTTTTTTTTGTATTTTTTTATTTTATTCTTTAATTTTTGGATTATTTAAGCCAATTTGTTTATTGTTGTTGATAGAAAAAAAGAAAAAAAAAGAAAAAAGAAAAAAAGAAAAATGAACAAAATAATTCTTATTGTTCGCTTCTTTGCTGTTCTTATAACTCAAAAGAAGAAAAAAAAATAATATGATGCGTATTTTTAATTCAACCTTCTGTAGTTAATTTCGTCTGCAAGCATTTCTTTTTCTTTCTGTCAATCTATTTGTCTATCTCACTCTTTCTGTTTATCTTTCCTTTCTTTCCATCTTTTTTTCAGATCAAGTTATTTATATTGTTTTTAATTTTCTCCCTATTTTTATTTGAGGAAAAAGAAATAACAAAAACCCAGAATTAAAAAAGAATTTGAAATGTTTGCAGATTTCAATTCATCCCTTCATTCCGGCAATTCTCACACCATCTCCAAGAATTTCCGGCCACTCCACCTTTTTTTATTTGAATTCTTATAATTTCTCCGATGAACCCTCCAAACCCTTCATCGCAAACCAGTCATGCCATAAGGATATGTAACATTAGCATCACACCACTCCACACCACCGGATACTGTTACTAGCACTTGCTCTCTTTATTTTTGATAATCACTAAAAAATGATGATGGGCTACAAAATCATTTTTTTTATTTTACAAAATGATTTATTTTAATGGGTTGTTTTTTTCATTTGTTATGCGTCTCAAATTTGTTATGTTTGTATTTTGATTTCTTTTGTTCGTTAAATCCCTTAAAGCAGAGCCTGTTGTGCAACAACTTTGTTCTAATTTTTATTCAAATATCTTTTTTTTTTTCAATTCCTGCGTTTTTGTACCCGTTGTCAACGACTTTAATTGCGGTTTCGTTTCAATCTAAGGGTTTTTGAAGACATATGTGCTTTGTCTTGCTTTCAATTAAGCCACTTTTATTAGCAAACGGATATTCGATTATGTTATATTTGTTGAAGATCAACAATAATGTAATAGTTGCATTGTGCTTTTTTATAGATGAAACATAATGAAGGATAAAGTTTTATCGATTATGGCTGCCTTTTTATTTCTTTTCATCGTTCAACGTTTGCATCATGTTTAAGTTCTGTTATTACACACACCACAATATAAATCAATTTTTTCTCGATTTTTTCATCGACATTATATTTTTGTCTCATTTTCGAAACAGCAATTAACATTTTGAAAGAAGCATCTGAAAAACAACTTTTTGAATATTTTTTCATTTTTCAAAAATCAAATACAAACATTAAAGAGCGAAAAAGATGAAATCAATTAAATCTGTTTAAGTTCATATAAATTAATCAAAAAGGAATTTGAAAAATTTTCGTGTTATTCGTAAATACTTTGATTTATAAAAATTATGAAATACAAAATTCTAAAATTTATGTTTTCAAAAGATCTGGGACAAAATTCTTTCATTTATGAAAAAAGCAATGATTTGTTCCAAACTTTTTCTGCATATTTTTGTTAATTATTTTTCCATTTTCATGGGGGAAAAATGTACAAATATTATATAGTTGAGAGAAATCTTTGAAAGCCTTAAATGGAACAATATTCACAGATCAAAAAATTTCGTCTCATCTGTTAAACTTGATCAATGCATACCCATACTCTTAATTACTTCTATTATAACCGTTTTCTAAAATTGAAAATATGTCTGAAGGAGAACAAACAACTGTGGCTGATGAGCTTAAAGAAGGCCATGATGATAAGGTTGACATTTATTTGTAGATTTCTTTGTAAAAATTTGTAAATATGAATTACCAAATATAAAAGAGCTTTGATGGAATGGCAGCCTTTCAGGCAAATGCATTCGAATCATTTGAAAAAGATTTTAATGAAGTTCTAGCGCAACTTGTGGGAGATACCTCATTGGATCGTTTTAGACAAGAATATGAAAAACTTTATCGTGCTTTGCAAAAAAGTCATGAAAGTGAAAAAAGATTGATTAGAAGATGCCATGAATTAAATGCAGAAATTGTTAGCAACGCAACAAAAGTTAAAGCAGCTCTGACTTTATCACAAAAGGATAGCGAAACAATTGCGGCTCTTAGAAAGGTTTTTCTTAAACATCAATATTTTTTAATTTATATAAATTTCTTTGCATAATTAAAACTAAAAATTTTTAGGAAGTTGACACATGCTTCAAAATGGTCAATGCTTCAAGAGAAAAGGAAAAATTAGCGAAAGAAACAATTGAGCAACTCAAAGCTGAAATCACAAATCTTAGCAAACTTGTTGATCAAGGACCATCTGCTTCTGCTGAACAAGAAGCTGTCATTCAAGAGTTGCAACGTGTGAGAGACGAGCTTGTATCAGAAAGGGATCAGCTTTCACAGCAAATTACGCAACAAAAGAAAGAAGCTCTGGAAAGCATGGAAAAAACACATAAGTTAGAAAGCGAGATATTGAGGCTTCAACGCGAGGTGGATGCGGGAGCAAAGAAAATGAAAGAGAAAGAAGGAGACATTGAAAAGCTCCGCAGGCGCTGTGACGGGCAGGAAAAGTCACTTCACGAGCAAGAAGAGCAGCTGCAGCAGAGGGATTATGAGATCACAATGAGGAATGAGCAGCTGAGGGCAGCGCAGAAAGAGGCGAAGGAGCTGCGAGACGCAAAGTCGAAAGCGCTGACGGAGATTGAGACGATGCGGAACAACTACTTCAGAGAGAAAGAGAGGAACACACGGCTGGAGAAGGAGATAGAGAAGAGGGATGGAGATCTGACGCAGCAGCAGAAGACGATTGCGCAGTTGGAGCAAGAGAAGAGGGGGAAAGAGAAGGACTTGCAGGTTTCGTCGCAGAAGCAGAAGGATATTGAGAGGGAGGTGCAGAGGTGGGTGAAGATGACACGGACAGCAGAGGACAAGACGCACAAAGTGGAGACGGAGAAGAAGGAGCTGGAGGAGAAGATTAAGATGATGGAGCACGAGATGGCAGTGCTGGAGAATGAGCTGAGTGAGAAGGAGCAGCTGAACGAAGGGATGGCAAAGAAGCTGAATCTGATGGATCAGAAGCTGGTGGGGGCGGTGCAGAAGAAAGATCAGATCGAAGAGGAGAAAGTGGAAGAGATCGAAGAGAAGAAGGCGTTGCAGGCACAAATAGAGAAAGCAAGAAAAGACCTTCAGGATCTGAGGAACCGGATAATGGAGCTGGAGAAGTCGAAGATCAAATATGCGACGCTGCACAACCAGAGCCGGGAAGAATGGAAACAGGCGATAGCTGATCTGAAGATACGAGACTTGCGTATAGCAGACCAGCAGAAAGAGAGGGGGCAGCTGATAGCGAAGCTGAAGCAGCAGCAGTCGCTGTATGAGACGGTGAGGGCAGAGAGGAATCTGGCGAATCGGAATCTGATGAGCGCGCAGGAGGCGCTGGCGGAGTATCGACGGAAGTTTTCTCTGATGGACCAGCAGCTGGTGCAGCTGAAGGACGAGAACAAGATTAAGAGTGAGACGTGTGTTGTGCTGAAGCATGATCTGGACAAAGTGGTGAATGAGGTGCAGACGAAGGAGAAGGAGATTGGAGATCTGTGCAGGCAGCTCAAGACGTCGGAGGAGACGGTGGCTGCTGAGGTTTGGTTTTTGAAAAAGAGGAGGGGAGGAAAGAGAAAGAGGAAAAGAAAGAAAAAAAGAGATTAAGAAAAGAAGTTATTTATTTGAAAGATAATTTTCTAATCCTTTTTTATTTTTATTTTTATTTTATTTTATTTTATTTTATTTTATTTATTTATTTTGTTTATTTCAGGAAAAAGAGATCAAAAAGCTGGACCACATCATTGCGACGTCAGAAGTGCAAGTGCGCCAGCTGCGTGAGCAGTACAAGGCAGTGATGCAGGAGAGGGACATTTTGGGTTCTCAACTCATCCGCCGGAATGATGAGCTGGCGTTGCTGTATGAGAAGATCAAGATCCAACAGAGCTATCTGTCGAAAGGAGAGGTGCAGTACAACGAGAGAATCGAAGACATTCGGCTGTTGAAGTTCAAAATATCTGAGCTGAAGAACCAGGTGATGATCCTGTCAGGGCGGGTGGGCAATGTGGATGAGCTGAAAAGAGAGGTGATAAGGCTGCAGCAGGAGCTGCAGGCGGAGAAGTCGAAGTCTCAGGCGATGGCAGAAGAGCTGGAGAACCCGATGAATGTGCACAGGTGGAAGCTGCTGGAAGGCTCAGATCCTTCTATGTTTGACATGGTGATGAAGATCAAGACGCTGCAGAAGAGGCTGATTGCGAAGACGGAGGAGGTGATGAAGAAGAACCTGGAGCTGGAGGAGAAGGAAAAGATGTATGACCATCTCAAGGAGGTGCTGAAGAGACAGCCAGGGGTGGAAGCTTCGAAGCAGCTCAATGCACTGCAGGCAGCTATGAGAGAGAGGACGAAACAGCTAAAGGCATGAATAAACTATTCATGGAAAACTTAACTTTTTATTTATTCTTTTATTCATTTATTTTTTCATTTATTTAAATGTTTATTAATTTCTTAATTAATTAATTTTTTCATTTATTTATTTACTTTATGAAAAAATTATTTTTTGATATTTTTAAATTATTTGATATATTTTTTTGTAGGCTCTTGCTGCTGAATTGAACTTTGCACATGCACAGATGGAGGAATATCAATATGAACTTCAATCTAAAACACAAGAAAATCAAGAAATGAAAGAAAAATATTTTGCAACGAAAAAGAGAGAGCAAAAATTAATTGAAAAAGATAGAGAAATTAGGGAAAGGGAAAAAGCTGCAAATGCCTCTCCTCCCGTTGCATCTGGTCCGCGCTTCGTTGGAGGAGGATTTTCACTGGATCATGCATAACTTATTTTTATTATTTATTTATTATTTTCGAAAAAAAAATAATATTAATCAGAAAAATTTGATCAAAGCCATCATTTTTGATTGATAACATTGAGTATGGATTTGGAGAAATTTGATGCTACAAAAGCAGATTCATCATTTGCCGAGCTTGTAACAAAAGTTGAAAACTATCAAATGACGAGCCATTCACAAATGCTTTTTGGAAAGCCAGATTTAGGCCCATCAATAAGAGATATTGTTTTCACTTGCTATCCTCCTCTTGGGAAAAATTCATCATATTCAACACAAGCCATCCCACAGAACACTGATCAAAAGGTTTCGAGGCAAACAGCAGAACAGATGGTTAAACCTTCAAAATTGTAGAAATTAACTGAAAAAAAGAATTTCAATATTATTATGGAAAACTTAAACGAATCATATCTCCAAAATTTGTGATAAGACAATATGCTCATTTCATTTAAAATCACTTCACTTGTTTTTGTTTGTTCTTTTCTGAAAATTTGAAACAATGGGTCAATTTCTATTTATTTTTTTCATTTCATGATTCCTAAAGATTTAAATCTCATAAAGCATCCTGACAATCAATTTTTTATACGCGAAGGTGATGATGATACTGAATTTTGGCTTATAAAATTCCCTTCTGACGTTTGTTTTCATAATTATTTGATCTTATGTTTTTTCACTATTTGATATTAATTAGTTTGATGTTCACAAGCTTTCTAATATAAAGCTACCTAAAAATAAATTACTGAGTCCGTTTGATGATGATGATCTTTGCTCCTGCATTCTTCCAAAATGCGAAAAGATGAATACTGAAAATGAATCTCTTTCTTCGAAAAAGAAAGAGAAAGATGGGAAAAAAAAGAAAGATACAACACATGAAGACATCAGACTTATTGAAAATTTAGATGAAGAGTTGTATAATACATATCCTCTTGTTTACTCTGAGGATGAATTGCATTGGTTTCTTGGTTTGAGAGAAATAATATTTGTTTTTTTTTTCTAACAATTTTTCAAGGTCCCAGGTTTACTAGAAGCATTACAATTGGTACAAATGCTGCAAAACCCACACTTACAGTGGAATCTGGAATTCACAGACCAATTCCATCTGAAAAAGAAGGACTGAAACTTCGGACACCTCCCGTCGGATATGGACACGAAATTCCACTCATTTCGTATTCATCTGTCACTAAAGATAAAGAAGGCAAACTAAAGGACGAATTTTTAACACCATCAGTTTTGAAGCATTCAAAAGAAAAGAAAATAAAAAAAGATCTCAAAGAATTGAGAATAAAAGAAGAAGGCGAAGCAAAAAGCTCTGAAAACGTTGGAATAACAAAAAGCAATGACAACGAAGAAAAGGTGGAGAAGAAACATAAAGAACATAACAAACACAAGGATAAGAAAAAGAAGGAAGAAAAAAGAAAAAAAGAAACAGAAAAAAAGATGAAGAGAAGTACAACTGAAAAGGAAAATGAAAAAATAAAAGATGAATATTTGTGAACTCTTTTCATTTCAAAGCGCATCGTTGGATTAAATTCTTAATCTTCTTATTCATTTACAATATTTTTATTTTATTATTTATATTTTTATCAAAAAATATATAAAGTTCAAAGCAAAATTTTTGAAGATGTTTCAACAACTGAATTGAGATAACTAAAAAACATAAAAGACAAACGTTTGATGAATAGTTATCTATTCTATTTAACAGCATTACGTTAATTGTTATTTTTTTCTTTTCAACTTTTTTGATTTTTTGAATGAATGAAATGTTATTTGTTCAGTTGAATTTATGAAGAAAGTTCCTTTTGAATTATCACTATGAAAAAAAAAAAAAAAAAAAAAAAAAAAAAAAAAAAAAAAAAAAAAAAAAAAAAAAAAAACTTGATTTCTAACTTCAATAGATGAATTGCACAATATTTGTGTAATTGTGAAATTTTCGAAAAATTTTGAAATTCGTATATGTTATTTTGAAATAATCGAGTAATTTTGAAATTTCTCAGAAAAATTGAAAATAAGGCAGTTATTTTAAGTTCCACCAACAAATTTCAAGTTAAATTTATTTGTGGAAGATCTCATATTTTTCACAATTTTTTCCCCCTTTTTTATATAGCTAAAAGGATGTCAAAAAATAAAAATAGTTTTATTAATTCTATGAAAAAAGACATTCACAATTAATAATGTTCAACAATTTGGAGATAGAAAATTTTTGATTAGTTGCCAAAAAATGTTCGAAAAATATTATTGGAAGAGTTTGGAGAAACAGGAAATAATAAGTCACAAACAAGTGGTGAAAATGTTTTATTTGAGTGTATTTAATGATAGCTAAGAAAACCTGACATTACTTCTCATGAATTCAGATGACATGTTAAAAAAGCATTCAAAAAAAATTTTCGGAAAAAGTAACAATTGAGATAATTAATTAGTATTTCGAGGAATTGGAAAACTGTTGGTGCTTAAAGAATTTGACATTTTTCTTATCAATTTTCTTTCTGAACTAGCTTTTGAGTTGATCTCCTTTATCAATTTTTTTACCATCTCTTTTCTGATGGAGTATTCTGTCACTTTTCGATAGAATACTCCATCAGCTGGTTCCAAAGAATTACTGTCAATAACGATGTTGGTTAGCCAACATGCTATTTTTGCATCTGCATCAATATTCTGTTTTCCACCTGTATACTTATCCGACAGTCTGAGCCATAACTTTTTAAGTGGGCAAAAAAAACCATTTCACTGGGATTCTGAATTTTGCTAGATTTTTATTGAAATTTTCGATTGACTTTTCCATTCTGTCTTGAGATTGACTTTTGTTACAAGTGGAATAGGTCATAGAGTTTCTTGCATTTGCAGAAGGAAGAGGAGTGTGTGATGCGCAGGGATGTATTGAATCGTTGTCTGAGCACGAAGTTATACAAGACGTGTTTGTGGAATTCTGTGAACATGTATTTGGAACAGGTGAAAAAGCCAAAGAAAAAGAAGAATTGAGAATTGATGAAGGGGATCGAGGATTTGAACTTGTTAACGAAGCGAGATGAACGGAAGATGAAGGAGAAAAAAGTGAAGAAGAAGAAGGAGATTGATTTTGATTTGTGAAACTTGATTTCGAGAGAGGCAAGAATGCAGACGATGAATTTGATTTGGAAGATAAAGAAAAAGATTGAGGCATTTCAGATGTTGAACATGAGACAGCAGAAGACGTCGTGGAAATTTCAGAATTCAAAGAGTTGAACGAAGAATCTGATGAATATATATGGGTGATTTTTTTTGATATCATAAAAAATAACGGTTTGATCATAAAAAATTTTCATAATGGGTGATGTTGAAAAGAAAGTTTTAATTTGAAGTTATATGAAATAAGAGTTGAATGCATCATCATTATTAATTATTTGTTGATTTTAATTTGTTTCCAATTGTTTTTATTTCAAATATCGAGAAAAAAAAATAATTTCAAAAAAACAAATCGAAAATTCGATAAACCTAATAAAACATAAGTTAACTGGTTTATAAAACATAAAAACAATAATAACAATACGTAATTTATCAATTTTTAAGATTAAAATTAATTTTGTGATGTTATTGTAAAGAAATTTTTAAATTAATTTTGAAGATCTTAAAACATTTGTTGAATTTATCAATTCACATTAACACTCACGCAAAAATTTAATAGTAACATAAGACACTCATCAAGCTATCAACTGTTTGTTGATAAGTTTGTTTGAAAACAAATAATCTAGGAATTATTTAATTATTATCTAAATATCAAACAAAGTTTAAGATAAATAAAGAAAATATTAAAAAATGAAAAGAAATTCGTCAATTTTTGCTTTTTCCACTAAAAAAGCTTCTATCGCACGAACATCTTCATTTTATCTTCCTCTCTTTGTTTCTCCTCTGATTCTCTCTATCTTCTTCTCATAAATTATATGTCATCCAGTTATCTGCATCCTTAGATGCTCTGCTTTTGTCTGCCTATTCGTTTTGAGAACAGATTGGTTAAAAACCAGTTTCACATGAAAGGATATGAACAACAAAATGGTGCATGAATATAAAGCGCTGAACCACAGTTCCAGAATCCTTGTAGCGCCCCTTTCTCCATATCGCTTCTGCATCCCCTTCCGCGGAACTCGCATCCCTCCGTTCACTTTCTCTTTGCTCGCTGGAGTTGACGTTGTGTCCATCTGCCCGTCTGTTCTGGCTGACTCCGATGATTTTGGGCTGCCTGCTCCAGGATCCAGAAAAGTCTTCGCTTTGGACTCTGCCTGCGTCACCTTTCACCGCGCTCACCAGATATTCGTTAACCAGCACACTGGCTTCTCTTTCTATCAGTGCGGCTCCCCTCCTTCCTCTGCGCTTCTCTCTCCTCAGTCGTCCACCACATCTCCCCTTCTATCGTCAACATCCTCTGGATCTGCTGCTCCTGCTTCTTCGACGCCCTGACCTCCCTAGCAAACATCCGATCAGAATTCGTACAAAAGAGTCTTATTCTTGTTCTTTTAAACATTATCAGTTGGCTACAGATGCATTTCTCAATGGCTGTATCATCCTTAAAGTTATTCCTCCCTCCATTTCTCCCTTCGCATCCCTCCTCTTTTCTCTTTCTTTCCATCCTTTCCTTTTTCTTTCTCTCCTTTTCTCTCATCCTCCTTGCCCAGATCTCATCCTCTCTGTCTTCCAGTGCCTTCATTCCTTTCTCAGTAAACATCAGCTCCTGCGGATATTTCAATATGCGAGCCAAAACCCCCACTTCTCCGTCGCACACAAGCTTCTCTATGTCACATCCATCAACAGGCAGCAGCAGCACACTGTCTTCCATCGTGCTTCTCTGCCCACACATCTCAGCACAGCTAATCCAGTGGTGGAAAAAAGAAGGAAGGATGAAATGGAGCGAGCACTGTATTTCTTGAAGAACAGAAGAAGAAGAGGAAGACGAAGAAAACGAAGAAGAAGAATATGCAACTGCATATGAATGTGGAGAAGATGTCGAAATAGTCAGTCAAGTCTTTTCTGAAGAAGACGAAAGAGACCAGTTCCGCTTCTAACTTGCTTCCGGCTTCTTCTTCTGCCTTTTGATTTCAGATGCATTTTGCGAGAGAGTTGAGCATGTATGTGCAGTAGAAATCGGTTTGAGTGTGTGGCCGCTGTGCTTCTTGTGTGTCTGTGTAAGTGGTTGGCGGCAATGAAGAAATTGTTTGAAAACAGATGTATTTTGAGAGGCTGACGAAGAAGATGAAATAGAAGAAGATGATGATGACGACGACAATGATGAAGCAGTTGGTCCAGCTGTTGAGGAAGGAGATAAGGTAGTTGTTGATGATCTGGGTTTTGAATGAGATGACTTTGAGGAGTGAGAATGCGGGTGAGGCTTTGAAGAAGAAGAAGAAGCAGATGTGCTTGGAAATGGCAAATAAGGCTGCGAAACTTCAGCTTCACCACTATTAGCAGAAGAAATTAAAGAAAGAAAAGAAGAAGAAGCTTCTTTCACGCTTTTTTTGCTGTGTTTGACGATTATCTTGTGAAATACAAAGAAAACTTACAAATAGTGAGTTTTTCTTATAAGGATCAAAAGAAGAAAAATAACAAGTTTTGAAATCAAACATCTTAAAACACATTCGCATTTTTCCTTCGCTTTGGCTCAGAATGTTTTTGTTTTTTTTTGGAACATAATTTTCATCTTGCTTTTCTTTTTATTCTTCTTTTGATGTTCTTTTGAAGGAGCCAAGTTTTCTGAAATATTATCTTCCCCTTTTTCAATAGATAGAAATGCGATTTTCTTCTGAATGACATCTGCACAGCTTCCAAAATAAACTGCCTGCCGATCAAAAGATAGATCATCTCAAATTAAAAGCATCTTCATTATCCAAACAACTGGAGGCGATTCGGTATGCTCCTTCATCAACATCTTCCTCTTGTTCGCTTCGCTTTTGAAGTTCGATTCACTTCTTTCAATCTTCATCTTTTTCAGATACGAAACAAATACCTCTTTCTTCTTCTCAGCCTGCTCCAGTGTCTTCTTCTGCTCATCTTCGAGCTTTGACCGTTTTTATTTTGAGTTTTCTTTCTCTTCCTCCAGCAGCTCCTCTCTCTTCTTCACTGCCTCTTTCTTCTGCATCTTCTCCATCTTCAGCTGTATCGCTTTCTTCCTCTTCAAATCACTTGTCATCTGAAGGTGCTATATCTGGAAGAAATCTGAGGTGAATATGAAGCAAAGGCTGATGACTGAGAAACAGATAGGTTTATGCTTTGCTTTTTGTTGTATTCTTTGATCCAAAGAAATAATTTTCGTCTTCTATGAACAGAACCGCATTATCTTTGATGCATTTCTTTCTTTAAGCTGCCTTTTTTTGTCTTTTCCTTTGGATCACTGAAAAACGTTTTGACGCACTGTGAATAAGAAGAAAATGATGATGGAATCACTGAATATATGTCACAAGCATGCCTGCCTTTCAACGAAGCTGATTTCGACACTTCAGACTCACTTCCGTTCAAAACACTCTGCTCGCTTTTCCTTCTCTCTTCTTCCTCTTTGTCTTCGATAATAAATTGCCCCTTTCCTCTTATGTTTTTCCTCATTGAATTCGAATCTGCCACTTTTGCTTCCCTCGTTTGTGTTATTGAACATAAAAACTCTTCCTCTGAAATAACTTTTCCAGACAATTGTTATTCTTCGAAGTATTAAACTCTAAATGATGTTCTGCTTCCATCAAATGACTCCAAATATATCACACGATCAACTTTGCTTTCAGAAATACCATCTTTCTCTGTTTTTTTATAAACCTTATGTTCAATTCTTTTCTCTTTTTCTTTTTATCATTCAATCGTTTGTTCTTTCCCATACAAATTCTTCATTTTCTTCCTGTTGACTTCTCTTTCCTTTCTTCCCAGCATCTGCCTGAAGAACTCCACCTCAAACAAAAGGGCATCCGCATAACAGAAGAACGATACATGGAAAAGCGGTGTTAACGATGGAGAAGAACACATAAGAGTGAATGGGTGAGTGTGTGGGTGTGTAATAAAAAGAAGGCGCGTGTTGTGGTGAGTGCAGGAGTGGATAAAGAGGCAGCAGAGACGAGGGTTGAGCCGGGAGATGGAAATCAGAGAGGAAGAAGAGAGAGGATAAGGAATTGTTTGTGTGATTGAACTGAGGCATGGCTCACTGCCGTCAAAGGAAGTTTTCACAGAGGCAGCTGAAGAAGAAGTTGATAGAGATGCTACTGTTGGGTTTGTTAAAACAAAAGCGGAACTTGACGATGATAAAAAGAAAGAAGATGCACTAATAGTTTTTTCAAATGTTGTTTTAGCATTTGCTGCTTGATAAATATGTTTGTTTTTGTGGGAACTCGGATGATTCGTGATTGTGTGGATAATCATCCCTCCTCTCTCTTCTCTCTCTCTCTCTCTTTTTTTTTTTTTCCTCTTTCTTTCTTCATTGTTATTCAAGTCCAAAAAATCGTATTGAGTGCCTGAAACATCATAGCTCAGTTCGTTTTGTCTTCCTTCTCCCTTTATACGCAAAGCAGAAACAGAAGAATGGCACACCAGTTTAGAACAAGGTGATGAATTTTCATTCAATTCTTGTTCTTCCATTGCATGTTGGTCTTTGCTGTTTTATCTTTGTTCTCTGTCAGCTCTTCAGCTTCTCTCTTTCTGAGATCAGATCCTCCAGCGAATCAAAGTTGATGTCCATTTCTCTGCCCCACCTCACTCCACAAACATGATTGAATAAAATATCGATGCTGGAGTGAATTAGATATTCTATGAAGAAATTTGAGATTGTTCTGTTTAAGAAGAAAAAAAGGAAGAAAAAAAGGAAGAAGAATTGGAAGGATAAGAAGAAATTGAAGATGAAACAAAAGAAGGAGAACAAGAAGATGAAAATGCAGAGGAAAAGAAATAAACATGAGGCATATCATGAGGAGCAATAGAGTTGGAGTGATGAAGATGGAGATGATGACTTCATTTTCGATGAGAAAGATGAAAAAAATGAGAAGAATTGGAAATAGGAAGGAAGAAGTCAGTAATTGTGTTGTTGATGAATTTGTTTAAGTAAGAAGTATGAGAATAAATGGAAGAGGAAGAAGATTAAAACTAAGATGAAATTCCTGAAATTCCTTGATATTCTCCATGTTTCTTCTGTTTGTTTGCATCATCATTCATTCTGTTTGAAGATAAATTGAAATTCTGCTTGTTTGGAAAAGGAAGAAGATGTGTTTCTTCTCTTTGAAAAGAGCGATGTGGAAAGGAAAAGATATTGGATTCGAGACGATCAGATGAAGAGGAAGAAGAAGAAGAAGAAGAAGAAGAAGAAGAAGAAGAAGAAGAAGAAGAAGAAGAAGAAGAAGAAGAAGAAGAAGAAGAAGAAGAAGAAGAAGAAGAAGAAGAAGAAGAAGAAGAAGAAGAAGAAGAAGAAGAAGAAGAAGAAGAAGAAGAAGAAGAAGAAGAAGAAGAAGAAGAAGAAGAAGAAGATTGGTGGAAGTGAAAGGAGGTTTTGCAATGAAAGTGATCGAAGTGCATTTGAACCTGTTTCATCTGCTGCTTTTTTCTCCTCATCCGAGGATGATGAAGCAAAAGAGCAAGATACTTGGACATAGCAACATTCAGTTGTTTCATAATCAACTGGCAATGATGACGATTAAAAGGAAGATGAGATAAAAGATGATGCTAATTCTTGATACTCCGTTCTTTCAGCAGCCGCTCCTTCAAATTGTTCAGATTTGGACGAATAAATTTGGTCATCAAATGGTCCTTCTAAAGATTCTGAGGTTTTCGTGTTCGCGTATTGTTCTCAGCATCTTCTTCCTTCTCTTTCACTCTCACTTTCTTCTTCTTCGTTTTCTTTTCTGACTTTTTCAAGTTCTTTGTTATTTTCTTTTCTAAAATTCCTTTTATAACCTCCTTTCATCTGCTTTGATGGCAATTCACCTCAATCTCCCTCATTTCCTCGATCTCCTTCATCTTCCAAATCATCATTTCACGTCTTCATTTTCTCCTCTTTCTGTCCCTTTCAACCTGAGCACTCAACGAAATGAATCAGAATTCTTGTGATTATTAAAAAAGAAGGTTCATCTTTCCCTTTTGCTTCTGGTTCAACAGAACTCTTCATCTGATAGCCAGCCCTTCTTCTGTGTGGATGAAGACATACAGAATGGGAAGAAAGCAAACCAAGTGGAAAAGCAGAGGAAGGAGGAGGAGAAGAAGAATGAGTATGTTGCTGTTTATTCTGTGCCTGTGAATGAATAAGGAGTTGCAGTTGAGAAAAGCAGAAGAGGGAAAATGAGTTTCTCGAAGCTGAGTAAAATCGAAGTTGGAAATCTGCACAAAGTTGCCTTTTTTGTCACTTTATGTATTAATCGAAAGAAAATGTCCGTTACAGTCATTTGTTTCCGTCTTTCATTCGTCTCGCTTTATCTTCTTTTAAGCTGTTTTTCTTTCTGTTCTCAAAAAGAAATGAAATATTTTCCTTTATATTTTCTGCAGTTGCACCTATTTTCAGCTTGCAATAACTGTGTAGGCAGAAGAGCGAACGAATAATAAACAGCACTAGCAGATACCAATAAAGCTCGCTGTTGATTATAACTTCTCGAATTTTTTTAAAAAATTGTACTGCCATTTAAAAAAAAAGCTGTTGTTGATGTAGTAGATGCTTCAACTTCTGCTTCTGCTGTTTCTATTGTGTTGGGTGTGATTTTTCTTGCTTGTCCTTTTTGTGTTCTCGAAAACATCAGAATCATCATTCATGGCGTTTCTTTCTTCTTCCATTAAATCATATTTCATTTCCTTATCTTCTTCATTCATTTCTCCTACTCTTTCTATTTCTCTCCCTTTTCTCGGAGTAAATTCTTTATCCTTCATCTTCATCTGCAAATTCAGCTGTTCTTTATTTGATCGATTGAACGGCAAATGGGAAGATCTGAACATAAAACAACACATTGCTTCAAATTCAGTCGAAATTTACAATACAAATTGGATAAAGCATCAGAGACGTTGATATAATGGAATGGGATGTGGAAGAAGAAGACGAAGATTAAGAAGACGAAGATTAAGAAGAAGAAGATGATGATGATGAAGATGAAGAAGAAGAAGAGGTGGTGGTGGTGGTGGTGGAAGTGGAAGAAGAAGAAGAAGAAGAAGGTTTTGATAGTTCAAATACCATCTGATATTCAATGTCTGCCTCCTGCTTCAAACATCCCACAAATTGATTTGCAAATCAAATTGTTATTCCATCAGAACATGGCAATAATTCTCCAAAAATAACACTCAATGTATAGAAAGTGCCAAATCCATCTCTGTGAAAGTGGCTTGTCTCTCTTTTCGGTTGTGTTGACCTTCTTGTCTTCTCTGTGTAACTATTTTCAATCTTTTGCCATCTTCTCCTTGTTTCATTCATCTGCGTTGATGTGAATGTCAGAAATGTTTTCCAAAAAAGAATCTCCAAAATCAATATCATTTCGAGCAATGCTCAAAAGGAATGGAATTTGTGCAGATTCTCTCAATTTTCGCTCATTCCACATCCCACAGAAGGAAGAAGAAGATGATGATGCAGAAGAAGATAGTCAAATGAGGATGTAAGTTATAAAATATGATGAAAAAGAGAAGCAGATATTGTGAATAAAATTCCTCTCTCTGTCGGAGTGGCTTGTGGTAAAATTGAGCCAAATGAGAAGAAGTCTGAAGTATTTCCAGCAGAATGCTCAGCAAAACAAGAATCACCATTATTAATAGCGCTATCAGAAAAAACATTTTTTGTTTTGAATGAAACAGTCATTGGCAATTGAAATGCTTCATTTGTGTAAGGCTCTCTTGTTGTTCAACTAATCCATATCAATAATTTTGTTGAATAATCTGAGGCTGAAAAGGAATGATGAATTCAGAAAATTTTTCGCATGAACACGCCTTTATGTATATAATCATTTTTGAAAGTAATCGTTCTCTACACAAACAAAAAATATGGAAAAAAAAGTTCTTTATTTGAAAAATTAAAAAAATATAACGATAAAATCAGGCTTTTGTTTATCAAGAATGAATCCTTTCAAAAGAAAACATAACGGAATTGGAAACAAGAGCATCAAACGGGATGTGAAAAATCAAGAAAATATTTTCGGAAAAATGTCAGAGAACCATGCAGAACTTGTTCTCTTATCATTTTTTCAATCTACGGAGCAAGGAAAAAAACTTTTGGAAACATTGTCCAAATCAAAAACATGTTTGTATATGTTTTTATATAAAAGACAAAATTACTAATATTCAAACATCGTTTTTTCAAATAAACATGAATTATTTTATTTTCTACAGCCTTTCTTAAAGAACATTACAATGAAATAGATCCTCACTCAGATTCAGAAAGCACTGAATTATTATCATCAGATTTAAGTCCAATTGCTTCTGTGCCTGCAACTTCGAATGATATTGAATTATAATTAACAGATATTAATTCAATTCAAGAATTTTTGATCGTAACATATCACAGAAAATCCTAATAATGGAAAACACTGATTTATTCAAGGAATTTATGTCTCATGAAAATGATAGAGAAAAAGAGTTGGAATTTAGTGATTTTGATGATGATGAAAATAAATTAATGAATATTTTCAAAGGAAGATCGTTGATAAATTTCGGGAAAACATGTGCTTTCAATTCTTTATGTCAATGTCTTGCTTCCTTATGTATTGACAAATGCACAGAAGAAAGTCACATTTCCAAAAATCAAAGATATTTTTTGAGTCTTTTGGAAGAAATACGGAATCCATCAAAAACAGTGAAAGCTTGGGGAAAGAGTAGAATGAAGAATTTTTATGAACTGCTGTTTGGATGTCTGGATGAACCAAAAATTTTGACTGAAGTGTTAACTGCAGTTATGGATTTTCTATCAAAAAATAATTGGAATTTGAAGGAGATGTTTTTGATTCGCAGTCATCGAATAAATATGTGCACCAGCTGCCATCATTTATCTTCATCATTAAGAGGAGCAGGTTATTATATTTCTATCTCTGGATCAGATATTGTCTGAAGGTTGAATTGTGTGTTTCAAGCCTCAGATGATTTTGCTGATAATCTACTTTCAAAATGTGAAAACTGCTGGACGAAATCTGCATTTGAAAAATGGATTTGGCTTTACGATTTCCCTTTCATTTTATGTATTTATCACAAGTTCATTGATGGAGATTATGTGAGTTCTCCTCCAATTAAATTATTCTTCAGAAGTCAAGGACTTGGCCCAAATGATTTTCATGTGTTCAGTTCTCATGTGTTATCTTCAATCGACAATCATTCATCTGATAGTGAGATAGTTGCAAAATACAACTTCGTTGGAACAATTATTCATTCTTCATTGAAGCATAAAGAAGGGCATTTTATTTCAATAGTTAAAAATGGAAGCATTTCTGACTTTTCCAATGACAGCTTTTTGCAGTGCGATGATGACAAAATTTCAATTATTGACTTTAATAAATGGGAACAATACTGGAATTATCTTTCAGAAGAAAAATGGGATTATTCTATGAGTTTTTTCAAACTGTTTGAAACAAAATACAGAAATAGTTCATCAAAACCCTTCTTGGATAAATGAATGTTTCTTATTTTTTTTTTTTTTTAATATTCATTAGTGCACATCATTAATCATTCCACTAAATAATAAATATCAACTGCGATAAAAAACCATTTTTTAATTAAAAAAATATGAAATAAAAATTTGAAAATAACACTGCATTAATTCAAATGAATTGACATTTAGTTGTCATATAGAATAACGTGAACACAATTACACGAAAGCATTTGTATATCATTAATAAGTTAACAACCAAGTTATATAAATACAAAGTGTGATGCGGTGATTATAAAATAAAGTGAGTGAGAAATGGAAAGTGAGAAATTTGGAATGTTAAATGATGTATTGATTTGTATTTACTGGGGAATTATTCTGTATGTTGTCTTTTCTGATATGCTTGCCTATGAATATTTATTTCAATACGGAACAAATGAATATTTCATTTTAAACTTAATGTTTTTTCTTTATTCAATTGGTGTTTTGATCATTATGATAATTATCAATCCCATTAAAACGATAATATCTATCTCTCCTCTTTCAATATCTCTTTCCACCATCAAACACGTTCTTTGTCAAATGTCCCTGTTGTTCATGTTGGAACTGAAAATAAAAGAAAAACACCTGGAAGATTGACTTCGTTTGATGAGAACAGTCATTGCTTCGAATGGTGTGAATGGGATGATTCAAATTGTGGGTCATCGCCAGGAGGTGCACATAATGTTCATTGTGCAAATGCAAATCTCACAATCACTTCTTGTTCATATAGTAATTGTTACTGTACTGACAATGGACATGGTGGAGCGTTTCATTGCAAAAGTTTGTTAAAAATTGATATCACAAAATCCAATTTCACAAGTTGCTCGGCTGCTCATGGAGGAGCAGTTCACGCAAGGAATCCACAATCAAATTCTGTTTGGACATTCTCAGAAAACAGAGCGGAAAGTTGTTCAATAACAAATTGGTGTGGAACTGGTTGGTATTTTGGACTAAATAATAATCAGTTAAATTTTCAATTCCTGTTTTCCAAATGCAAGTGCATATCAAATTCTGGTGGTGATTCTGCTGGTGCTGTAACATTCAATGATCCTCCAACCAATAAGCCAAGTCAGTTTTTGATAAATGATTGTCAGTTCTTAAACAATAAATTGACAAATTCATCTACTTATGGAGGAGCTGGACTGTGTTGCGCAGCAACTTATTCTTGGATGAATGGAAGAAGATTCATCACATTCTGCTTCTTTGATGGCAACACAGCAACTAATGGCAGAGGGAATGATGTGTTCTTCAATGGCAGCATAACCCAATCTCCATTCCTGCAATGTGGCTCAACAACCCTATCGAAAAGAGTGTGGAATGCAGGAACTGCAGATAATGTTCAGTATAACAGTTGGCTTCCAATCATCAATCAGAACAAAATCGTTGCAAATGGTGGAACTGATGTCGACGCCTGTGGCAGACCTCAACAGACCCCATGCGCCACCGTGGAGTATGCCCTCGGATGCGTTGCTCCCTTCAGCGATGCCTCCCTCTCTCTTCTCGTCTCCATTTTCGCTCCCACAAACACTCTCACATTTCGTGCTCCAAATACAAAAATCACTGGAAATGGTACAACTGCCACAACCATCGCCTCCAGTGGCATTCTCCAACCACAAAACTCACATTCCCAGTCATCACAATCAACATCATCATTTTCATCCTTGCCATCGTTATCAACATCTTCTTCACCAGATCCAACTGCCACTTCTGCACTCTTTCAACAGACCCAGGGCTCCCTCACAGTCTCTGCCCTCGCCATCTCCCACAACTCCTCAAACCAAATCACCCCCATCCTCTTCCACCTCTCCAATAACTCCCCTTCCCTCAAACTCAACACAACCACCATCACTGGAACAACCCCATCTTCATCATCAATCACAACTCCCCTCTTCTTCCTCACTGCTGGCTCCCTCGCCCTCAACCACACAGCAATCACCAGTCTCACCCTCAACAGCCAAAGCATCTTCCACCTCACCTCCCTCACCGCTCCCCTCACCCTCAACTCCTCCAACATCACCGACATTACCTCCACAGCCACCCCCGCCAGCTGTGCACTCTCCTCTGCCACCTCCCCTGCCCTCTCCCTCTCCCTCGCCAACTGCACCATCACCAACATCGACTCAGCTCCACAAAATCAACAGACTGCCACCAATGGCGGGTGCATCTCATTCGCCTCATCTGCCTCTGACAATACGTTTTCGGTGAGTGACACCGCCTTCTCCAGCTGTTGTGTGAGCGAGGATACAAGTTCTGGAGGAAAAGGCGGTGCTCTCATGATCGAGTACAAGGATGATTCAGAAGTGTCATCCACCTCCTTTTCCATGGCAAATGTTGTGTTTTCAGAGAACAAGGCGAGTGTCGGAAGAGATGTGTATTTTGTGTGTGAATCATTTGTCACTTCTGTGAAAGAGCCCTTGTTCGCCTTCATGAGAAGCATCACTCAGAAAGTCAACTCGGCTGTTGCACATGATAGAACAGAAGCATTCGGTGATTGGGATGTCGATTAATAAATCTTTAACAACGGGCATACAGCTAACAATGAATACGTGGAAAGCATACTTGGTACCAAGGAAGTGAATTGCGAGTTGGAAAAGACTCCCTACAAGAGCGCGCAAAACGCGACAGGTCTTCTGAAGAAGGTGCAGATCATAAGGCAGAAATCATTTCATGAGTTGACTTGTCGGTGAAAATATGTGCAAACGAAGGCAAAGTCGAAGAAAGTTGGGGAGATGGCACACATAATAGAAGAAAACATCTCACATGTGCATTTGATGGAATTAACATTGCTTGTAGGACATTTATTCTCTTGTTTCATTGAATACTCCAGAAATATGTTTTTTCAAATTTATAAGTTTCCCTCATCGTTTCATCTTCTCCGACATGTTGAAGGCGCGTGACGTTGTGAAATCTCTCGAAGACCATCCTTGCTACTGTTTGTTCAAAGAAATCTTTTCCCACCTTGCTCTTTCTTCTTCCTGTAATTCTTTCAATCTCAAAATAAATAATGCAGAGGCAACCTTCATGGATTGTGTGCCCGATTATCGGCTATTATTGATTTGACATTGTCCATTTCATTTGAAAAAAATTTTTTTAAGATATTCCTTGATAGAATAAATATTTCTTTCGTCTATCTGAAAAGGAATGAAAGATGATACTTGGCTATGGATTTAACGGGAGTTGAATGAAATGGAAATAGGAATATTTTTTAATTCGTTCATCGAAGAAGGTGTCGAAGAAGAAAAAGTTGATTTGAATGAAATAAAATTAATTGGTGCAGATAGTTTTTTTTATTCGTTGGAGTTGTGATTGAAAAATGAAAAGAAAGCTTTTTTATTGATTGACTGAAAAGGCAAATGAAAGGAAATGAAACAATTTTCCGTTCAATTTTGTGGTTATACCGAATTGAATGGAATAAATGCATTTGAAGTTCTGTTCTCTGATCCAGTAGAAAGTGTTAGAAAAAATGTGAAGATGAAGAATTTATAGAAGAAGATGATGAAAAAAATGAGGAGGAGGAAGAAGAAATTATTGAATATATCTGAAGTGTCAATGGAATTATGTTTGTTAGAAGAAGAAGAGGAGGAGGAGAAGAAGGAGAAGAAGACGAAGAAGAAGAAGAAGATTGATCAATAGAAGAAGGAATCCAAATAGAAGATTGATACAATGAAGAAGAAGAAGAAGATGATGACGACGAAGATAAAGGTGAAGTCGAAGAAGAAGGTGGAGAAGAAAAAAATTGGAGGAAGGGTTAAAATATGATGCAGAAAAAGATTGTATTGCTTGTTTTGAGGTTGATGGTGATAAATCAGATGATAAAGACGACAAAGATGAAGAAAATGAAAAAGAAGGAGAAGGAGTGTTGTGTGCAGAATGTGTCTGTCGGAGAAACAGAAGCTTTTGGGTTGCATTTCTTCGAATGAGAATGTTCTCATTGGCTTATTTTGGAATTCATAAAAAGATGACGATAAGCTGAAGGAATTAAATAGCAATGGAAAGAGAAAGAAGAAGAAGAAGAAGGTGAAGACGACGAAGAGAGTGAAGAAGAAGAGAGTGAAGAATAGGAAGAAGAGATAAAAGAGGAAGCAGAAGATTATGAAAGCTATGAAGGTGGAGCAATTGAGAATTGTGAAACGAATTTAATCCTTTTTTAAAGATGTTGATAATGACTTAAAGAATATCGATTGATTAAAATAATTCATTCGCTGAGTTGATTTCAGATGATATAAACAATCTTCATCACAAAATATGTGAAAGAGAGAGATACAAACAGATGAAGAAGGAAGTCCACAAAATAATTGACTGCCTTTGTGTGGTTAACACAACTTTTCCCTCAGAAAAAGGATAATTGTTTTTGTCCAACGCTGTCATCAATTCAAATGAACTTCATGTATGATGAGGATATTGGAAGAGAAGGAGGCGTTGACAATTGATGAAGTTGACTTCATTGGTAATAATTTCAAATTCAAAAAGAAGAAAATGACGAATTTTTTGATTATGTGATTGATGTGTCGATTCTGGCAATGAACATCATTTATTGAAGCGAGACTGTTGAGAATGATAGCGAAGGTGAAGAAAATGAAGAAAATGAAGAAGATGAAGAAAAATAAAAAATATCAGCTTTTCCAAGTCAGGTTGTTCAATAGAAAAAACTGAATGTGTTCTATATGCGAATGCCCAGTCAGCTCATCATCCCCGACAAAAGAGTCGCAACTGCAAAACATTCCGAACAAAAATGCCAAATATACTGCTTTTCTCTTTCTTGCAAACTCATGTTAAGCATTGTCATGTTATACAGCATTCAAGACAGATGGCAAAAGTCACGAATGTTATCGATGAATGCAATCAAAACAAGGATAATCTCAAAACTTCTGAATCTTTCGCGAAATGAAAAGAAGGCTTCTCTTTCTAGGCATTCCTGTTCATGATCATTCTGTTTTCATTCAAAGAACACCATTTTAGAAAAATGAATGAAACAAAAAAAGTCAAACCATCTTTTTGGCCTTTAAATATTTTCCCATTTCCAATGGATTGGTGATAATCAGCCCAGCTGGCTATCTTGTTCTTAGAATCCTTTATGAAGCATGCAATGATGAAAGTTAAAGATTATATTATCCAAATGATAAAGCAATGAACTCCTTTTTAAAGACTTATTTAACGCCATGTCTTTGTTGATAGATTTCCAAAGGGTTTCGCGTAAATGGCAATGCGCTTGTTGTAAAAGGCCTGCTGAGTGCTTCGTTCTGTTCGCTTCCTCCATTGTCCAACCCTTCAATTCCCTTTCCTTTTCCATGAAACAAACATTTAAAAAAAAATCACACAAAACAAATCCTGTGCAATAATTATGCCAAGTGCAACGCATTTCCCTCGAAATGAACAAGCTGTTCAATTCAATCTTTTTGAAATTCAACTCGCTTTTTCTGCATCTTGCTTGAGTTATTTATCATTCAAAATATCACAGCCGATGTTGCACCATATGTTTTGCAATATATTACTAAGTTCAAATTTCATGCAATTTTTCCCACTAATTCACTTTTCGCAAACAATCGATGCAAACCGCCACTCGCTCCTCCATCTTCAAGAAAAGTACCTGTTCTTCTGCAGTGCTATAATTTGCATGGGCGCATCTGTAGCCGTTGGACTAAGCAGCTCAAACATGCTCAGGCTGCTACAACTCATCAATCGAAGATCTTCACTTATAAAATTATATGTTGGACACCCTTATTAACTAACCAAACAATAAACGAATGTTTTGCTGCCCTTCGTCTTGCCTGTCTTGAGGCAAAAGAATGAAAATGATGCAGGGGAATAAGTTAATGATTGTGCATCTTCAGGTATTTTAATCGATATTTGTGACTCTTTTGAAGCAGATGTTCCTCCAACATTCAGAAAAGGAATCAATATATTGCTTCGCCTTGATTTTGCCGAATGCACAGGGCCAGCAACAAATGTTTTATGGTGTGCACAGGGCATTATTGAATCACTATTCAGGAGATTTTATCGTTCTTTTTTTATTATTTTAGGAAAAAGAAATTATTTATTGACTTTTGAAAGGGGCTTGGGCAATTGAGTAATTTGAGGGATGCAGTGCAAAAATGGGAAAGCGAAGAAAAGGATGGAATACGGGAAGATGTGAGATTTGAAGAGACTGGCGCGATTTGTGAAGTGAGTGGTTGGAAAGAAAATGGAGAAAAAGGTGGATGGAAAGGGATTGGGGTTGGGGTTGGAATTTTGGCGTTGGAGTATCGGGAGATGTTTTGAAGGGCCAAAGGTTCAAAGGGACGATGGATTGCTTTTCTTTGAAGAGGAAAAGATACAAGAAAAAGAATTTTGATGAAAATAAGACGAACGAAAAATAAATGGATGAAAGACTTCTGGGGGAATGTTTGCAATGGAATGTAATTCTGAATGAAGGCCTTTCAGTGGAATTGCTTTTGATTTGTGTGGCTTGCCTGCTGAAAGGTGTGTTGGAGAAAGAAGGAAAGGGAGGAGACTCAAAAAGAAGTTGAAATGAGTTTGCTGCGAGAGTCATTTTCACACAACGTTTAAGTGTGTGTAATATTTTTTTTTTAAATTTTTTTTTTTTTTTGTTTGAAATGTATTTATTTTGAATTGGAGACAGACGACGAGTGATGTTTGAAGGAAGAAGCAGGAAACATCAAGTGCAATCAAAAGCAACGCAATTAAAGGGGAATTGTTAATGGATAAGTTTTGGAGAAAATGATGAAGAGATTGTTGAAGTGCAGAGAGATGGAGGAAGTTAGAGTGAATGAACTGGGTTTTGGAAGAGAAGATTCAAAAGAAGTGGGAGAGATGGGAAAGGATGTGGATTGGAAGAGAAAATATGATGAGAGGATGAGAGAAGGGAGAGAATGATTGAACTCTGATGGGTGTGATTGCAAGAAGATGAAGAAGATGAATTTGAAGAAATCAACATTTTCAGTTTCTGAGGGGAAAGAGGAGGCAACCACTCAAGAGCATTCGATGAACGATAGATATCCAATTCAATTGGTATGCATCAATCTGTTTGTTGAATTTTTTGTGATTATGTTTTTCTTATCAATATGAAGTTCACTTATCATATACAATATTTTTTCTCAATGACAGCATCACATGAAGTTTTTTCATCATTTTCTTCAGAAATATCATTCGATTGATTGCACATTTCTCTTTTACCGCATTTCTTCTTCTTCTTCTTCTTCTTCATTCAACAAAAATGAAAGTTTTCTTCAATTAAACAGCGCTTTCTCCAAGTATCTTAATTTTTTGATAAAATGACTTTTTTTCATCTTTCAACGGAACTGCTGTTTATTCTTTTTCTCCTTCAACAGTGTCCATTGTATTATAATAAATTGCTTGTATTGTTTAAAAACCATGATAGACAATGTCCAATTGTCAGATGAATTGATTATTTAACAAATAACAAAAAGTGATGAAATGTTCATATGATCTAAATATGAAAAAGAAATAAAAATAGGAAAATATGTGAACTTCAAAAAAAAATATCAAAAACAAAAAAACAAATAATGAACGATGTTAGAATAATAACGAATAAATGAAATAAAAATTCGATGAAGAAGATGCAGTTTCAGATACATTTCTTTAAGGTGAATTGTTTCTATTTCTTGTCGCGCTGGTGGGCTTTTAGCATTTTCATGAGTCTTCTTCAGAAATTTCTCAAGCTCGTTCATATTTTTCAAAACATTTTTCTGTTGAAATAAATAATGTGAATATGGTTTTTCATTTCAAAAATTGCATTGATCAATTGTTAAAAAAACTCATTCCTAAATTGCACATATAATTATTATGACTCGGAAAAATACAATAAACAAGAGAATTATTGCATTTTCCTGAAAATGTGCGAAATATAAAGTCTCGATCACAAAAGTGGTCACTAATTTTTCTTCAGATTTTGCAACAAACAGTCATTAAAAGATGTGGGGAAGCGAACTGTGTGGAAATCTGAAGAAAAATTAGTGACCACTTTTGTGATCGAGACTTTATATTTCGCACATTTTCAGGAAAATGCAATAATTCTCTTGTTTATTGTATTTTTCCGAGTCATAATAATTATATGTGCAATTTAGGAATGAGTTTTTTTAACAATTGATCAATGCAATTTTTGAAATGAAAAACCATATTCACATTTTTTTCAATTAAAAACATGAAAATAATTGCAACCAGTGCGATAATTTTCATCAAAAATGTGTCAGCCCGCGAATGGAATATCAATTAAAATGGTAAAATATAAAATCCACATTCAGAAATTTATCTGAAAGCGATTCTTTTTTTTAATGAGTATTTTTTTGTGATTCAACTCGTTAACGTCAAATGCTTGCTGTTAATTTCGTATGCAGCACAGGGCACGTATGGCAATCTGTTCTATGCATTGGACACAAACTCTGAAGCGAATATTAACGAATATTAGTGGATGAAAAGCGAGAGACGAACGACACGCTTTTTCGGACGCATCCCACTGTATAATTCTTTCGCAAGTTCTACTTTCCGCACATCCTGTACAAATACAATGGAAGAGAGTGCGGCAGTTTTATGGGGTCAAATTTTGGACATTACACATTGTTAATTCAGATTAATGTAGTGGAAGCAGTGGAGAAAGGGGCGGCAATGGTTATATCCAAGGGCTCAACATGTCAACTTTGGATATGTTCAAATTGTCATAGTGTGTGGAAGATGCACTGGAGAAGGAGAAGATCACCGGCCGAATGAGATTGTGATTGTGGAGCAGACGCAGTGCATATAACTTGAAGAGGAGGTATTTGAAGAGGCGAAGCTTGATGCGCCCAGAGCAGCAAACTTTGTGGACCAGCAAGTGAATACAGCTATTTTCGGCAAATTTTAGTTTTTTTCATTCAATATTACCTGGATTCTCGAAGGAGAGGGAGGTCAGGAAAGCAGAAAAGAAGAAGGCAAAATATTTTGAGCTTGATTAAAGAAAAGAAAAAAATTTCAAACAGATCGACTTATGCAATGGTGAAGATTTGAAGCAATGTGGTATGTTAAAATTTTCCTTTTATTATAACAAAGAATTATTATGTATTTATTTTTACATATATTTTTTTCAATTTTTGAAATTTTCAGAACTTTTTTCCATCATTTGTTATGAACTTCCTCATTTTCTTGTGAGTTGATCGAATCGGTCATTTTATGAATGTGCTTATTTACAATCTTCATCGAATTTTTTGTTTGGGCCACATCTGCATAGAAATCATCTATTCACCCAATCTTTCCAGTCAGATTGTGCTCGCACAATCATTTACCAATATATTTTGATCTAGAAGAGATGAAAGAGCAATTCATCATTTAATAAGGTTTGTAATTTTTTTCGATTATTGTTATTATTGTTTTTATCATATCACTTTTTTTCTATTTTTAACTTTTTCAAACTCTTATTTTAATTTTTTTCAATTAATTGATACATAAACATATGAACTATCCCTTTTCATGTTTTTTAATACAGATTCTTTTTCTAAGTTTGAGCACTGTGTCTAAACCACAACCGCTTCACATCATTTCTACCATCATTGGAGTCAGAGCTGATGAAAAAGAATGAACCGGGAACCCTCTTCTGCGCATTTGGCTTCTACTATTGTCACTGTGTTGCAGCTGACTGTTCATTCCACATGAAACGAGACTTCCTCTTCTCACAGACCACTAAACATTTCTTCTCTTCGTCATCAATGCCTTCTTCTTCTTCCTTCTCAAATCAGTCATACACAAACAGCATTGTGGTTTCCATGATCGAGTAAGTCATGTGCGCTTCTCAAAAAGCAGGAATTATCTCCTCTTTCCAATAAAAGTTCTCCTCTTTCAATGTCACTCCTTATCTTCTGTGAATGACACTCCATTCAAACACCACAGATCTCCTTCTCCTCCTCTCTTCTTTCTCACTTTGCCTCAATAAATGATTTCAGCTTCCATCAAATGCTCTCTTTCCTCAAATATCCTCGACAGATAGAACATCTTTTTTGTGTAACATCACAAGCACAACCAGAGCTGCCACGAGCCATCAATATGTGGATTCTTGCAGATCTTCAACATCTTCCAACTCATCCCAACGTTCTTCTTCTTTTACAAGAACCTCCTTCCACCAAAAGTACATCACTGAACAGATCGCTCAATTCTTCCCATCGTATTTATATGTTTTCACGCCTGAAGCGCATTCCTTAATCAATGACGTCGTCTCTTCCTTCCTCTCTCCAAACTTTGCACCACCGCTGCTGGGCGTTTCAAGTACAGGTATTTATTAACAAAAAGACAATAGACAGAAAATTGGAGTCTTTTGCATCATTTATTTTATATAGCTAACAGCAGCGTCGGATGATGAGTTGAAGAAATTATTGTTCCCAAATGAGAAATTCATTAATGATATGGAGGTTATTTAGAGAAAGAAGGAGGAAGAGAGAAGGAGAGAGAAAAAGTGAAAAAGAAGGAAGAGAAATTGAAAAGACTGAAGATGAAGAAAAAGAGATGTTTACGAAGCAATGCAGATGAAACATCATCACTTTCTTCTTCTGCTTTTTCTTCTTTACCAAATTCTGTTCTGAAGCTGCTCTTGCATCAAATCATCGCTTCTGCCACTCCTCAGCTCCAATCAGCGAAAACGAGAGCCTTCGGCATTTGGTTGCAGATTATTCCAATGACTGACGATTTGACAGAAGAATATGTGTTTCCGGTGTGTGAATGCTTATGAGATAGAAACAGACAAATGAAACGGAACAGGCATAGTCAAAGAAATAAGCATTATCATTGACATCAATACAGAAATCATCATCATCATCACATTTTTCTTCATCTTCCTCTTCATCCGAACAGTCAGAAGTGAATTCATCACAAGAAAGAGCAGAAAAAGCAGAAATCGACGAAATCATCGAAGACTTCAAAAGAAAACATGCACCACGTCTGCCTCTTCCTGTGATCCTTCCGCTACAAGAAGCAACTCTTCAGAATCCGTCTTATGTGCCTCGAAGACAAAGACAGAGAAAAAGCAATCAAAATTCAACGCAAACCTTTTTGACTCATTCAATTGCTGGCGTTGGCACATCAACAGGCACATCTCCTTCTTCATTGCCGAATGAATCTTTTCTTTCTCTTCCTCAGTCATCTCCTTCTCCCTCTCCTTCATCTTCTTCCTCTTCCTCCTCCTCCTCTTCTTCTTCTTCTGTTACTGCAGTAACTGACCTCTCTCTGCACCCAAACCACCTCATTGTTCTGAAATTGCAATGGCTCGCCGCATAAGAGCAATGCATCCTCTCCTCCGCAGACGCTATCTCAACCGCTGTGCACAATTGGCTGCTGCTTCTGGTGCCTCACGTTCTTCTTCCTCTTCTTCTTCTTCTTCTTCTTCCTCTTCTTCTTCCTCGTTGCTTCGCTCTTCTAGAAACAGATTTCTGACAGGAGAAGAGTAGCAGATGAGGAGGATGAGATTGCAGTTCGGAAGAAGAAAGAAAAGACAATATTTTGTTCCACATCGGGACATTTTTGAGGCGCTGCCACTGTTTGCAGAGTTTCGGATGGTGAAGCGATATTCGGAAAATTTGGAGAAAAGGAAGAAAGAGAGAAACAAAAAACGAGAGAAGAGAGGAAAGTGGGATTAGAGAACTGATCAAGATGAGAAAGGCATTGAAATCTGCAAATGATGAAAATAACAATGATGAAGAAAATGAAAATTAAGTTAAAACAGAAGAAAACGAGAGTTTATCATTGATGAGAAGAAATTCTTTGAAGGAATCGAAGAAAAAAGGAGAAAAAGAATGCCTTTCCGACAGCTTCATCATCAGTGATGAAGAAGAGCGAAGAGAGAAGAGACACAAACAGAGAGAGAAACAGAGGTTGATGCGAAGGTATTATCAGGCGCTTGAGCATCAACGTGATTCTGTTGTGAATGAAGTGCTTTTGATGGTCAGACCAAACTTGCTGCTTTCTCCGACACCGATTGACGAGTCGATTAAAAGACCAGGAATAAATGAAAATGCTGCAAAAAGTGAGGAAGATGGCAAAGAAGACAGAAAAGAAGAGAAATAAGGGAATAATTCTTTGAATGAAAATGGAAACAAGGAAGAAGTTGAAGGCAATGCAGATGAAGGAAAAGACGAAAATCAAAAAGTGATTTTGGAGGATTCAATGAACAACCTCAAAGAAGTTGTTTGAAAAGCAAAGATAATCAAACGGAAGCAGAAAAGAATACAAATACCAAAGAATCAATAAGAAACGGCAGAAAAGACGAAATACGTTCCAATGAGCCAAAGTCCGAGCCTTTTTCATCGGAAAAGCAGCAAAAACAGCAGCAACAACCACAACAACAGAACACAACAACAACTCTCTCTCCCCCACCTTCTCCTTCTCCTTCTCCACCAGTTAAGCAATATAGTTCAGGAAGAGGCGCCTTTGGAACGATGTTCTTTATACGAGGAAAGCGAATGGACTGATGATAGAGGGGTGTTGGAAGGAGGGAGTTGATTGTGAACAGCAAAGAGATGTATATGGGGATTGGCGTGAAAGGTGCACTATCGATATCGCTGTCTCCTGTTGTTGGAGAAGGAGGAGTTACGTTGGGTGAGAATGGGGATGACGGATTTGAATAAAGAAGTGACAAGGGCGATGCAAGATGAGTTTCAGAACGAGAAAGGGAAAGTGGACGATGAAGATGCGAAGATCACATTTAATTCATTGGAATCTGATGATCAGAGAGAAAAACTGCTTCGGCTGATGAAACTGCAGGAAATACAGAAGAAGAAGAAGGAGAAAGAAGAGAAAGAGAGGAGGCGAAAGAAGAAAGAAGAGCGAGAGCGCAGGAAAATGGAGAAAATGGCGAAGAAGATAGAGGAAAAAGACAAGAATCTGTTTAGCAGCATCCAAAGAATACTACAACCACACCTTGAGACAGGAACACCGACCAACCAGAAAGAGAACAAAATGACCAGCGAGGCTCAACAAGAGGCGAAAGAAAGCCAAATGCCAATATTGACAAGAGAGCGGAAATTGGACTGCATGCTGAATGATTTAGCGAATTCTGACCTGGAAGATTTGAGCGATGAACCGGATGTGCCTTGCCGTTATGTGCGTATTAAAAGCGAGGAAAACGGGCAATTTGTGTGAAAGATGCGAAAAGTGCCTGTTTATGCAAAAGTCATTGCGAGGCAGACGAGAGCAAGTCTGGATCTGATGAGCGCGCTGAAGGGCGGGCTGAGCAAGAGCCTAGCGGAGCTGCGAAGAGGAAGAGGGATGATGTTGCGGGGCTGGTGGCCGTACAAAGAGAAAGCAGAGACGACACACAGAAAGGGAAGGAAAGGAGTAGGGAAAGGATCAGCTCTGCTGTTTCAGAAGGAGAAAGGGAAAAGAACATTCATCCAGAGCAGCGTGCCTGGACTAAGAGATGAGCTGTCCTTCTCAATATTGGTATCTTTTCTCACTTCGCAGAATTCATTGGCGATGGATCTGATGCAGAAATGTCCTTCACTCAATTTGGAAGCGCCCTTTGATTCAACTGCAGAATTTGACGCAAATTCAAACATTGCTCTTCATCCTCTTTCTCATTGTACTTCTTCGTTTGTCAATTCGTCCTTGTTTATGAACATTCACCAACAATCTTCTCCTTCTCTCAGAACATCTTTATCTCTCTTCCTTTTATCTCAAGCTGTTCATCCATCTTCTTCTAATCTTGCTGCTCCTGGCTCACTTTCACCACTTACACTGCCCGCTCTATCTTCGTCTCTTTCTCTTTCATTTAACTCCCGTTAAATTCAGCTCCAGGCCTTGTCTTTCATTCCCATTCAGAAGCACAGATAATTATTTATTCTCGATGATTCATCAGCTTAAGTTATATGTCAACTGAAACGATTCTCCATAAAGCAAAGAAAAGTCTGCAAGTTATCAACATCTGAATCAATTCTGACTTTTTCATTTGGAGGCTGAAGCATTCGAAGTGAAAAGGAAATGTCAATGAGGCTAGGTTCCAAAAATATACATTTGTAGATTTCACAACATCAAAACCACGTGGATTGTTGGAAATGAAAGGATGAGGGAAACTGATTAAGAGGAAAAGGCATATTTGAAGAGAAATAATATGAGCCTCTAGCGCTAATTGGATACAAGCATATTGAAATCGGAATGTTGAGGAAATTAATGTTTTTGAAGAACTTTCTGATATGATTGAAGAAAGGGAAGCAGATGATTCCTTAAAGCAACAAGCGGAATTTGTATTTGATGAAAAGGAGAAATTAGAAGAGGAAATATCGAAGAAATATTTATATTTGAGCTGACGTTAAGTATTTTGGTAAAATTAAGTGATATACACTCCTGTTGAAGAAGCGATGAAAGATCATGAATTTTTCAATGATATGAAAAACGAAAGAATTAATTTGAGGATCAGATAAAGTTCATCGTTATCAATGATTTTTGTATCAACTTCGCTGAAAGTGAGTGTTTGAGTTGGAACAAATGTTGAGCTGAGGTGGGTGAGAGAGGCGTCTTGGAGGAGGGAAATGAAGTCAGTGAGGGCATACTCGATGGTGGCACATGGGGTCTGTTGGGGTCTACCACATGCATCAGTTTCAGTTCCATTGCTGGGATCGATTTTATTCTGGGCAACGAGGGAAAGTTAGCTGTTGAACTTGGCTTTATCCAATGTTCCACAATTTCGTTTAACGTTTGATAGCTGTGGAATCGAATAAAAGGAATGGAGATTTGTTGGTTATACAAAGGTGAGGGGAAAAAAAAAGAAAATTAACTGTTTTTGATCAATAAAAATCAACAATTTTGTTTTCTTTTTTTCTTTTATAGTCTTCTTTGAAAACTTTTTCTTTGCAATATTTTGTTTTACCAATTATGAAATTTCTATTTTCCTTTAAAAGATTGATTTTTCATTTTTTTTTTGAAACTTGATCATAAAAAATTTTTTACCCGAAAAGTGAAAAAAAAGGTGTGTTTTTTTGCATAAATAAATAAAGCAAATATATATTACAGAAATTAAAGCTAAATACTTGTAATAAATAAAAAAAAACTCTTTGATCAATGAAAACCGCAATAGATTTAATTTTTTCGATTTTTGATCTTTTTTAATGATTTCAAAAAAAATCTCCCATGTTTTGGATAACAACGATGGATGGATGACAGAATGCAATTTAAAAAGATATGCAGAAGAGGTTTTATTAGCTGGAATCATCGAAAGAAGGGATGTTTTAATGAAGAACCATGAAAGATGTCTTCTTCTTTTGGGTTCTTATTCTTCTCAGGCTCAGTCAGATGTCTGGCAGAAATTCACCGATGACAACATTGATGAAGACACTTTTTTTTCTCACAATTTACACATCACACAACCTCTTGATCGTGGTGTGTTTGCAGTCTTCAAGAAATGCCTCAACTCTCTGAATTCTGTGCCTCCAGATTCTTCCATTTCTTTTCGACGTGAAGCCATCTCCAACGTTCTTCCACAAGCTCTTCAGACAGCATTACTTCCTGCAACTGTTGTTTCATCGTTCAAGAAAAGCGTCGTGCTTTCAAACGAGTGGCATTCAGTACTATCAACACTTCCAAAGGAACCTTCAGTTACAATGAAAAAGAGAACACATTGGTTTGATTTTTTTTGGAATAATTATTGCTGAACAAAAATTTCTTGAAGAATGGAAAAATAAAAAGGAAATGAAAGAAGAAAAAAAGAAGAAATAATAACAATGATGAAAATAGAAGAAAAAATTTTTTTCGCACCATAAAGACCAAAAAAAAAAGATTTAGCAAATCTCACATTTTGAATGATGAATCAAAGCAGAAAAATTCTTGAAAAATTGTGAAAAGAGAACTTGTTGATTATATATATTATTAATCATTTCAATTTTTATTATCAAAATATGAGAGCTTGAAAAAAAATTTTTTTTTATTTCTAACCAAAATAATAAAAAAGTTCGGGTTTATAAATCACCCAATACATTATTTATGCTGAATGTCTCAAACATTTTACGAAAACTTGTGATGAAATCATCGTATCCTTCTTCCTCAAACCTTTCAAATATCTTTCTTTTCAATTCTTTTCTTTCCTCCTTTTCCTTTTCATCATCCTTCTTTTCTTTCAATCGCCATGAAATATTAAAAAAGAAATACAAACATTTCCACATAATTTCATCATCCAAAGTTGATTGTTTCATTTGCTCCAAAAATAGATCTATTACACCTTTCTTCACAAAAGCATCAATTTCCATATTCCTCTTTTCTGATGCATTTCGAAGCAACCCGAGGCATCCATTGAGAATATCTTTGTGGTTGTCCCTTGATGCTAGAAATAATTTCACGATGCAGTCGATGAGTCCTTCACATTCTTCGTTCCACAATGTGTTTGAGTACAAGAACTCCCAAATCACACTGATCCATCTCTTGATAAAAAGCACTTCTTTCACTTCTGTTTCTTTTCCCACCTTTTTTCTCTTCCAATCCACATTTCTTTTCAGTTCTTCGATTTCTCTTCTTGCTTCTCTAGCAAAATGTAGTTCATTCGTAATCAGTTCTTCCAAGCTTTCGTCGCTGAAAAAGCCTATTGTTAAAAACATCCAAGCAGACCGATAGGCAAGTCGCGTCAGATTCTGATGTTCCTGGTGATATTTTATAATTTCAGTTATCTCATTCAAATACAGTTTTTGTTCAATTTTCTTGTTAAAAAAAGAGGGAAAAAATCAATAATGTCAAAAAGGAAATAGAAATGCTCATACAGTTCCATCATCAATGCAACTTAAACACAATAAAGCCATTTCCACTTCTTTTTGTGTTTCCTCGTTTTCCTCTTTCTTCAACGCAACTTTCAGAAGGCAAGGCACACAAATTGGTGTCAATTCATCTGAAAGGATGTGGAAATTCAGCAAAGTGAAACATTCGCAAAGATCAACCAAAAGTCTTTCGTTCTTTTCTTCTTTTTTCTCTTCTTCTTCAATGATCATTTCCTGAAATCGATCATTCAAAGAAGAATAATCATTTACAAATTCATAAAAGTATTTCAACATTTTGCAATATCCAACATGCTTCAACAACAAGATTGCTTTTTCCAATGGTAACGTCTTTTCTTCAATCATTTGGTGAATTTTATTGAAAAGTTCCTTTGTGAAAACTGATTTGAATTCTTTATAATCCATTTCATCAATTAATCCATTCAACACCTTTGTTTTCTGCATTTTCTCATCTTCTCAGCAACGCTTAATCTCATGGAGCATTTCTGCAAATCGAATTCAAATAAGCAAAAATTTTGTTCAAAATTGTTAAATCAAAATAAAATGGCAAACTTGAAAATTTCTCAGTTCTGGTCATAGCCTGAACTCCTTTTTCACATTTATCATCATTTGGCAAACTCATTCTGTTTATTCCAAAAAAATATTCAAAAAGAAGGGCAAAGCCTGGTAAATAAAAAAAAATAAAAGATAAATCCAAACATCGTTGGTTATCTTGCAAAATATAATAATTCGCAATACAAACTGTATTGTTTTTGTTATATAAAAAGAAGTGCAAAACGGAGCGCAATGAAGCCTCAAGGATTGGATGTATAAGTCCAGAAATGAGAATCTTTTGTTTCTTTTTGATCTAACCAACAAAAGATATTTGTGAAAAGATAGAGATTTCGTTTATCTTTCACATTTTGCAAAGTGAGTTTGTTTTTTATTGGTGTGAAATTGGATATTTCAATCACGCAGATATGGTTATTGTCATCAAAAAGAAAAAGAAATAAAACTATCAAATTTCTTGAAAGGAAAGTCTTATTAGACTGTTTTCAAACAATGTTCAGATTGATAATAATGAAAACAAATAATTGCATGCTTGATGAATTTTATTTGATCATTTTCTTATTTTTTAATTTTCAGTTTTCATTCAAGATGACTCATCGGATTTATGAATGAAAAAAAAAAACCAAATATTGAAAAGGAATTGACAACTCGAATCAAAAATCAGTCAAACAGCAGAAAGCAATGGCAAAATGGTTTCATCACAAAATGAACAATTTATGATTATTCTTGAATAACATCTCCAACATCAAGGATGGCAGGACAAACTACAGGTGGGAAAGTAACAACGGATGAAGAAGACATTTTTCTTTTGTTTTGATCAAATGCTTTAAACACAAAAAAGTCATTTTTCATTGATTGAATAACGATCAGATGAGAAATACCACAAATGCAGCTGTGCAATGAGAAGGATCCAGGAAGAGCAACAATTCAACAACATAAACAATTGTTCATCAAAAACCCAGAAGAAATGGATCAGAGAATTCTGCTCCTCAACCAAAAGAATGAAGAGAGCAGAAGTGAATTCAAATTTATTGTCCGAATACTTCCTTTTGCGCACACTTTTCTCTTTTTGGAGCAAACAAGAAACTCTTCGTTAGACTTCAATGGCTTCCACATCTTATCCCAATGGCTGATGAGAATAAATGGATATCACTTTTTGAATGTCTCTTCAATCCTTTAATTTTGTCAACAAATAGCACACTCAATGAAAGAAGAAACGCCTGTCTTTTCACTCATTTCTCATCTGACACTCTCGGGATGTTTCATCTTCAGCTTTGTTTTCTCTTCAAAGATCATCTCTTGTCAAATCATCCTCTTTTGCAGTTGCTGAACATACTGAAAAGACACGATAAACAACAACTGATTCTTCAATGGTGATGGAAAGAAAGTTGAGCAGGCTTTGGGTGAAGCAAAAGAAAGAAGTCTTTTTTGATGTGTTTCTTGAATTCTGCTTTCATTTTTTGATGATTGTCTGAAGGATTTCTCCTCATCATCAACTTCTTTCTTTTTCTTCCTCTGCTTTCCAGACAATCATCCTCATCACTTTCTCTTTCTTCGCTTGCATTTCTTGAAACCTGTTAACCAAATTGTTTTTGGGATTCTGTTTCCTTCCTCGTTTGATCATCCAAATAAGTTGGAGAAGAAGGAGAAGGAGAAGGAGAAGAACCTTTCGAAGCAATTGTTGTTGATGAAGAAGGAGAAAAGAAATATGAATTTCATCTGTTTTCAGTGTCCTATTTGAATGAAGGAGAAGAAACAGAAAAGGATTTCCTTTGTCTTTTTTCTTTCTTCTTCAAAGTTTGCTTTCAAACAGAAGGATAAAATCCCATTTGAACATTTTGGAATGAATAACAATGTTCCCCCAAATTTCAGAGGAAGAAGAAGAAGATTTTATCACAATACTTAAACTTTGTTTAATGAAGACAGTGATGCAAAAGAAGAGGAAGACGTTAATGTTAATGTTGAAGCCTGTGTCAATCTGTCTGAATGAAGTGCAAATATGACATTTTTTTCGAATAAATTTCTTCATTCATAACATTCTCTTATTTTTCTTCCTTCTTTCTCAGCTCGTTTCTGCCTTCATCTCAGATTCTCCCTTTCTCTTTGTTCCATCCAAAACAACTATCTCCATTCTTTCAACATCCCATTCTCCTCTTTTCTTCAATGCAAACATTCCACGTTGTTCTTCTCATCATCAAATTCATCTTTCCTCTTCCAAATGAGCAATCGCACATTCAACATCCAACAACTCATCCATTTTGTGTGCTTCTGTGACAGAGTTTTGTTCCATCATGTCTGAAATATGGTTATCGTCTGCCGACCGATCATTACTCGTCCATGGCTTGGTTCTGTTGATTTTGCACTTTCATTCATTGAGGGTGCTCAGATGAAAGGAATGAACCTGTTTCTTCGAAGAAACAAAAAACATCATTAAAGATGGTTGTGTGTTGTCTGATCAAATGAAAACTGTTTTGCTTGATGGAGCGCATCAATCAAACAAGTTGAACAGAAATGTGGAAGAAGAAGATGTTTGTCGTGAATGAAATGAAATGAGTCAGATGAACTCTTCAGAGGAAGGTGAATGGCAAAGGCTAGGAAGAAAACTCTTTCCCCGCAAAAGTACTGCTTAAAATAGATTGTCACTGAGGAGGGAGCTCAACAAAAAAATACTGTTGGTTGGAATGGAAAAATGACTTAAAAAATACATAAAAATAATTAGTTTTGCATTTATTTTAAAAATTCCTCAAAAGAACACATCCACCCTCCCTATCGCAAATGCAGAAGATTGTTCAATCACAGATGCTGCCATTCTCCTTTTCCATTGTTTCCCTGTGCTCCTTTCTCCATCATCCTTTTTTCTCCTTAAATATCCTTCTTTCTATGTTTTCATCCATTTTTTTTCCTGAAAAAAATATCTCCGAATTTTATTCTTTCCAATAACTGTCCAATTGTTGTCATTCCTTTTCGCTCTCATCCAAAAACTTGGAAATCAAATTTGTTATTCATCCACTCTCCCAAATGAACGCAAAAAGTATGCAATTCCTGTCTGCCGATTGCATCTCTGCATCCAGCGCTCTTCTGATATTCTCCTCAGAAAAGCAAATGCATAACCAATTATATTATTTATCAGATTCTTGCGCTCGGAGAAAACCAAGTATGGAATCATCTTAAAGATGAACAAGAACAACAAAAAAATGTATTCGTGCAAAAAATTGACTTTTAAAATACAGTTGAATTTCCTTCCAAGATGTTTTTTATGAAATCGTCTCTCTAAATTCCAAAATCAATTCTCAGCCATTGCTGTCTCGTTCGACCATGCAAAATAATATCCCACATTCCAAAAGATATATTTATAGCCAAACTCTCATCTTGGGGAAAAAAATTTCCATTCGTTTTCAAAGATCATTTATCGATCAAAGAATCCATAACAGCAAACAAACTGAGGATAAGCGTTCTTTTACTCTGCAATACCTTTCCAAAAGTACTTTTATAAAAAGGATGGTATGAGGAAAGGCATTTTCCAGATAGTTTTGAGAATTCATATTTGTTATTATTTCTCTGCCTCGATTATTCTTTTCATTTGGATTGATAAAAATGTTGATGTCTTCCGAATGATGTGCTTTGCAAAAAGTCGAAGGAAATGAGCATCACCGAAAAGTTCACTGGTTTGCATCCATTGCTGCATTTGTATTTTTGGTTATTGCATTTCTTTCTAACTTTATAATTTTGAAGCATTGTTTGATGGAATTGAAGAGTGCTATGAGGAAGAACAAATGCAGAAAATAGAGGAAATGAATGAAATGGTTAATGAAATGAATAAAGAAGAATTTGGATCAATTTTCAAGAGAGAACTGTATGAAAAAATTGATGATATGATTGAAGAAAAGAAACTTTCAGTGGAGAATGTAATCTTGTTGTTGAAGCATGTTGGATATTGCAAAATGTTGAAATACTTTTATGAATTTGTAAATGATTATTCTTCTTTGAATGATCGATTTCAGGAAATGATCATTGAAGAAGAAGAGAAAAAAGAAGAAAAGAACGAAAGACTTTTGGTTGATCTTTGCGAATGTTTCACTTTGCTGAATTTCCACATCCTTTCAGATGAATTGACACCAATTTGTGTGCCTTGCCTTCTGAAAGTTGCGTTGAAGAAAGAGGAAAACGAGGAAACACAAAAAGAAGTGGAAATGGCTTTATTGTGTTTAAGTTGCATTGATGATGGAACTGTATGAGCATTTCTATTTCCTTTTTGACATTATTGATTTTTTCCCTCTTTTTTTAACAAGAAAATTGAACAAAAACTGTATTTGAATGAGATAACTGAAATTATAAAATATCACCAGGAACATCAGAATCTGACGCGACTTGCCTATCGGTCTGCTTGGATGTTTTTAACAATAGGCTTTTTCAGCGACGAAAGCTTGGAAGAACTGATTACGAATGAACTACATTTTGCTAGAGAAGCAAGAAGAGAAATCGAAGAACTGAAAAGAAATGTGGATTGGAAGAGAAAAAAGGTGGGAAAAGAAACAGAAGTGAAAGAAGTGCTTTTTATCAAGAGATGGATCAGTGTGATTTGGGAGTTCTTGTACTCAAACACATTGTGGAACGAAGAATGTGAAGGACTCATCGACTGCATCGTGAAATTATTTCTAGCATCAAGGGACAACCACAAAGATATTCTCAATGGATGCCTCGGGTTGCTTCGAAATGCATCAGAAAAGAGGAATATGGAAATTGATGCTTTTGTGAAGAAAGGTGTAATAGATCTATTTTTGGAGCAAATGAAACAATCAACTTTGGATGATGAAATTATGTGGAAATGTTTGTATTTCTTTTTTAATATTTCATGGCGATTGAAAGAAAAGAAGGATGATGAAAAGGAAAAGGAGGAAAGAAAAGAATTGAAAAGAAAGATATTTGAAAGGTTTGAGGAAGAAGGATACGATGATTTCATCACATGCTTTCATGGAGTAATTTCTTTTCGAAAAAATATTTATCGAGAATTGTCAGGAAATATTTCTGATTATTTTGTTAATGTTTAACCAAATTCTTTTTGTTTGATTTTATTACTCAAAAATCGTTTTTTCTTTTTCTTTTTCTTTTCTTTTCTTTTTTGCATTAATAAATCATTTTAACAAAACTTTGAGAGTTTTTTGTTTGATAAACAAATATATTTTTTCTGTATTATCTGTTTCTGACTGTTCAGTAAATATTTGAAGAAATGAACTGTTTCATATGTTGATTTCCACTGTGCTTGCTTTTTCTTTTTTAATTATTTTTTTCATCCGCAAAAGTTGTTTGCTACCCTTTTCAGTTGATAATTTTTGTTGGATTGCGTGATAAATAATTTGCAAATGATGTAAATGTTTGAGAAAAAGAGAGTCAATTCAAATTTCAACTCAAAAATTGATGCTTTTGTTTTTGTTTTTGTAACTCCAAAATTATATCTAGGGTCATATTTTTATTAGTACCCCGTTTTTTATTAGATCCTAAATTTTTTTTTCTCAAATTGCTTCATATAGAAGCTTATACGCAATGAGTATAATTTTAAAACAAATAATATATTATTATAAGGTTGTATACCAAATATTTTTGAAAATCATTTCTTTAGATAAAAGATCTGAATTATTTAAGTTTTATTTTTTGATCAATGTTTTGCTCGTTTCTCCATGATTTTTTGAAACCGAGTGTTTTCCTTGTTGGCATTGTTTTTGAACTTTTCTTTTTAACATTTTTGATTATTTTATAACATGAAAAACTCTTTTTTTTCACTAGTTTTCACACCTCTCCTTTGTTTCGTAAATCGATAATATCAACAAAGGAAATTGTTTTTAATAAGATTGATTGTTTTTCAACGATGCATTATCTTATGTAATGTTATATATTTAAGCTTTCTTTGAAATTTATGTGTGTATGAAAAATAAAACGAGAAATACAAAATATCATCTTTTTCATTTTCTGATAAAAATACTTTTTAATTCAATTTTTCATCACATTTATTATTTGATATACTAATTTGCAAATCATGCACGCTTGATTAATTCAAAAAATAACAACATATTTCTTCAAAATTTCAGTTTTACAAAAAAAAGGAGAGGTGTGAAAACTAGTGAAAAAAAAGAGTTTTTCATGTTATAAAATAATCAAAAATGTTAAAAAGAAAAGTTCAAAAACAATGCCAACAAGGAAAACACTCGGTTTCAAAAAATCATGGAGAAACGAGCAAAACATTGATCAAAAAATAAAACTTAAATAATTCAGATCTTTTATCTAAAGAAATGATTTTCAAAAATATTTGGTATACAACCTTATAATAATATATTATTTGTTTTAAAATTATACTCATTGCGTATAAGCTTCTATATGAAGCAATTTGAGAAAAAAAAATTTAGGATCTAATAAAAAACGGGGTACTAATAAAAATATGACCCTATTTCTTTTTTATCGTTTCACAGAATAGCCACAAACTCAGACATTTGAAATTTTTGTGAAAAAATACTTGTTTTGTTTGCCCACTCATTCAAAATAAAATGGAGCAGCAACAAAAAAAGAAGTCAGCTGCTCTTTTTTTGAGAAGATCATTTCAACGAAAGTGTTTTGAGAATGGAACGAAGAAATGTTCAAATGAAGAAGGAAGAATTTCAAATAACGATTGAGGGACTGAAGAGAATCATCAGTTGATATTTGTTCCTGACATAAATCAAGTGAAAAATCGGGAGAGCTTTTGATGCTGATTGGAAGAATGGACAAACAGGAGAAAAAAAGAGAGAAAGATTTCGATTTTGATTGACTCCTTCAGAGAAAATTTATGTGAATGATTTTATCATGCTTCTTCTCCTCCATCAAATACGTTGCAGCTTTATTCTGCAATTTCAATATTTTCAACAGGATTCTTCAACAAATATTTCTTTCGGCGAGATATAATCTTATTGACAGACGAGTTAAGTAAAAATGCAAATAGCATTTGAAAAGCACTCTCTTTCTAATTATTTTAAAATTGTAATTATTTGACGAAACTTCGTCTGTCATGTTTAGTTTTTAAAATGCGAAAAATAAAAAAATAATGGATGTGATCATCAATTTTATATTTATATTTCCGTATCTCTTTGTATAGCTTACAAAAATTAATGAACTCTGCTGTCTGTATGTTAATTTTTGTTGATTATTTGTTTTTGTTGGGCCAAATAATAAATGTTTCATTTTTAGTGGGTTAATTTCTATCATTATTAAAGCACTTTCACTATCACCCTGCACCGATCAATATGGAAAGTGATATGTTGAATGTGCTTTGAAATTTGTCAAATGGGTGATTTTTTTTGACATCATAAAAAATTCCGACGTTTGATCAAAAATTTTAATTAAGGGTGGGGGTGATAAATGAATTTTCAGTTGAAATTACATGAAAATAAGGTTTAATATGTTATTATTATTTTTTATTTACTGATTTTAATTTGTTTCCAATTGATTTTATTTCATATTTTGAAAAAAATATAAAAAATTATTCAAAAATATAAAGAATTCAATAAAGAGAACAAGATGCTTGCTTAATCGTTAATACAACATGATTACAATAATAACTATATGAAATCAATAATTTTTTAATATGAAAATTAGTTTTGTGAGTTATTACAAAGAAATTTATAAATTAATTTTGAAGATCTTAGAACTTTAGTTGAAAACGATCAATTTTCAAAAGCACACATAAAATAATATAATAGTTAAACTAGATATTTATCAGATATACAACATTTAGAAGTTGATATTAGCTTGGAAATTAATAATACTTTAAAGAAGTTATTTAAATAGATTGATCAAAGTTATTTTTTGAAAATTACAAAGAAAGAATAAAAAAAATAAAAAAGAAATACGAAAAATTTCACTTTTTTCACTAAAAAAGCTCACAACTATTATGAACACATCTTTTTTATCATCTGTTTTTTTTTAGCATAGCCTAATTTGCTTTGTGAACATTCCATTCAACTATTTTTTGAATAAGCTTCTCTGCGCTATTTCTTCCTCTTCGAAAATCACTTTGAAAGCTGCACAGATATATCACTAAGATTCATAGAATTCTTCAACAGCCATTCTTGGTTCAGTTTCAATTCTGATTGAAGATACAAGGGTAACTTCAGAAAGTGGAGAGGATGGTTTTCGGGCTGATAATTATCAGCTCTTTGAGGCTGGTGCTGTGCGAAGAAGAAACACTGGGCGAAATGGTGAGCACAATGTTTTCACAGATCAAGTGCACTGGGGGCAGCAGCGTGGTGGAGTGCAACGGGTGTGTAAAGATGGCAGGGGTGGGGAGAAGGGGAGCGAAGGCGGGGGATGTGTAAAGATCGCTGTGAGGCCAGAGGAGGCGGCGAGGCCAGGCACTGACCCATGGATTGAGCAGCTGGGTGTTCTTGGGGGAGGCAGACGCTATTAGACAGTTGACCCTCGAGCGCGTGGTGTTTGCCATCGATGAGCTCAGCGAATTCGTGCTGGACACAGCCGGCGCCCACCTCCCCCTCTTATTTTCTACCTCCACTTCACCTCCCTTCCTTCACCCCCTCCATCGCCTCCCACTCCTCCCACCGACCCCGACCATGTTGTCAACCTCCTCCCCTTAATCACCTTCCACCGCGCACACCATATATTCATCGACCAAGACACCGGCTCCTCTGCCCGCCAGGTCAGCTCCCTGCTTGACCCCTGCGACTTCATCTCCACAACTGTGTTATACATCTGCCGCTCAACAGAAAACTCCCTCTGGATCAGCCCACTCTTCCCTCTTCAACCTCCTCGACGGATAACTAGCTGTGTCCTCCTTCCTCTTTTCCGCGGCTGACCAGCTCGTCCGCCTCAACTCCACCCATCTTTGTTCTTGCCGAGGCATCCTTCACCTCTCCAACATATCTGTCCATTCCCTCCACCTCGCCTGCCCTGCTCTTCGTGCTCTCCCCGCTTCCTCCCTCTTCCTCTCCCACGCCAACCTCTCCGCCCTCAGTGCTGCCAGCCCCTGCTCCTGCTCGGTGATGACATCAGCAACTTTGTTGAGCATCTCATCGCTACAGATCTTGCCGTTGCAATGGGCAGTGTTGTTATTTTCATCTTACTGTGAAATCAGTCAATATGCTTCTTCAGCATGACACATTTCGTCTTCCCTGCCATCTCGCTCGACAAGCTCTGTTGGAGTGTGCATGCCGACAGCTTCCAACTCACCAGCAATATCCTTTCCATTTGTATATTTTCTTTCACCGCCAGCTGCAACCTCGTCTCCTCCAACTCCAGTGCACTCAATATCCCCTCGTTCAAATGAGAAGGCGGAGTCATCCTTCCAGGCACCTCTTAGTGACTCCTCAACTGTTGATTCACTCGGCGCTGCATTGAGTGTCATCTCTCTCCTCTGCCTTTCGTATAGATGTTTTCAGACTTTCGTGTTAAGGAAGAAACAGATGAAACGACACACCTTGAAATCTTTCATTCTTAACTCTGAGAGAAAGAAAGATAAGAAGGGGATTTGGGAGAATTGAAGAAGGGGAAGAAGGAGAAGGAAAAGAAGAAGATGAATCGAGTTGTGAAGAAAAAATAAGAGGATGTGGAAGAGAAATTTGAAAAAGAGAATAAGAAGAAGAGGAAGAAGAAAAAGAAGAAGAAGAAAAAGAAGAAGAAGAAGAAGAAGAAGAAGAGGAAGAGGAAGAAGGTGCCTAGGGGAGTATGGAAGAAGTAGTTGAGAAGAGAGTAGAGGCATTGAATTGAGCTTGAGTGGAAAGAGGAGGAGGAGGAGGAATATTCAGAGGAGGTTGAAGAAAAGCATCATCAGCTGCATTTGTTGTGTGTGCATTCACATTCTGTTTTTCAACACTTTCAGTTGAAGAATATAAAGAAGAAGATGATGACGACGAAGGAGAAGATGAAAGCAACGTTTGTGAGTTTATTTCAACATTACTTGCTTTTGTGTTTGTATTTAGCTTATTTTTGGATTTTTTATCCTCTTCTTCTTTTCTTTCTCTTTCCTTCCTCTCTTTTCCTTCTCCATCTTTTCTCTTTCTTTCCATCCTTTCCTTTTTCTTTCTCTCCTTTTCTCTCATCCTCCTTGCCCAGATCTCATCCTCTCTGACTTGCAGTCCTTTTATTCCTTTCTCAGCTAACCTCAGCTCCTGAGGATATTTCTGTTTGCAATCCAAAATCCCCACTTCTTCATTGAACACAAGCTTCTCAATGCTCTATCAATCAACAGGCAGAAGCAATCCGTTGTCTTCCATTGTGCTTCTCAGCCATCACATCTCAGCACATCCAATCCAGTGGTGGAAAAAAGAAGGAAGGATGAAATGGAGCGAGCACTGTATTTCTTGAAGAACAGAAGAAGAGGAAGAGGAAGAAAACGAAGAAGAAGAATATGCAACTGCATATGAATGTGGAGAAGATGTCGAAATTGTCAGTAGAGTCTTTGCTGAAGAAGACGAAAGAGACCAGTTCCGCTTCTAACTTGCTTCCGGCTTCTTATTCTGCCTTTTGATTTCAGATGCATTTTGCGAGAGAGTTGAGCATGTATGTGCAGTAGAAATCGGTTTGTGTGTGTGGCCGCTGTGCTTCTTGTGTGTCTGTACAAGTGGCTGGCGGGGATGAAAAAATTGTTTGAAAACAGATGCATTTTGAGAGGCTGACGAAGAAGATGAAATAGAAGAAGAAGATGATGAAGACGACAATGATGAAGCAGTTGGTACAGCTGTTGAGGAAGGAGATAAGGTAGTTGTTGATGAGCTGGGTTTTGAATGAGATGACTTTGAGGAATGAGAATGAGAGTGAGGCTTTGAAGAAGAAGAAGAAGCAGATGTGCTTGGAAATGGCAAATAAGGCTGCGAAACTTCAGCTTCACCACTATTAGCAGAAGAAATTAAAGAAAGAAAAGAAGAAGAAGCTTCTTTCACGCTTTTTTTGCTGTGTTTGACGATTATCTTGTGAAATACAAAGAAAACTTACAAATAGTGAGTTTTTCTTATAAGGATCAAAAGAAGAAAAATAACAAGTTTTGAAATCAAACATCTTAAAACACATTTGCATTTTTACTTCGCTTTTTCTCCGAATGTGTATGTTCTTTTGGAGCATATTATTCTTCTTGTTCTTCTTTTTCTTTTGTTGTTCTTTTGAAGAAGATAAGTTTTCTGAAATATTATCTTCTCCTTCTTCTGAGGCTGAAAATGCTCTTTTATTTGGAAACACTTCTGCAAAGCTTCCAAATTGAACAGCCTGCCTGTCAAAATACAGATCATCTCGAATCGACAGCTCCTTCTTCATCCAAACAACAAGAGACGATTCAGCATTCTCCTTCATCCACACCTTCCTCTTGTTCGCTCCGCTTTTGAAATTCGATTCGCTTCTTTCAATCTTCATCTTTTTCAGATACGAAACAAACGCCTCCCGCTTCTTCTCAGCCTGCTCCAGCGCCTTTTTCTGCTCGTCTTCGAGCTTTTCACGTTTTTTCTCAAAGTTCTTATTCTCTTCCTCCAGCGGCTCCTTTGTCTCCTTTTCTGCTTTTTCCTTCTCCATCTTCTCATCTTCGTCTGTATCGCTTTCTCCAACTCAGTTCGTTCGATGCGGCTTGGAATAACCAACAATTTTGGCTCAGGAATGCACAATGACGAAGAAGAAACGGGATGCAATATTTGATTGGTGAAAGTTGGGGTATTGGTGGAAGATGGAGATATAGATAACTTTGAAAAAGGAAGTGAAAGTGATAATGATGAAGAAGGAAAAGCATTATCAATGTGATTGTCATCAGATGGAATTTGCGAGGATAGAGAAGAAGATAAGATGATGATAAGGAGGAGGAGGAAGGAGAAGAAGAGAAGGATGCTGATCAAGTTGATTGGAGCGTTGACTGAAGAGTCTGATTTGGTCCATTTAACATTGTGTTAATTGCATTTTGCTGGTTAAAAGGCAAGTTTTTCATTCTTTCTGCTTCTCTTTCTCTTTCTTCTCTCAGCTTCCTTTCTTTAATTCGCCTCAATCTTTCGTCTATTTCCTTCTTTGCCTTCATCAAATACTCCTTTCTCTCCTTCTTCCTTTCGTTCTCCTCCACTTCTACTCCTCTCACCACATCAACATCTTTCATTTCCTCCTCAAACAACTTGTTATCAGTAGACGCAATGTCACCCTCCGATTTCAGAGTCAGCATCCTTTCGCTTGTCAGCGACGAATACAGCGAGAGAAAATCTGTATTCTTCTTCTCCTCTTTCCTCCTCTTCATCCCTTCCAGCGTGGCAAGAAGGCTGCTTCGTGGAGCCTTTGTGTGTTTGCTGGCACTTTGTGGAGAAATCAATGAAGAAATCTGAGGGGAAGATGAAGCAGATGCCTGTGATTGAGAAATAGATGAGGTTAATGCTTTGTTTGAAGTAGTTTTCTTAAACCAGAAGAAATAATCTTCGTCTTCTTGGAACAGAACCATGTCATCTTTGCTCCATTTCTTCCCTTTCGTTGTCATTTTGGATTCATCTTTTGGATCGCGGAAAAACGTCTTGCTTCTCCGAGACGAGGAAGAAGACGTTGAAGAAAAAGAAGAAGAAGATGATGATGATAATGATAAAATCACTGAAGACGTATCACAAGCGCACCTGCTTTCTTCAAGCTGATTTCGATGCTTCTGACGAGCTGCCATATAGCACTCTCAGCTCGCTTTTCCTTCTCTCTTCGTTCTCTTCGTCCTCCACAGAAAATAGTCCATCTCCTCTTTAGCACCTTCTCATTGAGTTCGCATTGCCCACCTCTGCTTATCTTCATTGCGAAATAAAACCCAAATAGTCTTTGTATTCCACTAATTTTCCATATGACAGCCATTTCTGCAGGAAGGAATAACAAGAGATGTTCTGCCTTAATCAAATGACTCCAAATGTATCATTCTATCGACTTTGCTTTCAGAAATACCATCTTTCTCTTTCTATTTAGAATCCTCGTGTTCAACTCTATTTCCTCTTTCTCTTTCTCTCTCAATTAGCGATGTCAATTTCCCTTCCATATTATCTCCGCTGAACAATATTTCATTCTTCTCTCTCATTCTCCATCTTTTTGCAGTTCTCATTGTCTTCATCTCCTTCTATTCCTTCTCCCTCTTCCACTATCTTTCTTCCATCAACTGACTCGCAAGCATCGTTTCGCTCATCTCCATTGCCCTCCTCATCGCGTTCTTCTCTCCCAGCTTTCGGTTCAGCCCCCGCCATATCTCCCGCATCTTCACTGCCCCTTCCCTCCTCTCCCGCTCCTTCTCGTCCTCCCGCAGCATCACTGACACCTTGTTCTCTTCCCCCACATTCATCTTCTTCTGCACCGTCGTCACGCGCGAAAGCTCCGATTCCTTAAAGAACTCCCCCCGCGGCTTCAGCAGCAACAGCGTCGGCGACACCCCTTCTGCTGCCCCAGCTGTCCGTATCAGCAGCAGTTCCTGCTCCCCCGACGCTGTCCGCTCTGCCTCCCACCGCTCAAACTGCCCAACCGACTCCTGCATTTTGTTCTTCGACTGTCAACTCTCGGCACGCCATGTTACAGCCCATCACCAACCAAATGGACGCACACCAACGCCGCACCATCTGTTTTCTGCTCGCAATTCTGAGACTAGCATATTCTACAGACGCGTCTGCTTCGTCAAAAAAAGCCATGTGAGAATGTTTTCTGTATCTGAATCAGAGAAAAAATAAAATAAAATCATGAAATGGCCTTAAAATTATAATTATTAAGTTTAAAATTGATTTTAAAAAATGAAGATTTAATTAGATAGATTGAACAAAATAACCTTTCTAATTTTCCATTCTACCTCTCTTGCTTCTCATTCCTTTATCTCTCCTCCTCCTTTAGTTCTCGTTCGTTTCCTTTCTTTGCAGTTCTGTTTCTGCAACAAATATCTCCCTTTCACTGCATAAGACATGAGCATTCTTTTGCCTTTCTTGCTCTTCCGCTGCTGTCTCCAGCCGACAAACAATTGAATTCCCCGTCTCATTGCGTTTGTAACTTAGCGCTGTGAAAGCACTTTCACATTAAAAATATGCTGCTGCTTCAATAATAGCTGCAACTCGCCAAGAAGATGAATGAATGAATGATATTTCATTCTTCTTGTTGGCGCACGAGCAGCAGAGTGAACTTAATCAGTGCCAGAAAATATGTTCGCTTGAAAGCAGCATCTGAAGAATTCTCCATTTTTTAAAAACCATTTCTCATTAAAGCCGCAAAGCAAGATAAATACAGGCCAATAGTTTAAGAATCAGATATTACTGACAAACAAACATAAAATATAAAGATTTTGAATATATTTTGACATATTTTTTAAAAAAAGTGGTAAATAAAAAATATATTTGAGAAATATTAACATTACTTCAAACATTATGAAAAAGACATTATTGGCAAACTTGTAAAAAGTTGGAAAAGCAAGTGATTTTAAAGAAATGAAAGAAACAAAACTCCAGCTTTAATCAGAACCATATCTTTTTGAAATTTTGAATATTTATTGAAAAAAAAAAAACAAATATCAGAAAAATTTTTATTGTTTGTCTAATTGTTATATACGTGATAAGAGTTAGTAAAATGTTTTTTTTGAATTTTAAAACGTTGTATTTGAAGAGCATCAGCTCTTTTTCTTTGTCCAAACAATAGCGATCACAAAATGACAGAATCCTCAGGGGTCTTTTTTTTGCATAAAATGATTGTTTTCACCATTTTAACTTCATCTATAGCCAAAAAACTGCATTCTTCTACCTGCAATTTTCGCCCTTTAACGCTTATTTTTTTGATCTTTTTGACCCCTTGGAAATTCGGATCATGGGTCAGATCCTTTTTTTCATTCAAACTTTTAAAAAATCTTTTTGAAAAGATTTTACTATTAAATGTTAGCCTTTGCGACAGACCGACATTTTCCAAAGTGTTCGACAAGTCGACCGACAATGCAAAATATTTCTATTTATATTAATTTCATTTTCATTTCATTTATTCGTTTTTTCTTATCATGGTATCTCAATATTTTGATTTATTAATAGAAAAACAAACAAATCAACAATTATCTGTTTTTGATGGAAATGAATAATTTTTAACATTTTGCTATTAAGAAATTGATTTTTCATGGTTTCGAAATAAAAAAATTATCATTAGTCCATGAAAAATAACTTATTGTCCTTTTTTTAACATAAGATTTTATATTTTTCCCTTGTTTCAAAAATTCATTTTTTCGACAAAGATCAGTCTGTCGAATAGATCAGTCTGTCGAATAGATCAGTCGGTCGAATAGATCAGTCGGTCGAACGGAAATATTGATTATTTCATAGATATCATGTATCAATTGACAACATATGAGGATTTTTTAAGGAGCTTGCCTTTGGAATTACAAAACAGTGCAAAATCTAAAGAAATCGTTTGAATTTAACATTAGACAAAATTTGACAGAAACTTTTTTATTTCATTTTTTTTTTTACAAAAGAGTGCTGCATTAAGCAAAAAAATAGAAGAGCTAAAAAAAAGTGATTGTTCATTTGTTGAGTTGGAATGTTCAAAATCAACTATTTTTGGAAAATGTTTGATATTTTCAAGTTTTGATTAAAAATTATATCATTTCATTTGTTTTGATTATTATCAAGTTTACAGGCACCCTAATAACACTGGAGAAGACATAGGAAAAGTTCACTTTGAAATTCAAAAAAATTCAGTTTGGATAGCTGACACACCTGTGAAAAATGATGGAACGTTGAAAAAAGATGGACATATTTATTATTTGTGTCCAAACAGCAAAGAAGGAGTTAATTGTGGAGTTTCCGGAAGAAAAGGATGTGATCGAATAATTAATCATCAATGTTTACTTTTGACTAATTCATCAATCGTTAAATTTATGAAGCAGCATCAACCTCTCAATCAAACAACTTATTACTCAAATAAAAAAGAAGTTCCATTTCATTTTCAATATGATTTATTGAAAAAACAATTTTTGAGGTTAATTGGACATTGTAACATTGCATTTTTATCCGCTTATTCATCTGAGTTTAATAATTTCATTTCTTCTCTCATACAGATTTCTCAACAAAATCCATCATTTTCTCCCGAAACCATATTTCCCACATTGAATTACAGAAAACTATCTTCAATAATTCATGAGGAAGTGGAAGGTGCAATTAAAGAAAGGGATGCTGCAATTTTCAATTCTTCAGTCGGAATTATGATTGACGGTGGAGTAATTGTTGGCAAAAAGTACACTGCAGTAACTGTGGTTCCGTTGAATCCGGGTGCTAAGCCAATGTTTTATAAATTAGTTAAAGCGTGCTATTCGTCCTTTGATTATTCGCAATTAGCAGTCCAAATCATGACTGAAATAAAAGATTTACACGGAGAAGTTCGGTGCTTTTGCACAGATGGCTTGCTTCCTCAGAAGCTTGCAATTCAGAGCCTTTCAGAAGAAACCACTACAGAAAAATCTTTGTCATTTTACAAAGGAACACCACCAATTTTTATTTATTGTTGCAATCATTTATTAAACTTAGTTGTATCTCATTTTTTCAACAACAACGAATTTTTCGGAAAACAGAAAGATGCAATTATTACATTTACGAAACAAGCGAAGGTGATTTCCCGCAGGCAACCCTCAACACCAAAATGCCCTTCTTTCATAGAAACAAGATGGCTTTGCATTTATGATATTTGTTTTTTTATTAGAAAACATTTTCATGATGATAATTTTTCAAAATTACAGGAATTGATTTTCATAGAAAATGTTATCAAATGTGAACTACTATTATTTCCCTTAAGAGAACTTCAGTTACAGTTCGAAAAAGATGAAACGAAGTTGGGAGATGTATTCCCTCTGCTGGTGAAAGCATTTGCACACTACTCATGGATGCAGGACCTTGAAGAATTCTCTGAAGAAAACTGGCAATCTGGTTTATGTGATATTATAATCCTTTTGTTTAATTATTTTTTTGCAGGTGACAGGGGAAACCTGATCTCTTTGGCCTTTTCATTGACTCCTGGAGGGAGAAAAAACTATCAATTGGGTTCTTTTTCTGAGTCATACAACCAAGAATTGAATAGGCTGAAAGCGAATTACGAACTTGTTTTTCGTAGTGTAACATTGGATCAAACAACGAAAAACTCTGAATCAAAAACAAATCAACAAAACTTGATTCAAAACACTTCTAAAAAAATGAATCCATTATATTCATTAGAGCAATCAAAACATATGCCATCATCTTCTATTTCGTCTTCGTCCTTCGAATCCTTTTTAGTTTCCTCCCTATCGTCTTCATCTTTTTCTGATTCTTCATCAAGTTCTCCTTCAAATTCTTCATCAAATTCATCAATGAACATTAGACAAATCTCATCAAATCAAGTTGTCGATTATGATCTGAGAACTTTTATCTTCGAAAAACGAAGTGACCGAAAGAAAGAATTATTTTCGAAAACCTCAAAACAAATCTTTGAGTCCAGAAGTCCAATAGATAGCGATATTTTTGCAAATAAATTGTCATTCGATTTTCCTTCTTCTTCGTCAAAATACACATATAACCCTTTTTCAATTGATTCGTTTTATTCAGCACTTCAGTCACTTAATCCATCACTCCATGAAAATTCAAATTCAGACCCATCCTTCATTCCTCCGTCAAATCAGTCTTCTTCAGCCAAAGTCTCTGAAAAAAAAGAAAACTCATTTGCTGAATATTCTCGAATTGTTCAACTTCTTCAAATTATCGAAGAAAACTCTTCAACAAAATGTGAAGAATCTTCTTCAAAACATGAGGAGAAAACAGATGAAACAGATGACGATGAGTTTGGACTTTTACAAGCTGAAAGCGACTCTGAAGAAGATGAATACACGGAAAAATCTGAATCTTCTGCATCATCAATGAAAGAAAATGTTACTCACAACACTCGTAACAAAAGGAGAAAAGAAAATGAAGATTGTTCTGAAGAAAAAGGAAAAAATGAAACGGATGATATGGACGATGATGAAGAAAAGAAAAATGAAGAAAATGAAGAAGATATTGTTTTCATAGGTTCAAATGAACAAATTGAAATTGGAACTTTTAAAAATTTAGAGCAAAAGGTTGAAGAAACAAGAAACATCCAAGAGAAAATTAATATGGACTGGTTCATAAGAATGAAAAGTGGATTTCATGGTTATATATCAAAAGTTTTTCTGAACCAAACGGAAAACTTCAAGGAAAAGCTTGAAGCTTTGTATTCTTCATTTCTTCTTGATTGCCATCAATCATTTCTACAGAATAATTTATTTGTTTTTTTTGCAGAAATTAGTAAGTCTGGCATGTTTCATTCGATATTTTCGAACGTTTGTTTCGCCTTGGTTACGTTTCCGTGTAGCGAAGCTTCTTGTGAGCGCCTCTTTTCTCGACTTCGACGTATTGTTGGGGATAGAAGGCACTCTCTTTCTTTGGAAACTCTCAATAATTTACTTTTTCTTTCGTTTTTTTTTCATTTTTGTTCATTTAATATGCTCCTTTGTTTTTTATCATATAACGCTTTTCAATATAAAGCAATTTCTATTTTTGAAATTTTGACAATTATTATTTTTAAATCACATCTCCATAAGTTCATAAACAAACATTTTTTTAATGCATAAGTTGACTTTATTTTTCGATATGATGCATTTTCAAACAAAAATTGTTAACATTCTCTAATTTTCTCTTTCACGAACAGCATCTCCATGCAAAAACATATGTTAACAATTTATGAAGTCACATGAATACTGACTTCCTCATCAATTTTTTTTAATATCTATCTTCCATCTTTTCTTGAGCAAAACTTTTGATCATTCCAGCAAAAAAGGTTATAATCCTTCGACCGATTGAAAAACTTCTTATTTTCTAAACTTATATAAAAAATTCTTTCAAAATGTCTCAGGATGAACATCTCATGAGTATTCCATGAATCCATTTTGCACGCTTCCGCTATTTTTTTGCTTTTATTTGCTATTTTCTTCAAGAAATTGCATCGGATTCTGTTCCAAACACAGTTCCTTTTGAAAAATACTGAACAAACGGTTTTTTCAATTCGACAAATGTTGGTCTACATGATGCTTTTGATGCTACGAACGCTTTTACAGACTCAAAATATGTTGACATGCTGACTACAGAAGCGTTTATTCTTTCTCCTTTGGTAATCTTGTTTCCTGCAATCACTGCGTCGTACTCCCCAAATGGGATCTGGAGTGTCAAACGCTCCCACAGCATCATTCCAATCGAGAGTACAGCTGATTCATTCGTTGCTTCCATCTTCTTATTTGTCAGTAGCTCTGCCACTTTCCACCTCAAACACTCCTTCAAGGTGTCATCCTCATCCTCAAGAACAGATGGTAGCAGTAGTGAATCTACGAATCTCTCGCTCATCATCGGAACATCAAATGAGATATTTCAATTGCGGAGCTTGAAGAGATTGATTACGAATCGGAATCATCAAAACAATCTGAATAAAGATAAATGCAGGTGATGGCATGCTCAGAGAACAACGCAACATGAAGACTCAGACTAGCTAACGATAAAAGCAGATCTTCCGTCTCACAAAACGAGTGAAATTGTCTCATTCGCCACCTCCAATAAAACCCGAGCAGCTGTCACTTCTCTCTCCTTCAAAGTGCCAATCGCCATCTCCTTTTTCTCGCTCCTTCCATGAAGCAACATGAACAGAGAATCCCTCAAATCCACAATCAGTTTCTCATGAGTAGATGAGCATGCCATTGCATCCACCAAGTTCGACATTGATGAGGTTGTTGGGCACAGACTCTTCGATCGAACAAAAGTTGAATCTGAATCACTCGTTGAAGTGGATGAAACGGATGACTCTGGAAATCTCTCTCTCGTTTCCTCTTCTGTTTCTTCGTCTTCCTCCTTTTCCTATATCCATTGAGGGATCTTGTCTGAGTCTCTCCACAAGATATATTCGGTTTTCCCACTCTCAGAAAGAAGAAGCTCTTCTGATTCCGAATACAAAAACAGCTTCTCATAAACAAACTTCATTTTCATATCCTTTTTCATTTTCCACGCCTCCCGTGCGACTTTCCTTCACTGCTCCTGGTCTATGTCTGCATCTCAGTTTCTCAAAAACCTTCTGAACTTGCTTAAATGTGTCATTCTCAAATTGTTAATATTTCAAAGTTCATTATTTGATATTTTTTCAAATGAAAGAGTTAAAATTATTGTGAAAAATCTACAGTTAAAACATTTAATAATTTTCTCAACTTTCAAACACTAAAAATCTAAATTTTTCTTTGAAAAAATAAACTTTTATTCAATTATCGATTTGAAATTGCGTTTATTTTAAAAAATCAATTGAAATCTATACAAAAACAATAAAATGAAAATAATCAAAACACAATTCAAATCAAAATTTTAAAGGATCGTAAAAGTGTGTGAAATTTCTAAAAGCTTATGCTCAATCATCCACTACCTATGAAATTAGCAAATTCTTAAAATTCTCAAACAGGTTGAAATGATTGTGCATTGAAAAATGCGAGAGTGAAATAATAGTTCATTAACAAAGATCATTTTTGAGAACAAAATGAAATTGGCGAGAAGCAAAAAACATACTACAGACATTAAATATATGCCATCAATATTTATGAAATGCGAAGCTTACAACACTATATATTTGACGATTCATCAGTTAAACAATTAATTATTTTGATCAAACACATTATTAGGATAAAATTATTCATAATTATGGTATTTTCGATCTTTGAAAAATTGAAACATATTTCTTAAATTTTTTGTTATTTATTTATTTGTTTTTGTTCAATCGAATTATTCAACAAAGATAAAAACTTTCATGTCTCAAAAAAAAAAAAAAAAAAAAAAAAAAAAAAAAAAAAAAAAAAAATTCGACATTGGTTTTTCCAATCGACCGACAATCATCGTTCAATTTTTCCTTGTCGCAAAGGCTTTATTAAATGGTTCTTATTTCACAACTATTGATGATCTTGTTGTAACTATTTCATTTAATTTTTTCAAACATCAATTTTCCATTGTTTTGAGATTTCATAGAAAATCAGTGAAATGAAAAAAAATACGTTAAAAAAAAATCAATCGTTTTCATTCAAAATGACATTAAAAAACAAAAAGTACTTCATGAAATTAATCATTATTAAAATTGAAAACAGTCAGAAATTTTCAAATCAGATTCAATAATTTTCAATTTAACATAATTCCATCACATAATCATCAAAACAATCACCAAATGTTAACTAAATGTCAACAATTTTGAACAATAAAAAATACAAGAAGAAACAGAACTATTTCAACAAATTCGTAGTATCAAAGACAATTCCAAACAAAAAAGAATACTTGTATAAAAAGTTCAAAAACAAACTTGACTGTTTTCCCTCTGTTTTCCATCCACTCTCCACTTTCTGACATTTCTCTATCTTTGACTCAAAAAGATCAAAACCAACAAAAAAAAAAAGACAAACACAATGATGAAAACATCACTTCACACTCAAAACAACTCTCCCTTCCAAAAACCTCACCCAAAGATCAATGAATTCCCTCACAACTCTCTCTATTTTTGAATCTCGATAAATACAAATATAAGCGGGAAAATAACCAATTTAATTATAGAGACACATCAGGGACAAAAACCACAAGAAAACAATCGGATTCTAACTATTATGCACCTGGGAGGCTGTTCGTCGTATCCAGGTCCGGATATTGCAGCCCGAAGGCTGCAATATCAAATACGAACAGTCATGTCCAGCACCCTTCCGATAGAGTGCCAGCTAAGCATACACAACAACTAGTTTCTTAAAAAGGGACACCATTAATACAATTTTGAGATTCAAAAATAGAAGAAGAGTCAAGAAGAAGCTCAAATCTCCTTGAAAGAAGATCTTGAGAAGATTGAGAAAGAAGAGAAGAGTTAGATGATGTGATATCAGAGTGAAATGACTTTCTTGATCTTTGGACTTTTACTTTCATTGTCGAAGATTCGAGGGCAACCAGAGGGCGTTGAGGAAGATATCCAACAGCTGAAGCACAGACAAATGAGCCCTTGCGCTCAAAATATAAGTAGTCCCACATGTGGGGAACTGACAGCGATGGCCATGAAATTTGTTGAGATGGTTCATATTCTTCAAAGTACATCTCATGCACAAAGTCATTGACAGATGTCGAAGATGGTGAAGAGTTTGATGATGATGTTGAAAAAATGTTTGATTGTGAAGTTAAAGAAGCTGATGTCGAAGTGTTCATGTTGTTTTCGAAGAAGTTGATCAAATCATGAAGTGTGGTGATGTGTTCTGTCGAAAGATTGTTGTCGATTGCATTCACTAACGCACCAAATTCACTGTCACATATATTTTTTCCATGGTGCTCAGCGAAGAAGTTGAGTTGAGTATTTTTCTTTTTGAGAAGTTTTGATTGTTTGGAGAGAATGAAGTGAAGAAGGAAGCGATTACGGTTGTGTGGACCCGAATCGCAGAAGAACTTAAAAGTGTGAGTGTCTGTGAAGAAGTGTCTTTTGATCACAGATTCCAGACACTCAATAACAAATCTGTGATCATTTGAGAGGCAGTCGGAGAAGAAGTTGAAAGTTCGTTTTATTTGTTGATCATTTATTTTTTGAAGTGAAATAACAGTGAACTGAGATACTTGTTGATAATAAAAGAATTCTTGTTGAAGTTGGTTTTTTCTGATAGGGAGTTTCCATTTTTCTTTAAAGTCGAAGACGAAGACTGCTTCTCCCTCTTTCAGATTGTCGACAGTTGATTGATAGTGTTAACGTTGCATTTCTGCAACAAGACGATGTTGTCGAAGAAGTTTGAGTGTATGAAACTCAGCAGAAGAAAGTCCATTTTTGTTTTGTGAAGATTTCAGTTTGTTCTCCAAATAGTTCAACTTCTCACTCATTCCACAAAGATCAGTACGCCTTTTCGCTTTAGAGAAGTTGGTGGTGAGTTTGTTGAAATGTGACAGAGAAACTTTGATGTTTGTTTCTTCGCAAAACTCTTTCCATAATTTTGTTTTGGGTTTGAAGATTAATCTCTTTTCATTCGGAGAAAAGATGCCCGTTTTCTTTCTTTTTTCTTTCAGTGCTTCCAATCCATAACTTGTTGAAATAGACGAAGAGAGTTGAGGAATGGAAGTTATTCGATGAGGTGGTGTGATGAATGGAGACGATGATGATGATGATGATGATGATGATGATGATGATGATATGTTATTTGATGTGTTATTATTTGATCGTTCAAAAGAAGAAGATGAACCACCAAATTGAAAAGTTGACAGTGTTGGTTTTGTTTTTTCTTTGATATAGAATGAAAGTGAAGGTGTGTAATTCTGGGAGTAAAAATCTTTCCATGATGAATTCCAGTTCTCTTTGTCCATATCAAAGATATCAGAATCATTGCAAATATTCCACAATGCATCTCTTCCTGCCTTCCTTTTCACTTCAGCTATGTAATGCCCGTTTTGTTGATCCAGACGTTTGAATAGTATTTGTCCAGAAAAATGATATATGATGGTTTCTTGATTATCTTTTTGAAGATGTTGAATATCTTTAGATGAAAACCCTTTACAAAACGTGCGTTGATTGACTCTGTCTGTTTCCATTAGAAATGTTCTCGAAGGTGCTGAACTAGCAGAATCAGTGCATTCATGACAGAGGGCTAGCACCTCTGGAAATGCAGCCATTTCCTCCCATCTCGCAGCACAGCATTTTTCCTTGCATGCATCACAATATTCACTATTCTTTTTATCCAATATCTCTGAAGCGAAGAGAGAAGATAATCCATTATGAGTCGAGGAAGAATTAATAACAACATTGTTACAAACTTCGTTGAAACGTGATGAAATTTTTTGGCATTTTTGGCATTTGAAATGAGTTATCAAAACAGGATTAAAAGTATCCTTTTCAATTATCTTATCGTTTTGAAGAAGTTGGTGAAGATTGTCAAACGCCTCAGTCACATTTTGTTGCTGTCTGCTGCTATATCCACAAAAGTCTTCCCATTTGTCAATAAGAGATGGGACCCATGAACGCACTGCCGTTCCATCTTTAGCCAATTGATGACAAACACTTACAACACGCGAAGATGTGTTCTTCAAAGTTGTTTGTTTTTTGATTAAAGATGGTTTTTGTTACATTAATGAAAAGAAACATTGAAGAAGAGAAGCCAAATAGCAAGTGTTGCCTAAGTTTGGCAATCCTTTTCTAATTTGTGATTCACTATTTGAAGAATTTGAAGAATTGGAAGAAGATTGTGAATGAGAATGATTTTTAATTGAATTTTCTTAAGCATTCATTTTCGAAATATTTTTTGAAGAATTGTTTTGAATCGATATTTCATTATTTGAAGATTGAATGCTTCGTTGTTGAACTGTTGAAGTGTCATTGTTTTTTGAAAATGAAGAAAAGAGGGTTTGAAATGCTTGAGGTGGAATTAATGTGGGTGAAGTGGCATAATCGACCAATTGGTCGCTCACAAACACATTATCATTCTGAAATGATGAAGAATTTATTTTTTCTTTCAATTTTTTTGAAATTGAAATTTGCGAAGAAGAAGTTTTTGATTTGAATATTTTGTGAATTGGTATTGGAGATGGAGAAGAATGACGCTTGTGATATGAATTTTTATTTTGGTTTTTTGTTGGACCCCTTTCTCTCCTAATAGGAGTACTGATTGGGGCATCAACAGCTTGAGAAAAAGAAGAATTTGAAGAAGGAGAATTTTTTTCTGAAATGGTTTTAGAATTTTTATTGAGTTGAGATGATGTTGAAGAAGAAGAAGATGGTTTTTTATTTGAAGAAGAGTTTTCTGTAACAATTTCATTTTCCCAGGCATTTTCATCAATAAATCTGGCGTAATCTGGCTCAGCTCGCTGCTTTTTCTTTGCTGACTGAAGCGAAGTTGAGGCTTCAGTGGAATGGGCTAACATCCAGTTGTTGCCCTTTTCCCAATCCTGTTCATTTAAGCCTAAAATAAACAGAGAAAATTATTCAAAAATATTAAAATTAATTCATACCACTTTTGCAAGACGGAAGGTGAGGTTTTTGTGGCGGAATGATGAAACCTTGGTTTTTCTTTAATGTTTGTTTCGCGTAAATAAATTTGCCTTCTATGACATCATATCCATAGTCTTGTAAATCGGATAATGATGTGTTGCGGGAAAGCGCTTGCAGCATTATTGTCTGAGTGTGCAACGGAGCGTTGTTGTACACCACAGACAGGTCTTCCAGCAGCTTTATGTGATATTCTGTTTAAAAAAAAATAATTAATTAACAAATCAAAAAGAAAAAAATCACAGAGAGGAAAAAATAATATTTTCTTCACAATACAAAAAAATATAAAACCAAACCATTCAAAGACTTCAATAAATCGTTAATTACTAAAGATGATTGCTTGTAAGTGTTAAACAAATAGGCAAGCAACGAATCCATATCATCTCCGCCGATGCGCTTGATTTCTTTCCATAGAACATTGCATCGAGAATTTCATGTCGATTTGCGTTTTGAAAACGACATTTTTCTTTAATAAATGTTTTCTTATGGTTAATCACAATTATTCTAAAAAAATTTTATTTAATTTAAAAAAATATGTATTGTTATTTTTTCGTTATTTGACTATTTCCAAAATTGTTAAAAAAATTTTTTCAACGTGATTTTAATTAGAGAAAAATTTTTTAAAAATTTCATATCAGAAAAAAATTTGAAAAATTCAAGAATTCTAAAATTGAAGGTCTATTTAACAATCGTCGCATAAATGAATATGTCTTTTAACAAATTATATTTTCATATAAAAATAATAAAAAATAACATTGAATATCATTCTTCAATGAACAAAAGGATCTGACCCATGATCCGAATTTCCAAGGGGTCAAAAAGATCAAAAAAATAAGCGTTAAAGGGCGAAAATTGCAGGTAGAAGAATGCAGTTTTTTGGCTATAGATGAAGTTAAAATGGTGAAAACAATCATTTTATGCAAAAAAAAGACCCCTGAGGATTCTGTCATTTTGTGATCGCTATTGTTTGGACAAAGAAAAAGAGCTGATGCTCTTCAAATACAACGTTTTAAAATTCAAAAAAAACATTTTACTAACTCTTATCACGTATATAACAATTAGACAAACAATAAAAATTTTTCTGATATTTGTTTTTTTTTTTTCAATAAATATTCAAAATTTCAAAAAGATATGGTTCTGATTAAAGCTGGAGTTTTGTTTCTTTCATTTCTTTAAAATCACTTGCTTTTCCAACTTTTTACAAGTTTGCCAATAATGTCTTTTTCATAATGTTTGAAGTAATGTTATTATTTCTCAAATATATTTTTTATTTACCACTTTTTTTAAAAAATATGTCAAAATATATTCAAAATCTTTATATTTTATGTTTGTTTGTCAGTAATATCTGATTCTTAAACTATTGGCCTGTATTTATCTTGCTTTGCGGCTTTAATGAGAAATGGTTTTTAAAAAATGGAGAATTCTTCAGATGCTGCTTTCAAGCGAACATATTTTCTGGCACTGATTAAGTTCACTCTGCTGCTCGTGCGCCAACAAGAAGAATGAAATATCATTCATTCATTCATCTTCTTGGCGAGTTGCAGCTATTATTGAAGCAGCAGCATATTTTTAATGTGAAAGTGCTTTCACAGCGCTAAGTTACAAACGCAATGAGACGGGGAATTCAATTGTTTGTCGGCTGGAGACAGCAGCGGAAGAGCAAGAAAGGCAAAAGAATGCTCATGTCTTATGCAGTGAAAGGGAGATATTTGTTGCAGAAACAGAACTGCAAAGAAAGGAAACGAACGAGAACTAAAGGAGGAGGAGAGATAAAGGAATGAGAAGCAAGAGAGGTAGAATGGAAAATTAGAAAGGTTATTTTGTTCAATCTATCTAATTAAATCTTCATTTTTTTAAAATCAATTTTAAACTTAATAATTATAATTTTAAGGCCATTTCATGATTTTATTTTATTTTTTCTCTGATTCAGATACAGAAAACATTCTCACATGGCTTTTTTTGACGAAGCAGACGCGTCTGTAGAATATGCTAGTCTCAGAATTGCGAGCAGAAAACAGATGGTGCGGCGTTGGTGTGCGTCCATTTGGTTGGTGATGGGCTGTAACATGGCGTGCCGAGAGTTGACAGTCGAAGAACAAAATGCAGGAGTCGGTTGGGCAGTTTGAGCGGTGGGAGGCAGAGCGGACAGCGTCGGGGGAGCAGGAACTGCTGCTGATACGGACAGCTGGGGCAGCAGAAGGGGTGTCGCCGACGCTGTTGCTGCTGAAGCCGCGGGGGGAGTTCTTTAAGGAATCGGAGCTTTCGCGCGTGACGACGGTGCAGAAGAAGATGAATGTGGGGGAAGAGAACAAGGTGTCAGTGATGCTGCGGGAGGACGAGAAGGAGCGGGAGAGGAGGGAAGGGGCAGTGAAGATGCGGGAGATATGGCGGGGGCTGAACCGAAAGCTGGGAGAGAAGAACGCGATGAGGAGGGCAATGGAGATGAGCGAGACGATGCTTGCGAAACAGAGGAGAGAGGAAGCGAGGAGAGAGTTCTATATGGAGCAGAGACAGAAAGGAAGAGTGTGAAGAGGAATTGGGTGGGGCTTTGAAGAGCATAAGAGAAACCGATTAGAAGCAGAAGCAGACGACGGAAGAGGGAAAGAGGAAGAGGGAGAAGAAGGAGAAGAAAGAGAAAGGGGAGAAGGTTGCGAGAATTGGACATGTTGGAGGATGAGAGAAGAGGATGATAGGAGGCTGAGGGAAGAACAAAGATTGGAAGAAGAAGGTGAGATGAGGAGTTTGAGGAGGATTTTGAGGGAGAGATGCCGAGAGGGATAAGGTTTGGAGAAGGGGCGGAGGGAAGGGCGTCTGCACCTGCTACAACGAGAAGCCGAAAGGAGATAGCATTTCTGTATTCGCAGCCAGACAGCGTTGTCCTAGCTTATCCGCAGTGGATGGTGGAGCGGATTGTACAAAGGGATTCTGTGCAGCCAGGAGAAGAGGAGGAGGCGTTGCAAGTGGATGACGATGAACATTGCCACTGCCTCCGCCACCAACACAACAGCCACTGCCATCATATTTTGAGATACGAGCGGACTGGCGATAGTGAAGATGCATATGAGAGTGGAAACAAAAATGGAGAAGACAGAAGTGGAGATGAAAAAGAAAGTGGAACGGGAGAGAGCATGGAGCATGAAAAGCAGTGTGTGTCGAGGCAGAGCAGAATGACGAAAGAAGCGGAAAAGGAAACACAGCAAAAAGACCAGGACAATGTCCAGGACGAGGGGCACGAGGATGAAGGGGAAGAAGGAGCGAGAGGAATTAGAGGGGGAAGCTGAAGGACAAAATGGATCAGCAAAAGATGGATTAGGGGAGCCAATGCATGCAACGTCTCCGAGCTCACCAGAACTGGATGAGATTGAGCCATATCGCTTCCGTCCGTATTCAGTACTGCACAAAGCAAGCGAAGAGAAGGGGCAGCGTCTTTCATTTATCACGACATTGGAGCCATCGGCAGCCACAGTATCTCATTTTCTGTTTGGCTCGCTGACATCGTGGACAAGTTGATTTGGTGTGGAGCCGAAGATAGGACTTGGGGCATCAGATGGATGAAAGAGCGGAGGAGAAGGCCAAGAGCGTTGGACAGAGAGAACGAGCGGAGAGCAGACGGAAAGAAGTGATGGGTTCGGGGGATGTCCCACTTCTGCGCCTGAGCCAGGTGAAGCGGGCTGAGAAATCGCATCGGGAAAAGAGAGGAACGCCAGAATGCAGAAGGGCACTGACGCCAATGCGGGAGAGGTGAAGGTCAACATCTTCTGTAAACACAATATGCGATGAACACTCGGCATGTTAACTTCGATATATCTTCTCTTTTGCTTACCACTCAGCCTTCGTTAAGCCATCAGCATGTTATGAATTTGTTCCAGAGGCAGCAGCAGCAAGAGAAGGAGCAGACATAGAAGATTCCGTTAGTGAATATTGAGCGCACGCTGTATATTTCGTGTGCGTAGTTGGATGTGCACATGAACCTGTTTTATGCGCTGAACGAGAACTTGATTGTTAAAAGCGACAGACTTACTGTCGATGAGAAATGTGATACGAATGACTAGCTCATTTTGAGTGGAGGTCCCTTTGAGAAGTTCACTCACCAGCACTGTTTTCCGCACATCCTGGAAGGATACAATAGAAGAGAGTTTGGAAAGCTTTATGGGGTTGTATTTGAGTCACAATACGCAGACCAGTTACTGAAGAATGCGGTGGAAGCAGCAGAGAAGAGGGGAAATGGAAGCTTCAATGGAATCTACCAGTCTGAGTTGTATTTGTTGCTGTCTGATTTGAGCGGGGCAGAAACGCAGGCGAAGAAGTCTATCAAATAGTTAATAGGATTGCGAATGAAAAGAAGACACAGTTTATAACACATGAGAAGAAGTTTGGAGAAGAGGCGAAGTTTCACTCCCCAAGTGTTGAAATCTTAAGAAGACTGGCTAAAGAATACTTTTATCTTTGGTGAAACTTGGCTAATTACAAACAAAATTGACTAGATTTTTAAAGATGGGGTGTTTAAGGAAAGCGAAGGGAGTCAAAGGTGGAGGATATTCTGAGCTCGGCGAGAGAAAAGAACAGAATTTCAGGCGGATTAATGTTGGTGATGGAGAAGATTGGAAGAAATGTTTGAGTTGATTTTCTTTATATTTAATTAAGAAATATTATCAATTAAAAACAAATAATTTATTTCAATTTTTATTTCATATTCTTTTTAAATTTTGAACTATTTGCTTTAAATTCACTCTTGTTTTTCACAGACATTCTTGACAGGAATTTGTGTGCTGATTTCAACTGTCATTTTGTGAAAGTGCTAATTGACAATATGCATCGAAATGCCTGTTCGAACAACATTTCCTTAGAAATCATTAAGACGCTCAATCTATCCACTCTGTTGTGATTCAAACAATCAATAGCCAATGTGTTCTGATCAAGAAGAGATCAAAGTGCGATTCCTCATTTAATAAGGTTTGTTATCTTTTTCTATTATTGAATATTTTGCTTTTATTCCATTTCATGTTTTTCAAATTAATCTTATTCAAATTTTTATTTCAATTAATTCAATCAAATAATATTCATCCATATGAATCATCCCTCATTAAATCACTTATTTTCAATCAGTTTCGATCGCGAAGCATGGGCTGCGGATCTCTTCCAGGAAGACTTCCCAGTGTTTGTGTCAGCATTGGAATCAAAGCTGATGAAAAATACTGAACTGGGAACCATCTCCTGCGCACTTGATGTTGACGTTATTGTTCCTGTGATGCAGCTGTCTGCCTCCACACCGCTCACCCTTGCTTCTTCTCGAAACATCTTCTCTTCGTCATCATCGCCTTCTTCTTATTTCTCAAATCTATTATCCACTGATAGCATCATCTCAACCCTGTTCGAGCCCGTCAAGCGCCCTTCATCCAAAGCAAACATCCTTTCTTCTTTCTTGCAAAAGAGATCTCTCCTTCGTCTTAGTTACCCCTTCTTTTCTGAAAATGCCTCTCATTCCAGACGCTCCAGCTTTCCTTCTCTTCGGCCTCTGAACAGCGCCACTTATTCTCTTCACTTGAATTCTGCTTTCACTAAAAGCATTCTTTCATCAAATATCCTCAATAAGTTGGACACCTTCATTTTTTACCATATCAAGTTCTACAATAGCTGCCACATGCCCACGCCTTACGGGCTTTGCCAGATCTCCAACATCAACCAACTCATTGCAATGTTCTTCTTCTTCATTGATGTCCTCCTGCTGTTGAAGCGACATAATAATGCAGTATGTTCTGTTCTTCCCATCACATTCAACCACTATCACATCTGAAGCCCGCTCCCCAATCAACGAAGTTGTCTCTTCCTTCCTTTTCACTCAATTTGAATCACCGCCGCTAAGCTTATATTCTTCACATTTGTGATTTGCCCGTTCGTGCGTGTTATCGACAGAAACAAATATTTATTCAAAAGGATATTCATTTTCTTCTTGTGGAGATTGAAGCAAAAATGGTTGTATAAGTTGGATGACAAGCAGTTTTCCTGAGGTTCTTGTCTTGCAGTTGTTTTCTGCAGCGTCACCGATGAACATCCTTTTTTCAAGCACGGGAATATATCAACAAAAATACAACAACCGAAAAAATGAGTATTTTGCTCATTTTTCTTCTATCGCTTTCAACAGCATCAGATGATGCTGTGAAGAAAATATTGTTTTCTTTTGAGAAATTAATTAATGATTCTGCTGTTTGATAAAGAAGGAGAAGTTGAGAAAGAAGAGGTTGCTACAGAATAGGAAAAGAGAATGACAGAAGAAGATACTCGCCTTTGAAGATATACGAAGTAATCTTATCGTGTTATTCATCTTCCTCGTCTTCTTCCTAGAAGGTCAAGACATCTGAATCTTTTGCAGAAGAGACAAAAGACTTATTTACACGTATGGATGAAATGTCTGATGTAAAATATTTAGTGAAAATCCACATGACTGCCTATTGTCAACGAATTCATCTGAGTGGAAGGGTTACCAAGAAGCGGTTTACTCAATTTCAGAGAAGAGAGATAGAAGTGGAAGCAGCAGGGAGGGTTTGAGCCTGAGTTAAAGAAAGTGTTTTGTTTTCTTTTTCTCCCCTCTTCTTCCTCGTCTTCTTCCTTTTCTTTTGCGTCGTTCATTTCCCAGACCCCCTCCATGGTCTCGTCCTCTGATGATGCTGCTGTTAGCATCAGGTGGGTATTGGAAGTTGCATCATTTTCTTTTCTTCCTCCTCATTCTCTTCTTCTTCTCCTTCTTCTTATCTCCTCCTTCCCGGCCTCCTTCCGCCTTCAACGCTTTCTGCAAATTTCTTCTTTAGCTAGATAAGGAGCTCTCCAAAAGAGAAGAGGAAGAAGAGGAAAAAATTGAGAGAGAAAGAAAGAGTTTCAAAGATAAGAAATAGCATGTATCAACTTTCATAATATCTTTTCGTATTGCACGCACAAAAGCTATTCTGTTGCTTCAACTGCATCTTCCTCTTCACCTTCAGCTTCCTTGTCTTCTTTGTCTTTATCTTCGCAACATTCCATTGCACCTTCTTCAAATGACCCATTCCATTATTCACATTCAAACATGGTGCCTTTTCTATTCCACAATATACATCTTCCACTCCCAACGTTCCATCCACATATATTATATCATCAAAGAATCCATCAAAGAATATAAATAAATCGACATCCCAATCTCCGAATTCCTCTGTTCTGTCATGTCCAACAACCTAGTTGTCTTTCTGAGTGATGTTTCCCATGAAGATGAACAAGGGTTCCTTCACAGAAGCGACAAATGATTCACACACAAAATACATATCTCTTCCGACGCTGGCCTTGTTGGCTGAAAACACGATATTGGTGATGGAAAAGGTTGTGGATGACACTTCTGAATCATCCTGGAACTCGATCATGAGAGCACCGCCTCTTCCTCCAGAACTTGTATCCTCGCTCACAGAGCAGGCGGAGAAGGTGGTGTCACTCACAGAAAATGTGTTGGCAGTGGAAGATGAGGCGAATGAGATGCACCCGCCATTGGTGGCAGTCTGTTGGTTTTGCGGAGCTGAGTTGATGTTGGTGATGGTGCAGTTGGTGAGGGAGAGGGAGAGGGCAGGTGAAGTGGCAATTATGAAGAAATAAAAGAAGAAAGAAGAGAAAGTGCAGGATGAGTGGAATGAATATCTTTTGCGATTAAGGAGCGATAGAGTGAGTATGTGGAACAAGAATGTTAAAGAAACAATAATGAAAAATTTTGGATGAAGAGCAAAGAGGATGGAGAGAGAAGTCAAAAAGTTATAAGATCAGGAGAAGAGAGAGAAATAGATAAAGAATTTGAATCAGTTGTTATTCTTGGAAATATTTCCTTTTCCACAGTTCTATCTTTTGTTTTACTGTTGAAGCTGAAGCACCAAACTGGAATGATGATTATGTGATATTGAAGCCAAAGAAACAAAAGATACAAACTATTGTCATTTTTAGAATGTCAAAAAAAATATTTTTTTATTCAAATTTAAAACTTTTTCAATGTATTTTGCTTTCTTTTCCCAATTTTCGGTATTGCAAAGTTAGTCTTGAAACTTCTATTTTTTTCTGAAGTTTTAGTTATTTGTTTTTGTTAATTTTTATAAAACTTGATCAAAAAAAATTCTATTCCACAAAAACATCAAAAAGGAATGTTTTTTTGCTAAAGAAAATAAAACAAATAAATATTACGAAATAAAAGCTAAATACTTGCAAAAAATCAATTAAACTTTTTGATCAATAAATACCACAATAGAATTTATTTTTTCAATTTTTGATCTTTTTTTATGATATCAAAAAAAATCACCCATATTCTCAGCAGATTCAAATGAAGTTGAAGATGAAATATCATAAGAGATAGTTGAAGAAGGAGAAGGAGAGCAAGAGGAAGAAGAAGTTTCTAATGAAAATGACGAAGCCAAAGAAGGAGAGGAAGAAGAAGATGTGGATGCAGAAGATGATCTCAACGATGAGTTGCACGGAAATGAATAAGGCGATGAACATGAAATGAATGTTGAAGGTGTCAAACAGAATTACCTTTGACATGAAGATAATTTGCTGTTCGTTGAGTGTTTTTTAATTGGTGTTATGACTTCGATATCCGTGAAATGACCCTGAGAGCCTTTGTCTGCAACAATTGCCCATCTGTCTGTGTGAAGAGTGCAGAAATATTTTTCTTTTTCTTTGTCAGTCATCTTCAAATACTGAACATATCTTTCTTTTCCTTCACGAAACAAAGCCACTTCATGTACACCTCCCATTACTGCATTTGACACAAATAAAGCTTTATGAGGATACCACGCTGAAACAGCAACTTCAAATTTCATACTGTAAACTTGATGGTGTCCATCGTATAGTAGGTTTGAATCTTCAAATGGAATTGGAGGAGTGGAAACTTTGATGGTTGTCGCATCAACCAAAAGAGCAACTTGTGGATAATCTTCATTCAAAGGCGATTGAGGTCTTGGAAGATTGATGAACATCTTTTCCAGTGCATTTAATAAAAAAGGTCTAATGTTCTTGATCGAATTGCAAGCCATTGATTCTAAAATTTCAAGAGAAAAGGCAATCCTTTTTAACGTTGTTTTGCTAGAAAGCCAATCCAAATAAACAACAATTTCGACGTGTGTTGTCAATCTTTTCTTTGGACCCTGTTTTGGAATTGCGCTTATTTTGTAATTGAACCAAGTTGCCTAATTCAATAAGAAAGTCAATTGATAGCCGAAGATGTTCATCATCTGGGTTATTCAATAGAGAGTCAAAAAGAACTCCGTAGGTTTCATTATCATCCTCATTTTTTTCGGAATGAATTTCCATTTGATTAATTTCTTCAAGTTAAAAATCTCTTCTCTCTTTCAATGAGTCGAAATCTGGGAATTTATTTCTTTTTGAAGCATCCTTTCCTTTTTTCTTCTTAGGTTTTGTTTCGTTGCTTGAAGCATTCAACTGTTCAGGCTTGCCCCTCTTCTCACATTTTGCCGCCTTCGATAATTCAGTTGGAGAATTATCTTAATTGTCAGAAGAGGAATAATGATCTCGCTCTTCTGATTCTCCACTGTTGAAACAAACCGAACAGATTTTCCGTTTTGATGGAGTGAAGTCCGAAAGTGAGTTTGAATCTGATTGATCCTTGTCTATTGAAGTGTTTTGGATCACCGTTGCTTCGATACCACTTGTTGAGTTGTCTTCATGACTTTCATTTATATTTTGGGGAATGGTTTGTCTGCAAATAATTCTTCAAAAAATTTCCAATGGAATGACTAACAACAAACCTCAAATCTCTTATTTCGTTGCTTTGTTCCGGCAACCCAAAGAATATTGTTCCAAACAAAGATGAGGGAAGAGCTGTCATGTTGTTACTGTTTGATATAATGAAATAAATGGGAATATATCATGAAACTTGCTCTTTCATCCATGACTTTTGAGACATTTAAGATAGTATGCAAATGATGAATATAGAAATTAATGTTTGAAGAAACAGTTGGTTTTATTCACTTTTCTATCTTTTCTTTCTGTCTTTCTTATTTTGAAATATAGATTTCAATAGTGAACAAAAATATGAAAGTATTTTATTACTTTCATTGCAATGAAACAATGAATGCAATCATTGAAAACAATTATAAACAAATCGAAGCAGTACCTTCAATGAAACAAATGACATTCTATACATTTTAATGAATAAAAAATTGACAAAAACCGATGATTGAAAGGAATAAAGCGGCGTTGTCGTCCGATTTATAAAGTTGGTTTCCGTATAACCGAAACAGATTTGATCCAAAAATGAACTGATCATATCCATGGAAATGATTTTCCACTGGATAAAGAAGTAAAGAAGCAAAAATTCACAAGCAATTTACTGATTTTTTTGTCACTTTTTGAATAAATGGCTTTCTTCTACTGCTTAATCCCTTCAAACAGCCATCAAATCACTGCGTGTGGATCGTATGGACATTTGAATAATCTGAGCCGAATGTGAAAATATGTTCAAAGTCTTATTGAACAAAATGTTAATTAAAAAGGAAAGACAACTAATTTTTGAATCGTTCTATCAGTAATAAGACACAAGATTCAGGATGTGGAGCTTTTCACAGTCTGGAAATAATATTAAACAATACGTAGTTTTGTTAAACAATATTTTCCATGGAGAACGAGCAAACAAACCTTTAGCCTTAAGATTTTATTGACATCAACTTTGTCCATCACGTCTCGAATCCTCCAAAATACAACTTGACATTATTTGAAATTTCATATTTAGCAATATGAAAAGGTTCTGAAACGACTATCACATTTTTTTGCAGATGCTTAATACAGATCAGCCTTGCCATTCCGAGGGTAAAGAAGCGAAGATAAGAAGTAACTGGGGTGTTTGATCAGCGCATTCCGTTGTTTCCATGTGCGCTGAGGAAACTGTGGGGGGTATGTTGCAGCGCTTTCAGCGACACTTTCAGTTTCACTGGTGAAACTGCATCTTTCACTTGTAGTGTTGGTGGGTTCGTTGTTGGGGAGAGAGTCAATCATTGTACTGAACTTGATAAACGTGAACCGTTAAATTCACGATCTATTTAATCCCTTTAAGTTACAACTTTCCACAGTGCAGCTGGTGTTCCGATCTGCGCAGTCGAGGAGTGTGACTGTGAAGACAGACGAAGAAGTGATAAGATGAGGAGTTGTTGAGAATGAAGTGTGGAAGATTGAGGAGATGGTGGTGAAACTGGAAAGGAAGATTCTGGAGCTGAGTCAGAAACCAAATGCAGAGGTAAAAGAGCTGATGAAGCAGCTGGTGGAGATAATGAAGAAGATAGAGCTCAGCAAGGAGGAGTGGTGAGCGTGGATAGCAAACAGAAAGTGGTTGTGTTGGAGATACTTTCTGCCATGCTTTTTTCATTAGCATCTGCAGAGTGCGGGATGGTTCTATCTTTGGCTTTGTTGGTTTTGCAGTTGGGGCTGTGTGAAAAGTGACGGGAGAAGATTTCAGCAATTATTAAAAACGGAAGTGCTGTGGTGCTTGGGTGATGCACAAACTGGAAAGGAGCTGTTGTGAAGTTGGGTGCTGGGAGAGTTTTGCGGGAGAAGCAAACTGCTGTGGAGGAGAAGATAAAATGAGGGGATCAGAATCTGGGATCAATGAAAGATCCGAGAAGAAAAAAGCTGTTGCCGATGGTGGTGGCATTGGTGATTCTGGTGGTGGTTGTGAAGGAGGAGTGAATGCAACTTTGCGGTGGAAGATAAACAAGATGGAGAAGGAAATGAAGATGCTGATGGAGCTGTCGAAAGTGCAGGAGCAGACGATAATTGAACAGAAGGCGCAATTCAAGTATTTGATTGAGAAGCAACAGGCAGCACTTGCCCAAAAGAAGAATGTGAAGAATAAAATGAAGGTGATATATGAAGAAATTATGGGGAAGCAGGTTAAGCAGGTGAAGGAGCAGGAGGAGCTTGTGTTGCGGGGAAACTTTGACATGGAAAAAGATTGAGGGTCAGAGCAGAAAGGGGTAAGAGAGAGTTACAGTACGAAGAGGAGGCGAAGAAAGCGAAGAAAAATAAGAAGAAGAAGAAGAAGAATAAAAAGTGGAAGAAGGAGAAAAAGAGGTAGAAGGAGAAGAAGATTGAGAAGTAGATAAAATATGCATTGCCTCAAAACGAGCTTTGATGGCAGCTACGCCAGTCAGAGGAGTTGAACGTGATGGATGAGATGAAGGAAAAGAGGAAGAAGAGGAAGAGGAGGAAGAAGAAGAAGAAGAAGAGGAGGAGGAGGAGTGTGTAAATGCAGAAAAAAGTGATGCAAGTGAGCTGAATGTGATTCAGCTATTTCCGCACCACGATGCGAAGAGAGAGCGAAGAACTGGATGCTTGCTGTAACTCCAACAGTGGAATAGAAAGAGGCAGGAAAGGCGACTGTTGTTCAGTGGCTGGGAAAGAAGCATGCAGAGCAGAAGAAGGGTGAGGCTGAATGATGGGAGAAGATCCACAGGGAAAAAAAATTCCGGAAGTTTTTTGAGGATGTGTGGCTGTCCGGGAGGTTCACGTGTTGGAAGTTCACATGAGATAAGCAATCATTTTTATTGTTTTTCAACACTGTGCTGTTGAAGATGCGTTGGAGAAGAAGATCAAGATGTTTTCTGAGGTGTTAAAATGGTTGAAGTTGGAGAAGGTGAGGACAGAGTCATCTGCATTCTCGAATTTTTACTGAACAACAACCAGACAGAAGCAGAGTTGCTGAAGGATGCGATAAAAGCTCTGTATGATTTCATATTTTGTTTTGATATGTCTTTTTCTTTTTGTTTGTCATCAGGAGAAGCTTGAGGAAAGATCACGTCTGTTCAAATGGAATCTCTTGTGCGTATGTGCAATCCACAGATTTCATAGGCGCTGTTGCTTTGGACCTTCCGAGATGCATACAGGCTGTCTGTGTGATGTCCACCTTCATTTGCAAGGTACTGGAAGCGTTCAAATAAAACGACTTCTTGTTGTGTCTTGGTCCACCTTATATGTGTAATGCAACTCACTGGAGAGTTCCTCAAACGTTGAATGAATACAGAGAGATTACAAAGAGTGTGAGAAGGAACTGCAATGCACGGTGAGTGTGTTTTCTATAGCGACTGCGTGAAAATGGATGAGAGCATTGGTTGGGTTGAGGTGGTGAAAGGTGACTGCACTAAAGGATATCTCAAAGAAAGAAGGGCAGATGGCGTTGTTGCAAATGGTGCGGCTGCTGGTGGTACTGCTGAGGCTGCAGCTGAAGAGTAATGAAAAAGAAGTGTCAATATGCTTTGGGATGCTGCTGTTGGACAAACAGTGAGTGATGAAGTTTTACAAGACGATGATATTTAAGATGGAGAAGGAATTTTATCTTGCATAGCTACATCGCTATAAGATTATTATCGTCATTGTTTTTGTCTGAAGTTTCAAGAATTGGTAATCAACAACATGTTGCTGTTCTTCGAGTCATCATAAAATGTGATTTATCATTTGACTCTCACCTAGCATTTTCATCAGTGTTGTCTTCTTTTTTTTCTAATTATTCTCTTTTATCTCTTGTTTCTTATCGCAGTCATTTTCATTCAAAGAATAGTTCGAATGAAATAAATATATCTCGAATCTTGAGAAAGAATTGTTTTCTTTCATAAGATTTTTTTCAAAAAGGCAGGAAATGTTGAAGATAAGGAATAAAAAAATGAGGAAAACGAAGAAGAAGAAAAGATGATGATGATGATTGTTTGAAAATTGTTTTTCTGTTGGATTGACTGAAATTTGATTATACATTCAATTTTCTCCAAAGAAGATCTGGAGAAGAGATTGTATCATCAGCTATGGAATAGAAAGGGAAGATAAGACAAATGCGACAGAAAGCAGGCCCAGATGTTGTGAAATAACAATAATGGCCGTTATCCGAAGAAATTCAATCTGCAACAAATTGCACATTGTTGACATTTAACAGTAGTACATTATCAGATGATAAAGGAGCTATAGCTAATGGAACTTTCATGGAGGCTTCGCGAAAACAGTCGACTTAGTGAGAAAAGAGTTGTGCTGCCTGCTGTTCCAACATAATAAGTTCCATTCTCCTCAAATATTCGTGAGTCATTAAAATTCTCTTCTTCTAAGCAATGCACAAGAGCAAGTTCCTGTTAAGACTTAAATATGAGAAACATTATCTGCTTCAATTTTTGTTTGGACAGTTGCGCTCACTTTTCTTTGTCCATATTTCACATAAGCATTGTCATCAAAGTCTTCATTTCTTATTTCTGTCATTGTTTTTGCTAATATCTGGACTTCATTTGCATAACATGGAAAAAGTTGAGTAAAACAATGGCTGATAGAATAACACGGATAGCTTTCATTGATCTGATATGAAAAAGCGCCTTTGGAATTTTGTTTTGCTTCAGTTGAAAAAACAAATCTGATTCGTCCGCCAACATTATCAAGCTATTCACTTTTATCAACAACAGAGTTGTTTTTTGAGCTAACTCTGTTTTCTGTTTGTCCGTTTGAATAACAGTTTGGATGAATGTTGTTTAGCGAAAAGTCTTGAAGAAGAATGTCATATCCACCTTTCACACATGAGTTATTGAAAAAAAAACAGAAGAAAAATAAAATTCCTTTATTCACTGCATTGATTAGTGAGCCAGTAGCACATATGCTGTCATCGAAAAGCAGTTGCAGAATAGGCAGTTACTTATTAAGACATTGTCCATTGAAAGCCAATGTTCAATTGCACTACATCCAGAACCAAAAGAGTTAAGCGCACTGCAGTTGAAAAATAAACTAATTAATAACGCATTTCTTCTGCCTTTCAGTTCTCTTTGGTCGCAAATCAATTGCCCCTCCGTTGTTGCCTGAAGAGTAATTTTGAAAGGAGCAATCATAAACCACTGGCTGTGCATTAACGTTTTCGATCTTTATCCCTTCCCCGCCTCCCAACTCGGTGGTTCCTTTTGCGGAACGTTGAACAAATGTAATCTGGAGTAAAACACATTCAGCGAAATTCAAATCAAATATTCTTCCACATCTTGCGGAAGAAGCATTACACATAGTAAAAGACGAATTTTCAACTCGAAGGATGGCTTTTCCATTATCATGCACATAAAGAGCACTTCCTTGTTGCGATGTGCAACCATTCCATTTCCATTATGAAAATGACTAACTTTTTGTTGCATCCATTTCATTTTTCCTTGAATTTGAATATTTTTCAATTCTTTTTCACCTTGAGAGAAGTATTTTTCATTTGAATTGATCTAACCAATATAAACAGTGAAAATGAATGAATAAGTTTTTTCAAATCATAATAATTTTTCAACGGTAAAACTTATGAAACACATCGAACCTCTAACGCCTTGTTCAGAAACTTTCATGATAAATTGCAACAAATCTTATTTCACCTAATAAAGAAATTTCAAATTGATCAAAAAATAACATCAAAAATTTGTATCTAGAACCGTTTTTTTTGGATGTTGAAGTTTTTCATAGATAATGCAACTCATTAGTGAAAATTTTAATATTTGAGATAAATAATGTCCACTGAGTGCTTCATTACTTTCTCCAATCGGTAAATATTTTGTTTCTTGGCGACTTTTTCAAAAATTTGACACTTATTATTCATCTGTTAAAAAAAAGCAACGAATTCATTCAAACGATAATAACAATTACTTTGAAAAGGACAAAATTGTATTCCAAAGCTTGTTTCGAAAAATCATTCATTATTACAAAATAATTGTATTAAAAAATATTTTCTTTAATTCGTAATTATAAAAAACAACAGAATATTTATCGATAAAATGCTTTGAAAAACTTCATATATATGCATAATATATTTTTTCACAGAAAAATTTTGTCAACCCGAGTTATTGCAAAATTCCCCAAAAATTTCAAAATTTCCATGAACAATTTCAAAATTATTGGGTTATTTCAAAATAACCCAATAATTTTGAAATTTTATTTATTTCACAATTCATCTAATCCATTTTAAAAAATATTCATAAGACGAAATTTGAATTATCTTTCTTCAATATAAATAAAACCGCTTTATTCAAATGAAGTGGGTTTTTTTAATAAAGTCGATTTAATTTTAATAAAGCATGTTTATTCAAATTAACTCTAAAACCAATCCTGAAAAGGTCTTAAAAAAATTTATATAATATCTTTATAAATACTAATCGGTTCATTAAGTGTTGTTTCTTAAAGGATATGGAATTCAACTGTCACATCAATTTTGATTTTTTTGATATCAATCCGAAATGTGACAAAATTAGAACAAAATGAGCTTCAAAGACAAAATAAAGAAAATCTTTTTGTGTGAAAGATTAGGTTCTCTTATGTTTTAACCCTTGGTGGAAAACCTGGGAGGTCTTGGAAAACCCTGAAGTTAAGAACATTCTGTAACTTCAATTTCTTTCTTCATTCCTCAACAGTAGTTTTTAATAATTCTATTTGGATTACGTTCTTCAAATATTTGGGTTTATATAGGGTCAACTTTTTAATGGGACATTTTCCTTAATTGGCACTTTTTTTGTTTTTGCTTGCAAAATGTCGACAAATGAGAAGTAGTTTTCAGCATTTGGTTAACCGATTTTAACAAAGTTGATTCAATTTATTACCTGTTTGTTTTTTGATTTTTGTTTATTATTTAATTAGAAATTTCGTTTTTTTTGTTAAGTTTAATAGTACTTTTTCTAGCCAACTGGGAATCGCTCAAGAAATTGGGGACATGTTTTATATTGCATTTGCTTCGAACTACTAATCTTTAAAATCTTTTTTTTCACAAACACTTTTTTCTTTATTTTATCGCATTTCAGATTTTCATCAACATGAAAACATAAAACTGTTTATTTCTTTATTAATATAATGAAATGATAAAAATAAAAATGTGAAATGAAAAACAAATCCTTATATAATGAAGTGTTGAAAAAATAAAATAAAGACTTTTTCTGTTTGTCTCAAACAGACAAATGGCGCAAACTTAAAATGATCTTCAATCAAGTTTTTGTAACGAAGTTAAATTCTTGACAAACAGAAAAAGTCTTTATTTTATTTTTTCAACACTTCATTATATAAGGATTTGTTTTTCATTTCACATTTTTATTTTTATCATTTCATTATATTAATAAAGAAATAAACAGTTTTATGTTTTCATGTTGATGAAAATCTGAAATGCGAAAAAATAAAGAAAAAAATGTTTGTCAAAAACAAGAATTAAAAAACAGATAGATAAAAGTTAGTGCTTTAAAAACAGTATTTTTCATTTTCTGGAAATGCTTGGTTGAGAAGGAAAAACCAATTCAAATTTATCAAAAAAACGAAATTTCTAATTAAATAATAAACAAAAATCAAAAAACAAACAGGTAATAAATTGAATCAACTTTGTTAAAATCGGTTAACCAAATGCTGAAAACTACTTCTCATTTGTCGACATTTTGCAAGCAAAAACAAAAAAAGTGCCAATTAAGGAAAATGTCCCATAATAAAGTTGACCCTAAATAAGAAAATAAACAGATATAACATATGGAACGATATTTTTCGCTCATGCATTTTGTTCCATTCAGAGTTTTCGAATAAATTTCTTATTTTTTTTTTTAAATTTTCCAAACATTTAGTCCTGAGAGTGTTTGACTTGTTATGATATGAAGGTGGGAAAAGTTTGGAATAAATTTTGTATTTTTCATGAAAAAAAGAATTCTGTCCCATATTATTTGTTGAAAGCTAAGCCTGGGTAACTGACTGACTTTCAAACACATATATATGATATTTGACTGATGCGAAAGAAAAAAATCACGTTATTTCAAAACATGATTATTTCAACTGAATAATTACACATTTGAATGGGAACAATTTTCCATTAATACTGACAATCAAAAATAACTGATCCACTTTCAAAAATTGAAAATATGAACCAACAGTTATGAAAGAGAAAAATCACATTCAATAATTATTATTATCAAGCACGTTTATGCTTTGCAATAAAGATTATTTTTTTTTTCTTTTCAAAAACAAAAACAAAAAAAAAAAAAAAAAAAAAAAAAAACAAAATTATTGAAAATCGGAAAAATTATTATCAAAAATGTGTGATCTGTCAAAATTTTTTTGAAAAGTTCCTTTTGTTTAATTATCAAATAAAGTTAAAATTTCATATTTCGATCAAATTTCTGTTCCCATTGACAAAATTTCGCAATCAAGAAAATTAAATTTTGAGAATGTTATTATTTTATTTAAAGTGAAGTTTCGTAAGTGGGAATAGAAATTTGATAGAAATATGAAATTATAACTTTATTTGAAAATTGAACAAAAGGAACTTTTCAAAAAAAATTTGAAATATAAAAGAGAGAGAGTGAAATCAGATGATTGAAAGTATGATATTGACGGATTGGTTTCCTCGATTGTCATCAGCATTTATTAAATACAACAAAAAGACCATCGGAAATTTGGACAAAAAAATAATAGAAGGCTGCGGTATGTCATTTCAACGATTCATGAAAAGTTGCTCATCTGAAGTTGAAGAGGAAGGTGTAGAATAATTTCATAACGCTTTTTCTTCACATGGAGATCTACAAACGGTCTATTCTGTGCTTTGTCTTGCGCTAATAACTTTCCCTTGCAGTGAAGCTTGCTGCGAAAGAGCCATTTCTAAAATTAAAAACATAATTGGAGAAAAGAGATATTCTTTAAGCATGCGTTCGTTGGAAGCACTTCTACAAGTTTGTTTCTTTTTTGCAATCAAGTTTTTCATGCATTCATATTTACAAAATTTGTTTGTCCGAAAGGAATGATGAAAAAAAGATTATTTCTCTTTCGATATATTTTTTAAGAAATATGAGCATAGAACAATTATACTATCTGGGCTATTGAATAATAAAATTGTGAAGAGGCAAATTATCAAAATATCATTTATTATTTGAAAATAATAAAGAATGGAAAATTTTTTATCGAGCATTTTAACTTCGATCTTTTGAGACCTTCGTTCTTTGAAATCATTATTCATTTTTTCTTCCTTCATCAAACAAACAGGTCATTGATTGCAACAACTTTATTCGATTGAAATTATTTTGAAAAAGCTTATATGATAAGTTTTTATTTTACCAAAAAAATAATTTTTATATAAGGATTCTCGAGGGACGTTGATTATTTTCAGCTTTGAACTGAATTCTTTGAATCTGCAAAACAGTCAAAGCATTGATTCAATTGAATCAATCTTTTCCAGTCATTTTCTGCATTTTTTTCTATCTTCTCTTTTCCTTTATCTTCATCCAACTTATCATGATCTGTTTTTTTGATCAGCTTTGGCTTTGCGTTTTCCTTGCAATTGCAGAATATTAACTTCGATTCGGTTGATTTGAAAGATGAGCCTTTCCATCTGTTAAAAAATTTTCCATTGTTCCAGAAATCTGTTCGACAGAAGCATCAGCGGTTGCCTCTTTCGACACATCTGTCGTTGAGATGAATGAAAATTTGAGGAGATCAAAGATTGTTCCATCAAGAGGCGGCTGAAGTGAATGAAAATCACAAGAAGTCGAAACTGAGGGAGCAACAGACGCTGCGGGGATATGTTGTGGCTCGGAGGGGTGTGCTTTATGGAGGTGTTGTGTGTGCATTAAATGGACTGATACCGGAGATGCTTTCTGTTCTGCTGGTGGCACTGCTTCCATCGCTTACAGCATCGTTGTGCACGAAGTCGGGAAACAAGAGGATCTTTTCTGCTGCAGATATGAACGTATTCCAGTCAAACAATTATCTATTTTAAACTTCGCAGCTGCCATCGGTGATAGTGCTGCTTGTGTCACGATTGCAGTAGTCGAGGTGTGTGGTGGCGAAGATTGACAACGAAGTGATGGGGTGAGGTGCAACATTGTGTGAAGTGTGGGAGATTGTGGAGAAAGGGGAGACAAAGAGGGAGAAGAAGATGGAGGGAGAGAAGAAGGTGAAGGGAATGAGGAGAAAGGCGGGTATCCGACAGCTCACAGAGAGTTTGTGGAGAGAATCAAAGAGAACCAGGGGAAGCTGGAAGAAGCGATGGCGCCGCTGGTTGTGGAGGCGCTTGGGCTGAGCGGGCTGAGATTTGTGAAGGCAGAGACTGAGGTGTGTGAAAGCAAGCAGCATCCAATGAAACCTGAAGTGTGCAGTTCTTCTCCATCCAATGGCATTCAACAGGAGAACAGAAGAGCAGCAGAAGAAGAAGCAGCAGATGGATCTCTGGGCATAACTTCAGATGGAAGTTCAGAGGGAGTGAGGAAAGATGAGAAACATGTGGAAATTCCAACCAATGTTTTGGCAACAAATAAAAAGTCAAAGAGAGAGGGAAGTTCGATAGATTTGGAGAAAGAAAAAAAAGAGGAAGAGGAAGAAGAAGAAGAAGAGTGACAGATTCGAGATGAGGAATCACCACATTTGAAGTTTTTGAAGCTGATTGACGAGAGTGCACATGGGAGATAGCAGGACTATCTGGTAATGATGACGGTGAAGCGGGAGCTTGTGGAGCTGTGTGCGGAGCGGGAGCGGATTGTGGCGAAGCCGGTTGTGGAAGGGATGACACAGCCGGACGGGACAATGAGCATCACATTTATAAGGGAGAGGCTGTTTGGGAGGAGAGAGAAGAGGAGAGAAGGGCGTGGGGAGTGTGTATTGCATCAAATGGGGCATCGCTGAATTTGGAAAACAGATCCAGAAAAAAGTGATGAAATAAAAATAGAGATAACGGAAACCAAAGTGAGAATGAGATGAATGAACTTGCAACCAAGAAAAGTTCAACAAAAAGGAATCAAATGTTTTTGCAAAATTGTTAACATTAACAGATTTGACAAAGTTGAAAATAAATATGGATTTCATTATTATTTTAAAAAATGCTTTTTTGAATAAGAATAACAATGACTCAAGTTGTGCTTTTCAAAATACAGACATGTCTAAATTTTTTTGAAAAGTTCCTTTTGTTTTATTTTCAAATAAAACAAAAATTTCATATTTCGATCACATTTCTGTTCCCACTCATCAAATTTCACTGAAATGGAAATATAAACATTATCAAGATTTTGTTTCATTTTTTTTTTGAAATTTCGTGTTTGAGAACATAAATTTGATCGACAAATTTAATTTTCATTTTATTTGAAAATTACACAAAATTAACTTTATAATAAAATTTTGACACATGCATTTTGATATATATCTTCAATAACCAGTTTTTATCTCATTTTCGAATTATTTCTCTCTTTTTTTTATAATAACAAATATGAGAATGTTTCTGTATTATTCCATAAGAAATCCTTCAAGACATGAAAGATTTTCATTTCCAAATTGAAAATGTTGCATTGACAATTATTGATTTGGAGGAAATGAAAATAACAAACTTCAAAGAATATATATGAAAAAATATTTTTTCATTTGTTGTTTTTTCGATCTATCTTTAAAATGATTCAATAATCTTTCTTTCTTCTTTTCTCTGTTGTTTTTTTAAATCGTTTCTCAAATTCCACCTTCATCTCGAATATCATGTTTAAATATTATCTCCTTTTCATTTAAAAAAAATCTCTTCACTTCTCTCAATCCTTTTTTCATTCATCAAACTCTTCGAGCTCTGGCTCTTCTTTCACTCTCTTCATTCTCTTTTCTATCTTCTTCTCATTTCTGTTCCTGTATAATAACTTCGTTTCTTCTTCATTTCTTTCATGATCTCTGATAATGAAACAAATCATGAAATAATTTAATCAAATGATGTGTTTGAAAAAGAAGTTGACGATGATAATGAAACATCGAATATGACTATTAATTGCAGGAAATTGAGAAGATTTGTTTTAATAAATATCAACAGAAAAATTCATTGATATTCTCATTTTTTGGCTAATGTTTTTAGCTTCAACGCACTTCTTGTGTAGAAACCTCAAAATCCATCTAGCAATTCACTCGAACTAATTCTTCATTCCATCTCCAAATTGGAAGCACAGGTCAATCCTTTTATTATTCCATCTCTTCCACTTTCAATTTGCTTCTCTCACAAAAATGCGTTTTTCTTCAAAAATAATCAGTCGTTAAAGCCCAATGAGGGCATATTCTAATATCTTGACTTTCATTGATATGTCATTTTCTTTTCGCACTTTTCTTCCGAAACTTAAAAAAAATTCCGGTTCCTTCAGTGACAGAATGAATCAAATAAATTGTAATTTCTTCAAAAAAACTTTGAACCAAAATCAAACCGATTTTGAGAATACCATCAACGTTTTGTTTCAAAAGGAACAGTTTTCTCTACATAAATTCATGATCACTTCCTTTTTCATATGTTTTTGCAATTGATTCTTCAATTTCACATCCAAATCTCTTTTGTTTCTCAACAGTTTATATTTGAATTCGCTTTCCGAATTCGATATTCATCCAGAATAAAAAATATTTAACTTTGTTCTTATTTTCTTCAATTGCAGCCTGGCGCTTTGAAAGAAAAACACATGCATTAATAAGGTTAAACAACAAAATACAAACCGAACAACCGTCATTCAATGTGAATGTGAATGTGAAACAAAAATTGAATATTTTTTCATATTAAGTGTTATTTTAATGGTTTATAATCTTTTCAATGAAAGAAAAATGATAAAGTTCATAAATCGTTATTGAAAACAGCCGAAAATATTTACTGTAATGAACATTATATCTTATTATCTTCAAAATCAAGAGAAAAATTGTAACTTTCCACTGACTAGAAAAAATTCTGCTGACTGACGTTACCAACAATTTTTCAATTTGTCACCCAGGCTTTTTGCAAGCTATTGATTAAAAATGCTTGAAATGTTTTAATTGATAATAAAACATATTTTAGAAATAATTGAACTTTGAGTTCGGATTTATAAAAATAAAAAACAGTATTTATTTATCTGTTTTTTCATATCCTCTGAATTTGAATCATCGTCCATAATTCTCCTTTTCTTCTAACTTCGTTTGGTTCTGAGATTTTTTGTTTCAGTTTCTTCGCTATTGAACACAGAACTTATTTCATTTCCGTACATATAATCATCATCTATCTTTTTTCTTCTTTGCCTTTTTATCTTTTTCTTCACACAAAGTGGTTCATTAATCGCTTTCTGTTCTTCTTCTTCAACTTCTTTGGTAACATTACAGTTTTCTTTTATTTCTTCTGGAATCCTCATTTCAGTCTTATTCTTTTCGTGGCATTTCTCCTTCATTTGGAGATTTTCTTTTGAAGAAAAATCTCTGAATAAGCTTTACTTCATGTTTTGAGAGGACAAATTTGATGATGTTGATTTTTCCGAAGATATTGGACCACCGTGTACTCTATGCAACACAGGTGCAGCAGCCACAATATTTTCACCGGTGTTTTAAAAAGCTGTTTTCACAACTGAAGGAGATGTTATTGCTCACAAAGCTTCCGGCAAAACGTCTGCCAAGGCTTTTCTGAACGAAGAAGTTGAGAAATTAACTGGCCTCACAAAAGAGTTTTGTTGCACTTGTTTCAATCTCGCAAAAACACACTTGTCACAGGGCTGGAGGATGTGTGTCATATTTGGTGTATAATATTCGATGATCACATTGTTCTGTTCTGCAAACTTTTTGATTTTCGAACTATGCTGCGTACGATGATTGTCCAATGCAATAACAGCATTCTTTGATATTAATAATTTCTGTTTTTCATCTATCAAAGGAATCCACTTTTTTGCCATTATATGTTTAAATATTTCTGTTGAAATCCATCCAGATGTGGATCCTTTATAATTTTTGTTGAACGAAGAAAGAAATGGAAATTCAGAAAGTTTCTTTTTTAGTGGATACATAAATAAGAATCATCGATGTGAACAATCTGCGCAAACAAAAACACTTTCTGCTGCATTTTCAGTTGTCGGTGTTGATGATGGAGCAGGAGGAGGTTGATTCTTGAAACAAATTAATGGTTTTGTGGTTCCATCACCAACTCTGATGGAAGATTCGTCGAAATTGAAAAAGCCTGTTGAATTAATTTGATAAGCTGTGATTATGGCAGACATCTTTTTGAACCACCCACGCATTGTTTCCGGTGATTGTGCGCTAATCTTTGCAATTTCCATTGGCCTTGATATCGAAGCTTTCAAAATGGAGCTTCTTTTTGTAAAATCATTCTATTATTTTTTTAAGATTTGTTTTTCTTCATTGTTCTCTGCTTCAGAATCAATCACTTCTTGAATTTAAATAATCAAAATAACAAAAAAATCAAATTAAAAAGCCTTTAAACCATCGATTGCATATCCTTAAGTCGAACAATTTTTTGATCAGATTAATTAGCGATTGTTTGATTCTCCACCTTTTCAAGTTGACTTTTGGTTATTATCATTTTCCGTTCTCTTTTTCTTGTATAACACTTTGCTTTGATTACAGCTATCCCTCTTGTCCATGCTCCGTTGGAAAATGCATGCGATCCCGCAGATATTCTCCTCGATAAAGGTGTTTTCTTCTTTTTTTCGAATTCTTTTTGCGAAGGTGATGAAAACTGACGATATTCGGAAGAAGCTGATAGTCGATGAAGAAAATTCGAAAATAATTTTTTAAATGATAACATCATTATGTTTTTGATCATTAATTGAATCCATCGTATTGCAAAGTCATAAAATTTAAGAAAGCTAAAAATCAAATGCTTTTTTTTTTTATTTTTATTTTTTATTTTTTTTTTTTTGAAAAAAACCATCATCCAAATAATTTTCAGGTTATATATATATTTTATTGTCATTATTTTTCGCGGTTTATTATATTTTTTCAGATGAACTCACAACTAACAGCAAACATCTGTCTCATTTGTGAATGAAAAATTTTCTTAAATAAATCAGGAACAAAGCATTGATTAAGAAAAATTTCTTTTTCAACTTTAACAAACGTGCATTTTCTTTTAAGAAAAGGTTTTAAAAGCACAAACCACGAGCTTTTCTACGATCAACAGATTTTTCTATCAAGTGAATTTAGCGAATATTTGGGACAAAATTTTTTGTTTTAGGAATTTTGTTGAACCCAACATTTTCGAACATTTTCCCCATTCAATAATTTTTCTGAATGATTTTGGTTTGAATTCTTTCTCAAGTTGAAGTTTTATAATAATTTCCAAAAGTTGTATTTAAAAAATAATATGAAAATATTTATAATTAAATATTTGACAAAAATAAAAAAAAATGTTTATTCTCCTGGGAAACTGAATTTGGACACAAACCTGCAATTCATTACAATAATCGTTCAATAAAAGCAACAACAACATCGATTCAGTCTTGTCTTCAATTTTGATTGAATAAAATTTCATCAGACAACAAGAATGAACGATTTATTCATAATAAAAAATTCTACAACAATAATAAAAAGAAAGAAAAAGGTAAAAATGATTGAAAAGAAACTTTTTGTCATAAATAAATAGTTTTTTTTTAAAAATATCGGAACGTTAATGGGTATGACAATATATTTTAATGAAGAAAAATTATAAATAAATTCCACTCTATTTAACCAGAACATTTCTTGCCTTTTTCTTTAAATGAAAACTTTCATTTTCTTTGATTTCATTGAAGGTTTCGATTACTCTTTTGAAAACTTTTCTTTTTCTCGTATTCAAATACAATTCAATTTTGAACGTTGACTCTTTTATTCATTCTTTTTCATTGCAACAAAGCGGAGGTGCAAGCACTTGATAACCATTCGATTCGAAATAGAAATATTGTTTCACACCAGTAATTATTAATTCATTTTTACAATTATTCAGTTATTCTTCATGCCTTCTGAAATAGAATAAGAAAACAAATTTCAAAAGTGTTCAATAAAAATTATTAAAATACAAAATAAAAAAAAAAATTAAACATCAAAAAGAAATGCTTTGTTTTATTCAGTTTTTTTTTCTGCTCGCTTGGCTCTGAAACTTCATTCATTAGCTCTATTGAATTATTTGTTATGTTAAACATTAAAGAAGAAACAAAAATTGGAGAATAAGAATCATGTGCACGAAAAAGATAAGAATTACACTGTGAACAAGAAATATCTATGAGATTAAACACATTATTCAATGCACAATCTCCAAGATTATTGTTTAACAACGGTGTTTAATTACAAAATTCACTGTCACAATCATTCTCACCATGATATTTTGCACAGAATGAAAGAGATCAATGTTTTAATAAAAACGATGAAGAATCATGAGAAAATAATAAATGTCAAATTTGTTTATCACATAGAAAAAATTTGTTTTATGTGAAAAAGATGAACAAAATCGTTTTTATATTAATAGAATAATTCATCAAAAGTCAGATTATCAAAAACAAAAATTATTTATTTCATGAAATATAAAGCACCACTATTTCAAATTTGTATATGAATGGGTGTCATATATGCTAATATTCAACTGTGCAAATTGCTGTAAATTAATGTCGAATATTTGTTGAGATATTTTAATTTAAATTTTTAGAAAGGACTAAAAACAGTCGGATATAAAAAACCACCCTTTGTTGAAAATGCGAAATATCATTTGTGCGTGATTTGAAGGCTTTGATAATGAATGGTTTCTATTGTGATTTTCGTTTCCATGAATCGAATTTTCAAAACTTTTTATTTCGATTTGTCCCAATGCGTTTCCTGAAGAAACTTCATTCCATCTTTTCTTCAAACTCAAAGATGTCAATTATTTTTTTTTCATCGAATTTTAAAATTTGAATGAGAGAATAATCATTATTTTATAAATTATTTACTATTTTGTGTGATAACTTTTCTCAAATAAGCTTATCTCATTCAGAAGAGCGAGTCATTTACCAACACTTCCAAAGTCTTTTTCATGTGGAATTTGTATTTAAATTTTTTTGGATAAACTTGAACGGATCAGAGCTTTTCCGTAGTTATGGAGAAGAAAAGAAGAAAATAATACATTCACATTTGCAGAGGGAGATAATTCATGATTTTCAATAACGTAACAAATAGCTGGTTCATTCTTCTTTAAAGACACATCGAAAGTTATAAGGAAACAAGTTTCAACTTCATAACGGGACTTTTTCCTTAATTGGCACTTTTTTTGTTTTTGCTTGCAAAATGTCGACAAATGAGAAGTAGTTTTCAGCATTTGGATAACCGATTTTAACAAAGTTGATTCAATTTATTACCTGTTTGTTTTTTGATTTTTGTTTATTATTTAATTAGAAATTTCGTTTTTTTGTTAAGTTTAATAGTACTTTTTCTAGCCAACTGGGAATCGCTCAAGAAATTGGGGACATGTTTTATATTGCATTTGCTTCGAACTACTAATCTTTAAAATCTTTTTTTTCACAAACACTTTTTTCTTTATTTTATCGCATTTCAGATTTTCATCAACATGAAAACATAAAACTGTTTATTTCTTTATTAATATAATGAAATGATAAAAATAAAAATGTGAAATGAAAAACAAATCCTTATATAATGAAGTGTTGAAAAAATAAAATAAAGACTTTTTCTGTTTGTCTCAAACAGACAAATGGCGCAAACTTAAAATGATCTTCAATCAAGTTTTTGTAACGAAGTTAAATTCTTGACAAACAGAAAAAGTCTTTATTTTATTTTTTCAACACTTCATTATATAAGGATTTGTTTTTCATTTCACATTTTTATTTTTATCATTTCATTATATTAATAAAGAAATAAACAGTTTTATGTTTTCATGTTGATGAAAATCTGAAATGCGATAAAATAAAGAAAAAAGTGTTTGTGAAAAAAAAGATTTTAAAGATTAGTAGTTCGAAGCAAATGCAATATAAAACATGTCCCCAATTTCTTGAGCGATTCCCAGTTGGCTAGAAAAAGTACTATTAAACTTAACAAAAAAACGAAATTTCTAATTAAATAATAAACAAAAATCAAAAAACAAACAGGTAATAAATTGAATCAACTTTGTTAAAATCGGTTATCCAAATGCTGAAAACTACTTCTCATTTGTCGACATTTTGCAAGCAAAAACAAAAAAAGTGCCAATTAAGGAAAAAGTCCCGTTATGAAGTTGACCATATACGGTTTTTTTTATTGTTTTTTTGTTTTTCACAATCAATTAAACATTTATTTTAAATTTCTGAAATATATGTTGGATAATTGACAAGGAATGTTTTAAAATTTCTGCGATAGGATGAATTTATGATCTTCAGAGACTTTGAAAAAACAACATGAGCCGATATTTTGGTAAAGTGTTTTTTTTCCTTAATTGCACTTATGAATAAGAATGATCAATCCAGTAACAATATAGTTTTTGTTTTATTCACTGAACATCTGCTTCACCTTGAAAAAGGTGGGCTCTCGACAGTCAGTGCCCGGAACTGGTTTTTTTATTTTCTTTCTTAATATCTTTCTTTCTTTCTTTTTATTTTTGATAAAAACATACTATTTTTTTAAATAAAGCTTTGAAAAAAATAAAATACTTTTCAATAATACAGAATATTCATCACAAAAATTTCTATTCAATTTTCAATCAATAAACCTTTATTAAATCTTTTTTTGTTTAAACACTATTTTTCACTTTGACAGAATTCATATCATTCTATGCAAATTTTCATTGAGATTTTTCAATTCATTTTTTAAGTTTTTGAAGCATTATTTTCAGTATTTGATTTCAATAATTATTCATTTTCAAAATGCTTAAAACCAATGTGATTGTTAATGTTAAATAAGTTTTTTCTTTCATTGACATAATTATCATTATTTTTGTATTGCTTTTAAACAATTCGCAAAAGACAATTTATTCCTTTTTATTTAACAATTGTTTATTTTAACAAAAGATATTCATTTGATATGTTGTTCAGGAAATAATTGACTTGAGAGAATAATTATCCCCGAAAATAATTAAAAGATCTTTTTTATGAAAATGTTAAAAAAACTATTTAATTTTAATTAAAAATTCATAACAATTAAAACCTCATTATTATTTTATTTATATTTTCATTTTAATGTTGCTCTTCTCCTTTCTGATTGTTTTTTGAAGGACAATAGAAAAATTAGTGAGCATAACAACGATTCTCATTGAACTTTTCGATTTTCTTTATCACTTTTATTATAATTATTTTTTTTTCTCTTTATCTTTTTTTTGTTTTTTCTTTCTCTTCTTTTTCCTCTCCTCCTCTTCCTCCTCTTTATCCTCTTCCACATATCAGAATCTATTTCATAACTCATTGCCCATCCTCCTGCTCATTCCACCTGCACACCTCCATCACTGGTCCACACTCCGACTCTGCCTCCCTGAACGACTGCTGCCCACTCATCATCTCCAGCTGTATCCCAACAGAGAACAAAACAGACTTCTCTGCCTCATCTGCCCTGTACCTCACCTTCTCATTCACATTGTTTGCCCTCATCTCTTCCTCCTCCACAGCCTCTCCAATCTCAATCCCAATCTCAGTTCTGCTTCCCCCGCCCCATGGCTGCACTACCACACACGCTTCCACCTTAAGCTTCTCGCATCACATCATCAACACATCCTCCACCACCATCCTGCTCCCCTCACGAATCGATACGAAGCATCATCTCCCGTTTTTTGCTGACTGTCAGGTCTGCACTGTCCCGTTTGCTATCCTGTTTCCAGCACCCTGCGCCTTCCCGCTCACAACGATCTCGCTCAGAGTCATGTCCACATTCGTGAGGTTCAAATTCCCGCATTTCAAACTCTCCACCAAACTTCATCGATACCACAAATCGCACATGAAAAAACAACAACTCCTTCTCGTTGGTCGGAGCCACCAACTTTGTGCTCCCTTTAATGTTCTTCTCCATTATTGCATTCTCCGTCGTGTCTCAGCTCGATCCAATCGCAAACCCTGACGCATCGTCCCCCCTCGCCACTTCCCACTTCTGCGCCACACGCATCATCCGCATCCCACCATCAACTTCCGAATTTGCACCCCCAACTCAAACGTCTTCCTTTTTACAACTGCGCTTCCGAACCCAGAATTCCCCTACTACTCTGTCTGCGACACATTCACCACTGCAATCTGCAGCTTTATTAGATACACCAGCAGGTTCGCCACAATACCAACCACCGACTTCCCTGCTCTCCTGAACCTCTTCCTCTGCACTCCAAATCACCTGACACGACTGACATTTCTCCTATCCCACTCTCTCAATCCCGTCTTGTTGCAGTCTCGGTCACTCCTCCAAAGCATCCTGCGCCATCGCACGGAGCTACACTTTATCAAACCTTTGACAGTCCTGCAATCTTTTCACGCTCAATGTTGTGTCTGATCCCATCTTCCAAGGCACCACCACCTTGTGCATTTGGCTCTTCAACACACAATGCAGTGGCATCGTCAATAGCCAGCCATCCCTTGATTCCGCCCTGATGTGTTTGCTGCTCCATCACATTGTGAACAGGAAGATAATCCTCTCAAACCCCCGCATTTCACACCATCTGCTGTCTGCTTGTAGCTCGCCAGTCTATATCACTCGCTTTTATTGTTCTAAAGGGGTGTGAACATGATTCGCACTAACGCAAGCTCCGCAATTTCCCAGTGCTCCAGGTTCAATAGCTGCTTGACTTCCCACTCCAAACATTTTCCTTTTTGTACCTTGCGCTCCTTCAGCAATAGCCCATCTTGCATCACTTCGCGCTCTGCTACAGTCGTGTTCTGCAGCATCAACAACGCCTTCCACACGCAGCTCTTTATAGCATGACTCGCCCAACTCATGCCTGATCTCTTCAGAGCCTCGATAAGCACAAACTGGCAGCATCTGAGCTTCCTCCATTGCATGTGCGTATTCATAGACGTTTTTTTAAGAAAATTTAATTTTCATGGAGAAGATACGATTTTTTGATCGAAAAAAATAGAAAATTCTCATTTCGAAAAAAAGAAAAAGTTAATTAAGATTTCAAACTAAAAATTTATCACTTGGTTATAAATTAACTCTTTGAAATGTGTAACTTTTGATAAAAAAAGCCCTTTCTTTCAAAAAAAATGCCTTATTGACTCGAACTGAGTCAGTGACAGGCATTGCAGCTTCTGCCGTGGTATTTATGCTTTTTTTAAAATGATCACGAAACAACCCATTGTTCATTTTATTGAATTCAAATGAACAACAACAGCTGATTAAAAATAATTATTTTTTCATGCTTAAAAACATTCAATAAAAAAATTAAATTGGAATCAATTTTTCCTTTCATTTCGATTTTGTATTTCAAAATTCACATTTAAAATGAGTCAATGATATTTTTTTCTACCACGTCATGTCACTCCAAAACTGTTCACGTCAAAAGGCATGCAACGTTGATGTCTATTATCCACACAACAAAAATTAGATGTGATAATCAATATTATCACTCAAATAACAAAACAAAATATATAAATATGTGTATGTTTTTTCTGTCACATAATTTTCGATAAGTCCTAATTGTTTGATTTTCAGGTGTGAAAAAATATTTAACTTCAGACATTTTCATTAATGAGATATGATCTTTGGATTAAATTTTTGTAATAAATAAATAAAAACAGAATATGTTCATTTTTCGAAATGAGTGCAAAGTCACAAATCATTACGTTATGAAAAAAAGTGTTGTTCTTTTCGAAAAGTCGCAATTGCAAACAATCATGGTTTTCCAAAATTGTTCCTTATTTGACCTTTTAACAATGAACGTATCAATTTTCTCCACAATGCACATACTTTAACATCAAACAGATTCAAATGTTCAAACAATCAAAGTCATGATATTTGACGGATTTATTGTTCAAAAATTGTTAAATAGTGTATAAATTATTTCAGCAAGGTTTCAAACATATGCATCTTTTCAAAAAAAGCATTATCTTGAACTTTTTCTTGTTTTCTTTTGTTTCTTTTGTTTCTTGGGCTTATTCAATTTTCTTTTATTAAAATAATAACTATTTTAATATTGAAATTAATCAAATAATGCAATCTATCCCTTGTTAATAATTACAAAAATCAGTTGATTTGCAACAAATATTTCTCGAATGAAATGAGGAGGAAAAAATCTTCTCATATGACTCCATAATCCTTCGATTGTATTTGTGCATGCGTGAGTTTCTTCATCATCAAATTTTCTCTTATAGAACACTGAAAGATGATTGTTTCCTAGATGAGAAAGAGATGAATAAGTTTTCCATTCATATGACATTATTGTTGAATGAGGTAGAATGTGCTTTTAAATGATGGGAGTCAACGTCGAAGCTGAACAGTCTTGCACAATCATGACAAAAAAATTCCTTGTTTCATCCATTTTATCTTTCTTTCGCTCCGCTGCACCAAAGACCCACATTTGTTTCTGTCTTTTTCATCTATGATATTTTCTTCTCCTTAAAACACATTCGTCTCTATCAACAATAATACTTTCACCTCCAAGAATAGTTTCATTCTGATATATAATGTCCATTGCGCAACACATAATCACTGATGACAAACATTCCACAGAGTTCCTTTGAATCCCCAACATTTCCGAGAAAAATTTTGCAATAGCACCAATCCAGATAAATAGAATAATTAACATAATCACATTTATATGTGTCATTCTTCGATTAAAGGATGTGTTCTTGTGTGCCGATTGCCAATTGCAGCATTTTCCACAAACCCACATCATTTTTCCATAGAAACGCCGGAAATTTATTTCAATTCTGTGCATTTTGCATTTTGGCTTGTTTTTGATGATTTTCTAAAATGTCCATTTTCTGTTTTCTCAAAATAAAGAAACATCAAAAAGAACTCCATTGTTGATTTGCAAAATAGATCAAAAAATCGTTTTTATTTAATGCTTTTTCCATTTCTTTTTTGATTTTTATGTGATCAAAAATTTTATAAACATGAAAAAATGATGCTTTCATGATTAAAAAAACTTTATTCTAAAAATTGTTTAAAAGCGAAATTATCTCCAAATCACATATTAATCAAAAAATATCAGTTCAAAAATCGGTTTGAAAATTTTTTATAAGCAAGCATTTGGAGAAATTAAAGCATTTTGTAACTCAAAGGAAATCAATAAAAAAGGATAATTTTCAGTTTTTCTTTTGACCTTTGATATATTAAGGTTTAATTGAAGGTTTTTTTATATGAAACGAAAGGATTTCCACCTACCAAAAATAAAGAAAATCCAGTTTTTCTCATAAATTATTGTATAATCAAAAAGAATTTGTAAAACATTATTCACAACAACTGGAATGTGTTGCATTTCTGGAATTCACAAGCAATTGCAATTAATTCTCCAGAAAAAAAATTGTAATAGCAGTGCGATAAGCTTTTTTTCGAAAACGAAATCTTTGAAAAACACCAAAAATTGAAACAATAATCATATAAACATTTCAATTGTTTCTGAACATGGATGCAAATCTTATTATTCATGTTCAACATGCAAAAAAAGAATGTCAATCCGCACTGGAACGATTTTTTTTCGATCGCCATTGAAAATTTTTTCCTCCTTTCATATTGGCTTATTGTTTTTGCTTTCATATCAGAAACACTCAAGCTTCATTTATATCAAGTGTTGAAGTCCATTCTGTTGGTGCATTTTACAGTATATTCAGAAAAGCTTGCTCGATGTTTTTGTTCAAAAATACAAGAACGATAGGAGGTCCTTTCAATGATGTGGAAATTGATGAATCGGCTAAGCGGAGAAGAGAATATAAAAATGATTTGATTTATTCACATATTTTCTTAATATTTCAAAAAATTGGAAGAGGAAAAAATAAGAAACTTATATAGCTTATCTCGGCAATTGAACATAAGAAATTAATTGGATCAAAAATATTTTATCATATGGTGGAAAATATGGACTTTCAAGCTTTTTATGCACAATGCAAGAAAAATTGTTTTTCTTATAACTTTGTTTCGTTTTCTCCGATTTCAAAAAATATAAGATTTTCATATCCGTAAACTGGTATCTTTGAAATCAAAACGTTAAGCTTTCCAACATTTCATGAATGTCAAAAAATGGACCCATTTTTATTTTGTTTTTTGATCTCAAAAAGTCATTGGAAAGTGCATATTATTTCAATGAAAATGCCTGAAGCAAAATATTTTGCCCCATATCGTTTTTTATTGGTACGCTATCCGGAAACGTTCTTCATTCTATTATTCAAAAAATAATTAAGTCAGGTTCCATTGTTATTTCGGATCAATGGAAAGCATATTCCAAACTCTCTTAATTAGGTTATATCCATCACACTGTTGATCATTCAAAAGAATTTGTTAACAAAAAGTGAGAATCCACAAACACTATCGAAGGATCTTGGGCACAATTGAGCCATTGGAAGTTTTTAAACGAAGTGAAATACATATATCTGAAAGAGTATTTTTTGATTTATTTGAATCGGAATCATGTTAAAAAACCTTCTTTGAATATTTGAAATCATTGATTAATCACAATGAAAATGAATATCAACAAGAACTTCAAAAAAGAATTCCTTTCAGAGATTTATACTGAACAAAATCTCACAGAAGATGAGATCTTTGCTGATTTATCAAACGATTTCTGGTGTGAGAAAGATGATATTGTTGATAATGGAAGTGGAGCAAGCGACAGGTCAGATTTAGAAATAACGAAAATTAAAAATGAAATATCTTTTATTAATCCATTTTTTTTCACATTTTCATTACAAAATTCATCTTATTGACGTCATAAACTTCAGTGTTAACTTCAGATAATTTTTTATTTCAAAAATGACTGATGTACTTCTTGTTTCATAAAGCCGAAATGAAAAGGATCATATGTGATAAAATTTCAAAGTTTAAATGTTTATATATATATATATTCCCCCATAAAAACTAATTTCTTAAGCAAAAAAAAAAAAAAAAAAAAAAAAAAAAAAAAAAAAAAAAAAAAAAAAAAAAAAACAATGTTTTATAGTATCTCTCAAAATACTTATAATGATTAATGCATAGAAGACTATCAATTTTTTTATTTCAAAATTCAAAAAGTGATAAAAAGTTAAAGAAGAAACATATTTTTGATGGATAGTTCAATAAGAGTGTGAAAACTACAGTTTTTTCTCTTATGAAAACTTATATGTTTGTGTTTGGAAATGAATTGTCAAATATAAAAATTAGATTTGAAGAAATATAGTGTGATAACGAAAAATTTAAACTTGCATTTTCAATTGAACATCCAAAGTTTGTGGATATATCGATTTTCTTTTATCTCCGAAAATAAAACGAAACAGAGAGATAATTATCTCACAACATGCCTCGTTACAAGGAGAATCTATTAGAGAATAGCATCATCCGGAAAACAAGATTGGAAGTTCACCATTTGAAGTCAACGCTTTGTAATGAACTTCAAAATTTTTTTTAAAAGACTTGCTCAGGGTTTGAATATGTTTGTTTCTGAAAAAATATTCGAAAAAAAAAGCGTTCTCGCCTTCTAATTATCACTATGTCTCAGAATATTTCATGAAGGAATCAGTTAGGCGTAGACCTAAGTCCTTTGTGATTGAATTTTCAACCTTTTTCAAAAATTCATTTTCAATGAATACGTTCATTTATACACAAGTCTGAAATTTTCCAGTCGAAAACAATTATTCTTTTTTTGTATCTCATTCGTTTTCATAATGAAACACAAAATTATCAAATTCATTATCAAAACGTTCACTAGTTTCATTTTTTTTGTTTCGTTGAACAAGAGTTTGCTCAACTTGTCTTTCTGAAGATACTGCATGACTTTTTTCAAATGAACTGAATGATGATGTTGCTGATGGGTGTGTGGAAAGAGATATTGAAGCTGAACAAGATGAAGATGAAGAAGATAATGGAGTTTCAGATGATAAGATTTCACATGTCCTTGGAACGTACTCATCGCCTTCATCATTTTCTTCCGCTAGAAATAATCCATATTCATCTTCTTCACTGAGCGAATCCGATCCTTCTTCATTGCCTGCTATGTCTTTTTGAATAATCAAATTTTCTTTTTCGATTTCCGTTATCAGCTCAAGAATAGAAGAAAATTCATCGTGATCTGAGGTTTTGTGGCTTTCTTCTTCATCATTATCATTTTCCATTTATGATCCAAAATGTGTAAAAGTGTTGACATCTCCATCAAATTGTTTTTCATTCAATCTTTTCATTGCCACTTCTTGGATGTCATTTGCCAACAATGAAACCTTTGTTTTGATCATTGAAGAAGTGAATGGAGAAAATTGGTCATCTTTTTCAGAAAAAGCATGAAAAGATTGAGCTTCCGAGTGACAAGCTGATGTTGATGAAAAGAGAAGTGAAAAAGTATGATGTTTTGTATATGAATCATTTGACTTTGAAGTGTAATTGCATTTTTCAGCAAAGCATTTTGGTGAATTGAAATAAAGCGAAGAAAATTCTCCTCTTCTGTAAAGTTGAAAACCAATTGGAGTAAATGCAAATGATAACGGTATTGTGATGCCTCTATTACCAGTGAATAAATAGTTATACAAATACACGATCACGTTGACAATCGCATTGTGCCATTCATAAACAAAAAATAAGGGATGTTCAGTCAAAAAAAAAAAACAAATATCCAAATGCTTCAAGCAATAAAGGAAAAACAAAAGATAGTTTTGTTTTATCACTTTCGAATTTTAATTGAAAAAGGTGAAAAGGGAAAAGAAACACTTCTGCTTTCATGACATCACATAATGTTCCATCATTCATTAGATTTCCTTTTTGGATTATTTCTCGATTTTTTCTAATAAATGATCACAATTCATACAGACTTTGCCATCTTGTGGAAAAAAATGTTGGTATTCTTTTTTTGAAAAGATGTTGGGTTTTCTTTATATTTGATTGCTGAGCGAATTCCAGAATTTCCCTTTTTGAATCACGTAAAAAAATGAACTTTGCTGTAAGAATGATAAATTACCAAATTCGTCAGATGATTGCAACAGTATATAAATACCGGATTTATTGATAAAACTGAATCAACTGCAACTGATTGAAAGGAATTTTTTGTTGATAATTGTTCAATTGCTTTCTTTTGAGACGCACACCCATCTGTGCAAATGCTCCTCACCACTGCGTTATGTTTATGAAATTCCAATATTAATGAATGAATCAATTTCTCGTATTCTGATGTTGATCCGCAGGATTCATATAATCCCCAGAAGAATGGCATTGAATTGATATTCAACTGTGAAACTGTAACAACAGCGCATTGATTGACAGCAGCATTTTCTCCATCCATCATGAGACAAATTCCTGTATTGTTGATCTAATAGATATTTTCTTCCTTTTTTCTTATTTGTTCTTTCATCAAGATTTCTGACACTGAACTTCAAGTCATTAATGGATAAATGGATTGCTTAGATTTTTATGGATTTTCTTTTCTTGATTGAATAAATGATGAAAAAAAAGTGTTTGCTTCCTTCGATGAACATGATGAAAAAGATATATTGCAACGAATCATAAATGATGCAAAATGCTCTTGTAATTGACTTTTTGATACGGATCCATCCAGCTTTTTCTCTGATGCAATTTTTGGCTTTGGTTGAGAATCAAGTTGCTTTTTGAAAGATAAAATACAAGAAATATTTAGTAAACTGCAATTATGATTAACAATTGAAGAATAAGTCTTTTTTCTTATCACTCGACATGCATTATCTTTTTTGCTGTTTTGGCAGATGTGACATTTCTGACAATATTCTTTTTGAAAAACCATCAATGTTCACAATGACATAAAATATTCACAACTCGCCTCCAACAATTTCTAATGACAACTTTGATATGAATTCGTTTCATATCTTGTGGTGTCTGTATACTTTTAAAACTGAAATGGGAAATTTTATCTACAAAGTTAAGTTACAAGTGAACATTTTTTTCATTTAGTTTCATTATTCGAATTAAACTGGATTCTATGAGTATTTTCTTTATCAAAAAACATTATTATTTTTTTCAAATATCACACTTGGATTTCTTTTTAAAAAAATAATTTCTAAATTTTTCCAAAATAGCTGTTTCTTTTCATTTTTTCTTTTTTTTCTTTTCTTTTCTTTTCTTTTCTTTTTAGTTTTTGAAAATTTCCTTTTGTTAAATTTTCATATAAAATAAAAATGATATTTTTTATCAATTTCATGTTCCCACTAACCAAATATTCGATGTCACGAAAACAAAATTTTGACAATGCTATTATTTCCATTCTTAAAAGATTTCGTGAGTGGAAACAATAAATTGATGGAAATAAGAAATATTTTCTTTGTTTGAAAATTAAACAAAAAGAATTTTACAAAAAAATTCAGACATATGGAAATGAATTCCACAAAAAAAGAAAGTTATGATGAAACTTACAAAGTTCTTTTTCGCTTAATATTCAATTTCCCTGATGGAGAACATTTTCGACTTAAAATCGACTTTTTTTGTTGAATTAGGCAACTTGGCTCAAATGGAAATAAGCGCAATTCCAAAGAAAGGAACAAAAAAATTGACAACACACGACGATATTTCTATATGTTGGGAATGGCTTTCAATGAAAACAATTATCTGAAAAAAGAGCCTTATGTTCGAGATAAAAAAAACTATATCATGTTATGTGGGAGAAAGTTTTTTTCAAATTTGACTTTTTTTTAGCCTGATCTGTCCAATTATAAATCAGCTCTTTATATTTGTGAAGCGTAATTTTTTCTTTAATTATAAACGCACTCTATTTTTTCTTTATGGAAGAGTTTGTCGTTTTATTATTTTCGATATTCGTTGTTAACACAAACAAATAAACACAATAATAAAAGTAATTTATTGTTTATTTTTATTGTTTAACTGAAACACGAAAATTTAAAGTAATTCCATTAGTCTTTTTCAGTGCTATGAGTTTTTTCTATTTTTTATTTGAATAACAACAATGATTATAAATAAAACTTCATTGAGCAAATGAATTGATTATTAGTTAGCTTCATATCGTTGTTTTTGATATAGTTGTTTTTTATGTTTTCAACTTTGACGCTTTCGATGAAACAAAAAGTGCACTAAACAATTAGTTAATTATTTTGAAAAAATAATAACTTAAAGGCAAATTGTTTGTTGAATATTCATGCAAAAAACAACACAAATGATGATCAAAATATTGAGTTCTTATTTGCTTTTGAAAACGAGACAACATTAAAGTGATAATGTCTACAAAGTGCATCGCAAACTGTTACCACACATCGAACAGCTATTCCCTTGATTTGTTTTAACTTTCATTATTTTCTTACAATGGAATCGCATGTATATAATTTATGAATTCTTCCTTTCTCGAAATCTGAAGAAAGGAAGAAGGAGAGGTGAATTTTCATCATTATATGAATCTGTTATTGATTCCTTTAACATGTCTGTTGTGGCTGCACAAAACTTGTCGAAGACAGCAATGGATTATTTGGAGAGAAGGCTGCTGTGTTTAAGCGGAATATGCTGTTCCAGCTACTTCTGCAGCTATTCCACATGCTGATTCTGTCTCCTCTGTCTCCTTGAATGCTTCATGGGTTATGCTGTGGCGCTGCGTGCGATGCTGCATCGTGGTGTTGAATGTATCAACAATGCTGCGCTTTCTGTGCTGCTTTCGGTTTCGATGGTGGCGCCGCTTCCGTCGCTTGCAGAGTTGAAGGGCACGAAGTCAAAAAGCAAGCGGATCTTTTCTGCGAAAGATGTTGATGCTCCCGCTTCGATCTAAAATCTGCTTGAACTGTCACTGCTGAAATCGGAGATAGTGCGACTGGTGCAGTGCTCGCTGCAGTCAAGCAGTGAGGTAGTGAAATTGGAAGATGAAGTGATGGCGTGAGCAATTGCAATGCGTGAAGCAGGGGAGATTGTGGAGAAGGGTCCAGAGGCTGTGAGACTTAGGATGGAGGATGAGATTCTGTTGTGTGAAATTAGAGAATTTTTCATATACATTGATTTGTTTGAAGTTGTCATCAAAAGTGAAGACAAATATTTTTTATAGGTGTAAAACAATTCATCTGAAACACACAAAATCCTAATAATAAGTATTTTATATCAATTGAAACATCGTTCCATTACCATTCTTTGTTAAAGCACTCAGTTCTTAAAAAATACTGTGAACAGGTTTTCTTCCAAAATTCATATCTTCTTGCATTCGTTAATATTAATAAAATCATAATTTATTTTGATCAAAATATGCAATAAAAATTCAATATTTATTTATGTCTTTTTCCATTATCATTGTGTATTCGAATGAACTTTTTTTCAACAAATAAAGAACTTATTTCTTTTTTTCAGAAGATAATATTGAAAAATAATATTATAATGGAATCCTATTTTGATCTGTGGTGATTTTTCAAAAATTTTCATCCATATGCTCATGATCAATCGAACTTTTTAATTGCCTGTTCTTGAAAAGATGCTTGTTAATTCATTGATGTATCAATTGCCTTTGAATGATGTCTATCCACGAGTTTCTGTTATGGTTGACGAGATAATCATCAAAGTTTCCACTCCTCCAATTCCATTTGAAGATTCAAACCTACTATACGATGGACACCATCAAGTTTACAGTATGAAATTTGAAGTTGCTGTTTCAGCGTGGTATCCTCATAAAGCTTTATTTGTGTCAAATGCAGTAATGGGAGGTGTACATGAAGTGGCTTTGTTTCGTGAAGGAAAAGAAAGATATGTTCAGTATTTGAAGATGACTGACAAAGAAAAAGAGAAATATTTCTGCACTCTTCACACAGACAGATGGGCAATTGTTGCAGACAAAGGCTCTCAGGGTCATTTCACGGATATCGAAGTCATAACACCAATTAAAAAACACTCAACGAACAGCAAATTATCTTCATGTCAAAGGTAATTCTGTTTGACACCTTCAACATTCATTTCATGTTCATCGCCTTATTCATTTCCGTGCAACTCATCGTTGAGATCATCTTCTGCATCCACATCTTCTTCTTCCTCTCCTTCTTTGGCTTCGTCATTTTCATTAGAAACTTCTTCTTCCTCTTGCTCTCCTTCTCCTTCTTCAACTATCTCTTATGATATTACATCTTCAACAACATTTTAACCTACTGTGATAAGACATCCATCAGGTTCTTCATTTAATTCTTTGAATCACAATATGATAATATCATCTTTTGTTGTTTTGTTTAAAGAACTAGAGACGTAACTGTCTTAAAAATCTTCTTTCGCATTAGATTAACAATGTGGATTCTTTCCATTCAATTTTTTTTCGAGTCTCAAAAATCAAACTCAATCTCATTTTTTTTCTACACATTTTTCTCCTTCATCTTCAGTTCCTCTCGCTTTTGACATAAGCATAAATCCTCAATCCGCCTCTTTTATTCACACATTATCTTTTTCTTTTGCTTATTCACCAGAACCAAATCCATGTTAACGAAATTTTACAAATGATTCATTGCTAATTTCATTCTCAAACAATGATTCAATGCATATCTGCATATCACACACTCCTCTTCACTCTTGCAATGCAAATGATATTTAAATTTCTTCTTATTGCTGATTAAATCAATCTAAAGAAAGCATTTGAAATACATTCTATAATTTTCAAAAGTTTCACAAAGTTTAGAATACGAGTGAAATGGTTATTTATTTTACTGAAAATGTTTAGACTCAGATAATCGGATTTGAACACAAAATGAAAAATGCATAATTTGTGTGATTATTTTTTTAATAAAAATTTATTTCGGATTGTTGATTTTGCACATGTTTTATTTCTTTGGAAAGAAATAATTGATTCAAAATATAAAAAAACGATAATGGTTTGAATTGAAGATGCTTGAAATTATGATCATCAAAAAAATGTTTTTGTTCAAGATAAAACTTTTCTGTGTTCATTTTTCAACATTCAAAGCGATATTTTTGAAGTAAGTTTTAACTGTTTAAATATGATTTCCAATATAATCACCAATATTTTATTTTTTCTCACTTTTTTGAGAAAATAAAAAAGAAAATACGATTTAACAGAATCTGAAAAATTTTGTTTTCAATAACCATCACTTCACCTCTGTGATATGACAAGTAACAAAATCATTTGTCTGTCAAAAAATAAATATTTATTAATTTATTTATTAATTAAATTTAATTATATTCAAACAAAATAATACAAATGATAGATTCCATTTTTAAAAAACTATATCAAAAGCTTTGAAAAAAATTTGTTGATTTAATTCGAAATATCTGTTTTTTTTTCTCATTTGTCAGTGACGGTCAATGACAAATTGTGACATAAATATTCCTCAACTGACATTTCCTGTCATAAAGAATACATGTTGGGAGCTTGATCATTTTATTTTTATTTTTTATTTTTTCGACACAAAAAATTTTATTAATATAGGTTTTTAAATTCATTATTATAACAATTATGAATTGTGAAATCGTCTGTAAAAACCAAATGAGGCAAATAGTGTTAATCTTTTCAATCATTTTGTCATTTTTTCAATTTTCTCTTGTCATGTCACAGAGATATATTCCGAAGTGCTTTGAAAAGTCTTTGGAAGTTTTCGCAAAAGTTCATTTTATTCAAATTTTTTCTTTTTTCTTTTTCTTTTTTCTTTTCTTTTCTTTTTTTTTTGTGACAGACGAGGCTTCAAGTGACTTGTCTGGTCACATAGGTTTAATGTTAAATATTAATTAATGATATGCAGTCCTAACCGGATATAATCACATCGAATATAATTTACATCATTTATTATCACATTATTCTTTGCACCAACATTTTTGTCCAATTTTTCATTCATTTACCATCACATATAATCACAGGGCAGAATATATATATATTCTTTTTGCTTCATGATGTATGGATTTTTCATTGAAAAATCAACTTTTTGATCAGAAATCTAAATTTTTTGATTTTTTTAAAATTATGTTAAAATAAGATCTAATAACTTAATAAAATCCTAAAAATTTTTTTCTATTGAAAAATGCGTTTTAATTTAATTTTCAAAAATTAAAAATTTGACACAAAATTAATTAATTGATTGATTGATTTTTATTTTTTTCTGTGTGAAGCAGCATTGAGTATTATCACAATCGGATAGTGTCACAAAAAGTCGTGCACAAAACCGATGCAATAATTTTAGATTTGGACTGTACCTTTTTGTGAAATTAGTTGTTTTGTTTTTATTCAAAATTTTTTTCCAATAATCTTTTTATCAATGATTATTTATTTCATGATGTTTTTTTATTCAAATTTCAAACATTTGTATAAATTTTTTTTTAAAAGTTCCATTTGTTAAATTTTCAGGTCAAAATGAAAATTAAAATTTTTCATAAAAATTTTATTCCAACTCACCAACTTTCACCAGAATGTTAATTTTCACATTGTAAAGATTTTGTTTTCATAACAACGAATATTGGTAAGTGGGAACAGAAATTTGATCGAAATATGAAATTTTCATTTTATTTGCAAATAAAACAAAAGGAACTATACAAAAAAATTTGGACATTTTTAATATTTTTCCAATATATTAATATGGGTGAATATTTTTGAAATAATAATTTTTTTCAAAGTGTTTATTTTTCAAAGATTGTTTGTCATTGAATAGAGATTTTGTATTTTAATTACTAATTTCTTTAAAACCATTTCAAAAACAAATGCAAAAGCCAAAATAAAAATGAAGACATCTTTTATTAGCATAATTACTTTTCAGTATTCTTTTGTGAATATTCAAGAGAAATTTAACAATCGAAATTTAAAAATGAAATAATATGATATCAAAAATAATCGCCCATATAAAAAAAATTTTTTTATTTTTTATTGGAATCTTTTTCATTTTATAAGTTAACAAACATCCTAACAAATTAGACGAGATAATGATTAAAATCTCGTTAGAAATAGTGGAAGATAACTTATGGATATGTTTTCACAAAGTGGACAAAAATAAAGAACATAGGAAAGTTTTGTATAAGTTTTATTTATGTCCAAATAACATGTGTTGATTTCCATGCTGTTTTTCACGTCGCAAAATTATTCATCAATTGCTTATTATTATTGCTTAATACTTAACACAAATCAAATATCAATTATGATGGAAAAACTGCAGAGAACCTAACAAAGAAAATTGTGTACTGAGTGCTTCACAGGTTCATCAGATCAATTATCTGAATAGGAACAATTGCATGTCAAAATGATTATAAAATAAATCTTTTATAATCTTTCAGCGTCTGCAAGAGAAACAAATGATTAAAACGGCATTAATTCAAATAAGTCAAAAAATCCATCTGTTACGGTGTCGTTGATGTTCCCAAAACGTTCAAGGAGCAGAGTTTGTTTAATGGTTCAAAAACAAAAATGTCAAATGCAAATGGAAAAGCAAATAGGAATTTCTTATAACGGACTTAGCAATTCATGAAATGGAGCAACTGCAGCAAACAAACAGTACACTGTGGTGACTGTAACCACGCCAACACCGCAATCATATCCTTTTTTTGAGGTTTTAATCCTTAATTTTCAACAGTGCATGAATAAGAACAATTCATTCACAACCTGATTAAAGACATTTCAACCAACAAATCAATTATCGGTAGTTTATGCTGTGAAGGTTTTTCTGCAAAAAAAAAAGCCATCGAAAATATATCCATCCAGCATTTTGAAAACAGTATTTCTCAAAAATTGTGTTCATTGGTTGTCCCTGTTCACATTTACTGTGGCAATTATTTGACAAATTTCGTCATCTCCTCCACATTTGAAAAAGTTCAATTTCTTTTAAATCTTCTAATCAAAATTCTTGAATTTTGAAAATTGATACACACCTGAAGAATAAAACAACTGTAGAAAAACCATTTTTGCATTTGTGCTAACAAGATGGTTCAGTTTATATTTCATTTGTTCATTCATTTGGAAAAACCTCAAAGCGATTTCAATAGAAAAGTTTTAAGTGAAAAGGATTTGTTGAGAATCATTTTCTTGGTAATTCTTTATCAATTTTTTCGCTTGCTTCTTCAGTTTGAGAGCAATCACTTGAAGCTGTGTCAAACATTTCCTTTCATTTAACATACAATAGGCTTTTAATTTTTTTTATCAAAACGTGCTATTTTTAATCACTGTATTTGGCACAATATAATTACAAACTTTTTCACACAGTTTCATAATTATTTTCTGACTAAAATATAAGGTGAATAAACAGTACAGACATTTGCCTTTCCACCAAAAGGAATGTTGCAAAATCCAAAATTGCACTTTTTTTTGAGAATTCTTTCAAAAAATGTTATTATTATTTTGTTGAATTTCTTTTGTTTTTATCAACAAGTGTGATTTCAAATTAGATTTTTTGATCTGACTTCGATTCAATCAAACCTTGTTATTCCAGCGCTGAATAGATAATGACGAAAAAACATTTGCAAAATTTTGAACACTTGTCACTGATTTTCAACAAGTGGGAACTTGAATTTTATCAAAATATGCCTCTTAAAATATCTTTTGTTTGTTTATCAATTTGTTCTTATCGAAATGTAATTTCAAAATAGTCTAGACCAAACATGTTCACATCTGGGGCATACTGAAACAAAAAGGACATCAATGAAAATTCGCGATTATCACTTATTCCTTTTCCTTGTATTATATTAATGAACAATTGAAGGTTTTTTCATCAGAAACGAAAGGATTTCAACCAATGAAAAATAAAGAAAATTCAGTTTTTCTCACAAATAATGGAACGATCAAAAAAAATTTGTTCGACATTCTTCACTATGCTCGAATGTCATGCATTTCAGAATCTTACAAACAATTACACTCCATTTTCCAAAGGTTTTTATTAGAAAGCAGTGCAATAGACTTTCTTTTCGAGAATGAAATTCTTTTCAAACCCCTTAAATACAAAAATGGTCATTTAAACATTTCAATTGTTTCTGAATATGGATGCAAATCTTATTATTCATGTTCAACATGCAAAAAAAGAATGTCAATCCGCACTGGAACGATTTTTTTTCGATCGCCATTGAAAATTTTTTCCTCCTTTCATATTGGCTTATTGTTTTTGCTTTCATATCAGAAACACTCAAGCTTCATTTATATCAAGTGTTGAAGTCCTTTCTGTTGGCGCATTTTACAGTATATTCAGAAGAGTTTGTTCGATGTTTTTATTCAAAAATCCAAGAACGATAGGAGGTCCTGGCGTTGAGGTGGAAATTGATGAATCGGCTTGGCGGAGAAGGAAATATAAAAGAGGTGTGATTCATTCACATATTTTTTTTATAATTTCAAAAAATTGTTCGAGGGAAAAATAAGAAACTTATTTGGCTTTTCGGGGCAATTGAACGTCAAAAATCAATTGGATCAAAACATTCAATGGTAGCTTTTTTTGTAGGAAGGCGATCCAAACATGCTTCTTCCTCTTATTCAAAAAATAATTAAGCCAGGCTCCATCGTAATTTCGGATCAATGGAAAGCATATTCCAAACTCTCTGAATTAGGATATATCCATCATACTGTAAATCATTCAAAAGAATTTGTGAATGTGAAGGGAGAATCAACGAACACTATCGAAGGATCTTGGGCCCACTTACGCCGTGACATGCCTCCATTCGGAGTGAAATATACTGATCTGGAAGAGTATCTGTATGCGTATTTGTATCAGCATCATGAAGATAAAAATTTTTTGGAATTCATGAAAATTTTGGTTTTTTACAATGAAAATGAATATCACGAAGAACTCAGAAAATTCTTTCCAGATGATGACATCGATCAAGATCCTTCAGAAGATGAGATATCATCAGATTCATCAAATAATTTCGAGTATGAAAAAGATGATATAATTGATGATGGCAGTGGAGCAAGTGACTGGTCAGATACAGAAATGACTGAAAAAAGAACGAAAGCTCTTCAATAAATCCATTTCATTTTTCGCTTTCATGACACAATTCAACTTATAAATATCAAAAACTATAATATTTACTTCAAAATAATTTTTTTATTAAAAAATGACTGATGTGCTTCAAGTTTCATTATGCCACATCTGGTTTTGTCCAACCTATTGCTACCAAATCCGATTGAAATTATCCGCTTTATGACTACACTCATTAAAATTTATTTTTTTTAAAAAATATATATATATATATTGTGCCGATATTTTTATTTTCGAAAATTCTTTTCATGTTCACTTTTTTCAACATCAATTATAATATTTTTTGTTTTATAAAGAATTGAAGATTTACTAGAAATGTATTTTTGATATTGTTGAAATAAATTCAAGTTCACTGCAAAAAAAAACAAACATGAAAAAGTTATTTTTTGATTTGTAACCAATTATAATAGAAGAAATCGAAGGTGACGAACATGAAGTTGATGAATGAAAAATAAAAAGTGGATTTAAAAGGTGAATATGAATCAAAATAAAACAAATAAGTTATTATTTATGAAATCATTGTTTTTCATTCAAAAATTTCGATTCGAAAATTTCACTTAAATTATAAAAAAAGAACAAAGAAAAGTGAAAAAACTTATAAATGATATCGTCATCTTTAATTTAACTCAAAAACTTTGTTTTTGAAACATTAATTTTGCTTTTCTCATTTGAATTCAAAATCTTTTCTCGGAATCAAACAACCTTTGAAAAATCAACAACCATAAAAAAAGTTATGATTTCAAAAATAATCACAAAAATATGAATTATTATTTAGGCAAAAAGAACCAACAAAATAATAAATTGAATATTAACGTCTCATTACGCAAATTATAATTAATCAAATTTGTCAAAAACCCTTTTTCGCTGTTCCATTCGTTTTTGCCATGATGCTCAGCAATTAACAAAAGAGCTCAATTTTTTTTTCAAATAAAACCGAATTATTAGATAATAATAAATTGAAAACACTTGGATTTCAAAAATGTGATACATAGTCGCAAAAAAGAATAAAAAAAAATAAAAAAAACTATACTTTTCAAAATAAATCAACACGTAATAATAGAGTTAAACTACTCGAAAATATTTTTATTATCATGTGTTTAAATTTTTGAAAATAAATTATTCCAATATTTTTCATTTCATTATTGTTGGTTTTCATATAAACAATAAAGCACAAATGAAAGATTTGTTCCTTTTCATAGAAATTTCTTCCAGTTTCATTTAGAGATATTGATAAGCGCCAATTCTCCTTGAAATCCATCTCAACAATTGCTTCGTTTCGTCTTAAGTTATTCTTCATATTGTTGTAATAGTTCCTCTGACACTGTGTCATTTTTTTATGTTCTTGAATCAATTTTATTTCTTCTATTTCCTTTTCGCTCAAAGTCTTCCCCAAACTCCTCAGTTGCTTTTCTTTACTCATCAAATAACTCTCTCTCATGCAAATTTCACAAAGATCTGTTCTTTTTCTTACTCTCCTGAAATTTTTCGTTTTCTTGCAAAAGGATGAATATGATATTTTCACATCAAGATCTTTTATCATTTCTTCGTGTAGTTGCTTCTTTGTTCTGTCAATCAATCGTTTTTCTTTCGCTAGAAAAAGAAATGTTCTTTTTTTTTGTTTTGTCATTTTTTTCTTGATTTTCTTTTTCATTTTTTTCATCTTTCTATTTTAATCTTTTTTCTTTTCATCTTTTTTCTTTTTCTGAAATATATTTTCTTTAATTCATTTATCTTCTCGTTCAACCATTTGAAGCATCATCGAATTTTGATCGTGAAATAAAAAATTGCCCACATGATTGAAGTGTTGTGATTAAATGTTCAGACGTATTTGAAAACAAGGCAATGATGATGAGTTTGTTTGATATTCTTATTTAATATCTTCAATTTCACACACTGAGCTTTCAGCTGCTTGAAAAGGAAGATCTGTTGTAATCTTTGGATACTCGGTTTGCTCTGTTGGATACATCATTTGTGGAAAACAAATAAATGTGGATTTCATATGAATATTTTCCTTGAAGAGAGTGAGGATCATGTATCAGAAATAATTGATTATCTCATAAAACTGATAAATAACAAACGTCTGTTTTTTCGTTTTGCATTTTCACAACTGCAATAACTGTGATCCAAAAGCCATGCTTCCATCAATGAAAATTTCACTGAATCTGAAAAAAATTATTGCAATTTTTTTGTTAAAAAATGATCACAATAAGTTAGTTATTTATTATTAATTAAAATAATACCGTGTGAATTATTCTCACAGTTTTGAAAATAATGCATAAATTTGTGCTTTCCTTTATTTTCAGAACTTTTCTCGAGTAGTAATACTCCCCTCGAGAAATTGGCCAGCCCAAGCTGATCAGTTCATTAAGTGTGCAAACTGTTGAAATATATTCAAATAAATCAAATTTGAATTGCGGATTGGATACAGACAACAGGTTTATAAGATTTCTCAAAATTGAATCGATTTTGTCTTTTCCAGAAAAAAACACATTATGAAACAAAAATATTCGGAAGATTTCATGGTATATTATAATTGAGAAAATAATTAAAAAATTTAAACCTCTAAAAGAAGATTCAACTGCATCTCGAAAAGATTTTCCTTTTTGGTGATGAAGTAAAAAATGTTGCAAGCATCCCTCCGGTTCCTTTGCATCCAAAGAATGTAAAATTTTGTGTTGTATAGCTCCGTGGCGACTTTTTGTTGATCGTGGTCTAGAAAAATAAGAGTAATTTCTTGTGAATATAGACATTTGAAAATAAAAGTTTTTCGTTCCATAATAAGGATTAACAAAGAAAAAGATTTTCTTTCTTGACATGAAATAGAGAAATATTAAAAACAACTTTCATATAAAAACTTCATTTGAAAAAGAGGGAAATCATGAAACACAAAATATAGTTTAAATAACGCTTCTGGCAATGAACAACGTAGAATTTCGTATGTGTTCACTTCAATTATTAAAAAATTTATTTTTGACAACAAAATAATTTTTTGTTTTGTGACTTTCTCAGAACCATTTTTAATGAAAACAGGTTTTTTGTATCAACATGAATATTGTTTTGATAATGATAATTGGAAAATACGTTATTTATTAACGTGGAATTCGTATTTATTTCGTTTTCGTTATATGATTGGAAATAAATACGCTCAACAAGCAAATATCAACTTATCTTCAAATGTTTTTAGCTTTTTATTTTTTCAAATTTTATTTTATTTAATTTTTTTTTTTTTGTTTTTTGAAAAATCATTTCAATTTCAATGAATTGTTCTTTTTAAAATTCGGTTTTTCATCTTCACATATAGCTTTTTCAATTTCTTCATTCTCTATTTCTTCAATTATTGAATCTTTTCTGACTTTTTTTTTTTTTTCATTCAAAGAAAAATTCTTCATTGGTGATAAATTCTCCATAATAATCAATTCTTTTCGTTCTTTTCTTCAGAGTGACTGAAGGTTCTTTTGGTAGCTTGGCTAACACTTCGTGCCACTGATGTGACAGAACAAAGCTCTTCGCAAATGATGATTTTATTGTTGAAGGCAACAAAGAAGTTTGTTAAGCTTGTGGAAGCACATCAGCTTGCGCTTCTCGTCGCAAAACAACAGAAGAAGAAGAAGGCGCTTCATAATTAGCTTATATTGTCTTTTAAAAAGCAGCAAACACTCCACGATCCAACATCTGTGCGATATGAGTGGTGTGGGACACAAAGGTGACGACATCAATTGAAGAATCAGCAAAATTGTTCCATAAGTCAGCCTGCGCTCTCGAAGAATGCGAATCAAGAAGGAGAAGGCAATGTTCGTCACTCTTCTTCAAAGTTTCTCTTCTTTGCGTGATCCCTGGAAGCAATACTTCTTCATTGTGCTTGAGTTAAAGCACTTCAGTCATCCAGCCTTCATTTTCACCCCAAACATCCAACTACAAACTCAAAACAAGTCGAAATTCATCCGGCAGTTTTCTGCAAAGCCACAGAACGACGCTTTTTTGGGAGCAGCCATCAGCTGTAGCTGCAACGACGAGAGTTGCATTTGGCATATTCATTGGTATTTTGGAGAAACCAACAGGCATATCGGAAGGATGGAAAACAAGAGAAGAGAAAGAATCAGAGAGTCAGAGAGAAGATTCATCAACATTGAAGATGAGAGAGTTTGAATAATGATGTTAATCATGAATGTTTTGCAGAAGAGTGCAAAACGGAAGGAGAGTTTGCTGATTCGATGCAAAGAGCCTTTGGATGTTGACATTTCGAGGGTGAGAAGCTTTTCGTTCAGTATTCCTTTTGGTATATTGATATGGATGGGCTTTTGAAATGTTGACTGCTTCATCTTCTTCGTCGCAGTCGTCTTTTTTCCTATCATTTATAAAGTGTTTTTCTGAATTTATAAAAAATAGTTAATTACAACTAATAATAAATTGTGACAAACTTATTTCCTCATTTACGCTGCATTGTGACTTATCCCACTTTCACATTCTATTTTCAGCACTCCAAATATCGTTTTCTTTTCTTCCAACTCGAATAGAACTAGTCTTCCTATTTTTCCTGCCTTTCTTCTTTTTTCCACAGCTGTTACTGCCCTATCAATTGCCGAGCGAGTAAATTCCTTCATGTTTGCAGCATCAGAAACCCGAGCTTCTTTATTAGCGATAATTGTTGCAACTCGTTCTTATCTTCGTTCAATATAGCGATATTGAAAAGATCTGATCAAACTTCTGATTTTCTTTAATCCTTGTTGTTTTTTATTTTCTTCATCACTCATTTCAAAAAATTTTTTGATTATGATAAAATTTTTATTTTTTTTAAAAAAAATTTTTTTTGAAATGAAATAATAATCAAGAAATTTCTTTTAGATCAAATTCGAACATGATTAATCCCCTTGCTATTTCCTAATCTCCTCAGTGAAGGAACAAGTCTGAGTTGGAAAAGTGAATGCTTCTATTATTGTCTTCTTTATTATTCAGAAATTTTGAATAAAAATTTTTCCAACACTTTCAACATTCTTTTCCTTTAAAATTTATCGTAAAAAATTAAAAATTGAAAAGTGACATGTAAAAACATATAATGTTTGTTCCAACAATAAAAAACGTTTTTTTAATTCTTGAAAACAATAATTTTTATTGAACAGTCATATTGACAATTTTGGTATTAAAAAAAATCCTTTCGTAAAATTTCAAATTGAAAATCATTTTTCATATACAAATATACAATAAATCGTAACAGATTTTAATGTTCAAGCTTTTTATCTCACAGATTTTCCAATCGTCTTTTATTTTTTGAAAAGTCTTTATTATATAATGTGCTTTTCAAAATATCACAAATGAAAAAAAAAATGAACCTTTAATATATAATTCTCTTTTAAAAAAAAAAAGAAAAAAATATTTCAGATCAACAATATATTTCGTTGATATCTGTTTTTTCCATCCATATTTTCAAAATATGCTTTTTTATCTGGAATGTTTATTTTTTATGGAACATATGGTGCAATATATTTCACTTCAAACATTTTTGTTTAAAAATTTTGCATATTCGATGCACTTTTTGAGATCAAAAAACACAATAAGAATTGGGTCCATTTTTTAGCATTCGTGAAATGTTGGAAAACTTTTTGTTTTGATTTCAATGATGCCTGTTTACAGATTTGAAAATCAAATAAATCTTGAAAACTAATAAAGTTTAAGAATGTTATGAGTAAAGCATTTTTTCATTCTTTGTGCACAAAAAGCTTGAAAGTCCGTATTTTCCCCCATATATTCGAATATTTGTTTTTCTTTTGTTTCATCACAGTGCAGCGAAGCAAGTTGTGAACGTATTTTCTCGAGAATGAAAAGAATAACTGGAGACAACAGACACTTTTTTTCATTTTACACTCTCAATGCATTGCTTTTGATATTGTTTTTCAAACATTTTTCCAGCAAACCCTTTAAAAGAATGTTTTATAAATTCTTTCTAAGCAAATTCATGTAATCATTCCAATTTCAGTCAAATCCGGATTTTATCATATCGGTTTTTGCACAACTTTTTGTGACTATATCCGATTGTGATTATACACAATGATGCTTTTCACAGAAAAAAATAAAAAGAAATTTAGGAAATTATTTATATTGGGTCGATTTTTGGTTTTATTTAATTCGTCACAAATAACTTTTTTCACTTACGTAAATAGTTTTCATTGTTTAAACACATAATTTGATCTGGTTTTTACGTTATTAAAAAAAATCAAAAAATGTAAAATTTGATCAAAAAATCGATTTTTCATTGAAATAATCACCCATAATCATAAAAAATGTGATTACACATTTTTAGTCCCGTGATTATACGTGAAGGATAATGAATGAACAATAGACCAAAAATGTGTGTACATAGAAAAATGTGATTTTAAACGAATGTGATTATATTCGATGTGATTATATCCGGTTTTGACTGTATTTCCTTCTTTCTTTAAACATGTTAAAAGTGTAGCTTCCGAGTGGAATTGTTAAATAACTCTTGTTGAGTTTCTGGAATTTATTTTTTTCTTTCATCTCTGCATGATTTCACTTCGAACTTCACTTTATTTGTTTCTTTCGAATTCCACGGTGACACAATTGAACGGAAAATATCCTAACATCTTTTTTCATAAAACAAATATGCTTTCATTTCCGAAATGTTCAATCTCTTCCATAAAACTTTGACTGAGGCGTTGTATCGAAAATCATTAGAATACAAAAGCAAAAATATCAATATGAAAAATGAAAAAATACAAACATTTGAAAGTGGCGAAATAATGTTTCTTTTGTTCCATCATTGTTGAATACAGAATAACTTTTGTGATTTGAATATTCCTTGAAAAAGTCAACCAATTCTTGAACGTTCTTAATTTCTGTATCGTGATCCAAATTCTTCTCCAAGCACTTTGAAAGGTAACCAAATTCTCCATCACTCTCACACTTTCCATGCTTTTCACAAAAGAAAAAGAGAGTTGAACTCTTTCCACGAACCAACGGTGATGAATTAGAAAGCAGATAAAACATGACATACGAATTTCTGAAGTGGGGACCTGTGCAGCACATGAAATGGAATGAGGTGATTTTATCGAATATAGAGTCGATGAGTGTTTCACACAAACACTCAATTGCAAATCTATCATCGTGCGAGAGATTATTTGAAAAATAGTTGAACACATTCTTGTTTCTGTTGCCATCAGCATCAATCAAATCAGCAACAACACAAAACTGTGAAATTACTTTTTTTCGTAAAAATCTTTGCTTTTCGCATTTCTTCTGATTAAATCACTCCAGTTTTCTTTGTAATCAAATAAGATCAGCGCTTTATCATTCTTCAATGAATCTTTCAGACTGTGAAAATGCTTCTGCTGATTACGCGCATAGAGTTTATGCTTTTCTGTTAACTGCATTGTTGATAATTCGTTTGGAGTAAGACATTCATTTTTTGTCTTCAGAGCTTTTTCTTTTTTTTTACAGTGCCTGATATTTTTCGCACAAGTCACACAGGTCCGAGCGTCTCTTCGCACGCTTCAAATGCCTTGTCCTTTTGTAAAATGTGCTGAGAGACATTTTGATGTTTTGCTTCAGAAATGACTCGTATAGCTTCTTTTTTGTCACATTGATAATTCTAGTCAATTGTTTTTTATGCAATTAATTATTCAATGGAGGAGATTTATCGCAGGAGCCAGAAGAATGACAATTTTCAGTTGGTATTGTGTTTATTTGTTCGAACTGTGATGTGAAAGTCTGTGAATGGTCAATATTTGTTTCCGTTCGTATGCCCATTATTGAATATGGAATATTTGATTGCTCAAAATAATTATTTGGGTAATTCTTTTTGAAAAGTCGCCACAGATCAAAAATTCATCCCATGAAAGTTAATATAAAACACTCCGTTCCCATTACACAAATGAAAATATCGAACTTTCACAATGATGTTTGTTGGCTTATAACAAACTTCTTCATAAGAAGATATATTCTATTTCAAAAAATTATGTATCAATTTTTTTGATCAAAATTTAAATATCATTTTTTCGATGAAAAAGAGTTTCACTTGATTGACACACTTTACAATTGTTTGTCAATGAAATGATCAAGGTGTGTTTCGATTTTCTATCTTCAAAATTCTGAGATTCGTAGATAAATCAAATTCTTATTTGATTAAAAAATTTTTTTGCACAGAATGTACCTGGAATTTTAAAATTTGCGTAAATTACTCCCACAAGTTTGATAAAGATGAAAATTATACATATCAAAAGGTTTTCATTTAGCTTTTATATAAATGTTATATTTAATAATTGTTGTAAAATTATTCATTTTTTATACTTGACAAATTCGTAGCTTATAACGGAGAGCCTAACATGACATAAATGGCGATGTGGGGCTGAACTTTAGACCCATTTGTGAGGAAGGAAGATCTTTTGTTGAGGGTTGTTAAAAATACCAGAGCGATGCAATATTTGTTTCTTCAGTTGCAGGTAATGACACAAACAGCGAGCCATGAGGAGAGTTCAACATGCCTTGTCGATCATTGAATCAGGGAGTGCAACACATTATTCCTTCATCGTATTCTCAGCTGTTTGTTTCGGAGGAAACAATCGTGAACGGGGAATGCTAAGCGAAGGATGTGATTTTCCACTCGTTGCAATCTCAGTCAGCTGCTTCAGTGCATCTGAACTCAACAATCGATGGCAATATGGGAAATCTCATTGCAACCTCAGAGAATGTTCGGATCGAAAGTGTAAAATTCAACTTTGTTCGGTTTTTTTCTTATTCTGGAAGTTTAATCATTCAAAAAGCAAATGGCCAGCTCTTTCTTTCATTTGAAAACGTTTCTTCTGTTTGTGAAGCAGATATGATTCAGCCTATTGCTCTCAATTCAATGTTGCTGAAGATAGAAAATGGAATTCTTCATGTTGACAACTACACAATAACGTTCCATTCATTCAAGAAGCCATCTTTTCTGCTAAATGGAAATGAGATAGAAATTACAAGCATGAAACTGAAATAAATTGCATCAACCACTTATTAATTCAAACTTAGCAATTGTGGAAGGATTGTATTTATTTGAGTTGTTTCAGATAGAGTGAAGATGTCCTTATGCTGTGTCCTTGTGATTAACAGCTCAACTTCAGGAACAGTTTCCATTGGAAGCTCATCATTCAAGAATTGCTCAAGGAATTCGTAAGTAGCTTCAATTCTTTTAACTTCTTCTTCCTCTTCTTCTTCTTCCTCTTCCTCATCCTCTTCCTCTTCCTCCTCCTGTTCTTCTTCTAACTCCTTCTTCTCTCAAATTCTCCAAAAATGATCGAATATCATTGAAGAAAGAAGGAAAAGAGGGAAAAGAAGAAGGTTACGACGAGATAAAAACGCTGATGAAAATATTGTTTTGGAAATTTGATGGTTGATCATATCCAATATCAACCAAATGATCGGAGCGCATTGCTTAATTTCATCACTTTCCATTCAGTATTTGTTTTCAACAGCAATGAAGAAACAGATGTTGATGAATAATTGAAAAATTTTTTTCACTCCATCTACAATGCCATTTTCTTGTGTAACTTCATCTCTCACGAAGTGCACAAGCACACACTGTCCTTCTTTTTTCTTCACCATCGACTGCACATCCTCCACAGCTGCAGCATCACCATCCCTTCAAGCAGCCGCGCAATATGAAACAGCGCCTACCGCTCTTCTTTCTTCTCTTCCACCGACTGTACAACCTGCACATGCAGCTTCAACCCAAAACATTCCCACATCACATTCGATACTGCATGAAAATCCTACTCCAAGTTGACCAACACCTCTTGCCGACTTCACAATCACATAATTCAAAGACCGCGATAGAGGCTCTCACCGGTCAACTTCAACGCAAATATCAGGAAGCTGCTTCTTCCCTGAAGTTATTCAGTAGAAACACCATAAACATAGACGCATCTGCATACGTCTTCTCAGATTGTATCCCATCAAACAACCAAAAGACATTTTAATTTCTTCTCCTACACCTCTTCTAACACCATTCAATTATCAGGAAAACCACAATTCACCTCAAATTTACTCTTTCCGCACAAATTTCTCAAACAGCTTCATCTCTGCAAAGTCCATCCGGAACAGTTCTTCCCCATTCATCCTCGCCCACAGCACAGCTTCGCTCTTCTTCTGCACGGCTTGCTTCTCCCCCAGCCACATGAACGCAAACTCCCCAAACCCCTGCCTCTCCGCTCCCGCCCTAGTCTGTTGCGATCTTGTATCCGAATATCTACAGAATCTACATCAGCTTCCACACTAGCTACGACTGCAGACCTATCTTCAGCAACTTCAACAAACGCTTCATCTGCCCCAGACAGCCCTGCTACCGATCCACCAGGCGAAGTCACAAGCCACTCCGACTCTTCACGTTCTCTGCTGTCTGTCATATGCTCAAGAAGCATGAACAGTCACTGCACAACATTCGCCTTCCCTTCATTTTTCTTTGCCACTGTTTGAACCACAGTTTACATCCAATCATCCCCCTCTCTCTCTTCGGATCATTATGCTGATGCAGCGGAATCCCCTACTGCGCGCTTGCATTTCTTTCTGCTGCCTTTTCACACTCCTCTTCTTCCTCGTATTCAACACCTTAACTTCTGTTCCTCTTCCTCCTTCTTCCTTCATCCATCTCTCTCTCCCCTTTCTCCTCTGCCACGCCTTCCCTGATCCCGCCAAAGTCCACTTGCACCACATGTTCTTCCAGCTTCTTCACCTTTCCGGGAGTTCATTAAGTAACCTCTTCAAACGAAGCTTAAATATTCATCTATTCCTGCTTCTTTTGCGCAAACGACATCTGCTGCTTTACAATCACCTCATTGAACAGCGCCTTCTGCATGCTTATCATCTGCTTCTGCAATTTCGACAACGCAATTAGCATCTTCTATTCATTCTCCATTTTGCTACTCTTCTGTCTCACAGTTTCATCCACTCCTCCTCCACATTCACCACCATCACTGGCCTCAGCACTGTTCTTCTCCAACCTCTTGCTTGTCTCTGACTTTGTTCCTTCACTTCAGTCTCCTCCTCCATCACCACAATTTGCCTCTCTCGCTACACTTGCCAGACTCTGCACTTTCACAGAAAGCTCCTTCAAGCTTGGATTCGGGCCAAGCATCACAGCACTACCATCTCCGATACTCGAGGAAAACTTCTCGTGGTGCTTTTCACGCAGCCCCGAAGGCAAGATCAACTAAGCTGAAGACGGAGCCATCCTTCCACACACAGAAACCGACGAAGAAGACGTGGCAAGCTTCAATCCCGATCTCACGAGAGTAACAGCGCTGTCCACACCCACAACTTCGTCATGCTGCAATCTAAACTTTTCCTTCATTATCACCGCATCCAAAAGTTCATTCTTCTCCTTCATTGCTACCAGCTGTTCATGCATCTCCTTCACCTGCTTCACCTCTGCATTGAACATCTAGCTTAGCTTCGAAATAATCCTGAAGAAAAAGAAGATATTGTTCTTCTCCTGCAGCTGCTCTGCCAGCCCGCCCAGTCGCTTCGCCTCCTTTTCCTTTTCCAACTTCTTCTTCTTCTTTTCTTTCTTCCTGCAAATTCAGCACAATCGCTGCAGGCGACAGAACCACATCTTCCATCATCGGCCCCTCTGTCCCACCGCCTCCAGCGCCTTTTCCACAATCTCTCCCGCTTCATTCACTGCAACCATTCACATCCTCATTTTGTTGCACAGCTTCATCACTCCGCATGCCTCGACTGCTTCTATCGGTTCGACAGCCATTCAATGGCCAATGGAGCCAGCGATGGATCAGGCGGATTGCAGTTTTGCAGGAACGCATCCACATCCACAGCTGTTTATATCGGCTTCTTCGACGACATCTTTCTCGGTAAGTCCTCAAGAAACGGGAGCAGAGCCAGAAGTTTAATGAAAAATATTTCACATTGAACGGACACAGCACGTTCTCTTCAGCAGAGCACTGAAAGCCAACACTGAAACCTCGCAGCATATACAACATCCTCAGCGACAGGAGCAGCTACATCCTCATAACCATGCAGCATTTGCAGCTCAGCTGTTTTCTTCACAACAATCCTCAGCCTCCTCTCGATTCCATTCATCGATGCTGCTTCAAGCGTTTATGAAGCCTCCACCTTCGAGGCATCTGAAGGGTAAATTGCACCTGCAGACGAAGATGCAAATAACTGAGCATTTTCTGTCACCTTCTTCTCTTCGCTTATTGGATTACGGAATGGAAAAGAAGATCTGCGTGCTGCTCCACTCGAAGAAGACGAAGAAGACAAAGGCGCTGAGCGAAGAGACAACTGAATCGCTTCCACTCCCACAAGAAGCTTTTTGATGCAACTCATCACACAAAATTTCAGTGTCTTTCGTGGCACAAACACAAGATCCATGTTCAAATTAGAAACGTCAATCATCACCGAAATCTCATCTTTCTTGATTTGATGGAAAAGAAGGAACAAGATTTCTTTTGGAAGGGAATTGAAATGAGAAGAAAAAGATGAGCAAAAAAGCAAATGAGTATTTGAAAGCTTTTAAAGATCTGACTCATGATTTAATTCAAAACATGAGAGACCATTTCTCTTTCGAATTTTATATAAAAGAACATTTAATTTTGAGAAATTACAAGTTATTCTTCATTTATTTCTTATAACCTTAATAACTGCTCAATATTAACAACTTTTTGAATTTTTATTAATTTCAATGAGGAAAGAATAGATGAAAATTTCCTATTTAATAATTTCTTTTCAAAATATTCAAATTAAAACAAGTGAAAATCTATCTGTTATTTAACATAGGAAAATAATTGAAAAGGAGTTTCTGTTCAAAAAATCAAAACGTGTAATACGAACAGTTGAAATGAAAACATAGAAATATAAACAAATTATTCAGTTGCTTCAAAAAAACAAGACAATAATATTTAATAACATAAATATGATTAAACAGTAAAAATAATATATGAAATTTGTTTCAATGAAACGCAATATTTGGGGATAGGTGATAAAACTCAATAGAATAATTTTTTGCAATATATAATGGTAACGGAATGATCAACATTTTTTGATCATTTTTGATCTGATTTTCAGATCAGTTAAACGTTTGCGACTTTTCAAAAAGAATGACCCATTTGTTGTCAAATGAAAGTCATTTATTGATTCATCCAATGTGGATTGCCTCATCGCATTATTCTGATCGGAGTTGAAAATAATTTCGTTATTTGTTTGATTATTTAGTGAAGAAGAGATCGAATTCGATTCGGAAGAAGAAGTTGAACTTGAAATGGAATTGGCTGCAGATGAGTTGATTGCTTGAGTTGATGGAAATGAAGCTTCAGAAGGATTATGAAGTAGATTTGAAGGTTTTTTTCGTTGAATGAAAAGTGCTTGACTTTCAACAGTTTTATTTACACGTCCCACCAAGGTTGATTTCTTGCAATTTGATTGACCCAAATGAAGTGAATTTGTCGGGGTTGTAATCGGCTTTGAAGAGACATCTGCATGAGAATTGAATGCTGTTGGATAGGATTTGCTTTGACAAGTGACTTGAGGAGATTTGGTTGCAGCATTCGCAGAATGAAGTGGACAAGGAGACAATGAATGTATTTGATTCATGGTTGGAGTATCGCATGATTCAAAACAAGTTTGTTGTTGATGTGAAGAGGAATTATTTCCGGATTGAGATTCTGTATAGAGATTCACTGAATGTGGATTGTTGTTGTTCTGTCCAGGGATGTATTCAGGAGATATCAACAAATTAGGAGAGAGAGGAGAAATTAAAGTACTTTCCGAAAATTAATTGACATTCTTGTAAATCAACATTATAGGAATACCATTATTATACAAATTGTTTTTGGCTGTTGTTGAAAAATCGCTTTCTATCAAAGATATAATGTTATCATTGCATATGAACCACTTTCCTTTTGGTTGATTTTCATCCTGTTCGAAATTGTGATTATTTCTGCAAATGCTATAGAAATGTCCCACATCTGTGTTTCCGGTGTGAAACAATATCGCTAATAACGTGTAGTTTTTCGATTCGGTGTCATATTTGCTTTTGACTTTAAGTTTTCCAGAAATCGAAAAGAAAGAAATGAGCTTGTGTATTGGATAATTCATATTTTGTGAATGTTCGAAAGGTTCGATCGAAAAAGAAATAATATCTGGAAATGATTTGATGTCAAAATATGTTGACTGAAATGTGTTCCTATTGCATTTTTCGCAAAACGCCTCGCAGACATTCATTTCGTCTGATTGATTAAACATGTGATTATTCAGATTGTTAATTATATCACAATTATGAAGTCGAATTAATGGAGTCATCTCAAATGCTCCACCGATTTCAGATTGACATATCGAGCATTTTCTTGAAAATTAGATCTTTGCATTCATTTTGTTCGTTAACTCTGGAGTGACTGAAGATAATTCTTGAAAAACAGACAGAAATACTTTGCAAAATTCTTGCTGCTCTCCAAGCATCAGGTTATGTTTTTTGAACAAGTTGGAAACAAAGCTTTTATTCCATTCACTAAACTGCCGTTTGCAGTCTCTTTTGAAGATTGTGGAATCATTTTAAACGATTGAATGTAACTGGCGAACCAAAGATCCAATTTTTCCTCTCCGAATATTCATTTTTAAACAAGCATTGTAAATTGTTCGAAAAATTTGAATAAGAGACGACAAACAACAAGTGTATCCGTTGTTTTCTAATAAAGAAAACATGCATTTTTCACTCAATTCGTCTTCTTCTCCCATTTCGGAAATGATTTCAATCTCATCATCGATAATTATTGGAGATGAAATAATTTCATTTTGATATTAATTCGAATTGGATGAATGATCCGTATCCTCCATGATGTTTTGGAATATTTGTTCACTTGAGAATGTTGGCTTATAGGCGGCAATCAGAAGCATGGAAATAGTTGAAGATATGAATCTCGAAGAACTGCATCCAGGCAAATTGCAATTTATTTGTTCGTCGTTTATAAGCAGATCCACATCTTCCTCCATTCATATTTCAACACTTTTTGTTTTTTATGATGGTTGATGAAAAGAAGTTATTTCACAACTTTCCTCGTTGGTGGTGAAGAAATTATTCAAAGGATCTATATCAGGTTCCATGCAATCATCACTTCTGATGATAGAAAAATCATCATCATAATTAAAAGTTTATTCTTTTTTTGAAGGTTCAATATCAAATGCATATGTGATAAAGAAAGACAAACTTTTTTTAACTTATTAACTCCTCTCACACATTCTGGTGATTCTGTTGAGTTCTCTAATAAAAACTTTTGGATTGTCAATTCATCATTTTCGCTAAATTCTAAAAAATGTAAAAAAAAATTAAGAAATAATTCAAAAGATAGAAATAATACATTAAATGAATTAAATACTGGATCTAGAAGGCAGTATAGGAGGCTTGGATACTTTTTCAATGATAAAATTGCAATCTGAGCTGTGCTGCTTTGCATGATGGTATTTTCCAAGTGATAAATCGAATCCGAATTCCTTCAGTTGCTGGAAGCTGTATTCATGGCACACAGTTTTTAACAAAGCGACTTTGCTGTGAACATTTGTTTCATTGTAATTAACACTTGCTATTTTCAAAACTGCGTATTTATTTTTTTCTTGATAAAAAAAAACAAGAAAATACTTCAAAACGGAAAAACAAATTACTGTTATTCAATCCTTCGAAAATTTGATGAATTTCCGATAAATACATTTTGCCAGTGTTTGTATGCAAGAACATATACTCGAACATTTGCACAGTGTCATTTGCAGATTTTTTCTTCATGTAATTCCATATATCCTTACACTTTTCACTTTTTCTGGATGATGATAGGTCAGAAAACCGAATCCTGCAGTCTTTTGATGCTATTGCCGTGAAAAGTTTTCAGGAAATGAAGTGAAGCAAACAACGGGTGCTCACAAAATTATTTCATCCGATATTTTTCATATTTGAAAATGGCTTTTCTGATGAATCTGAGTTCGTTGTTTTGCATCTGTCTATCCAATTGCAAAGATACTCGAAGCACAAGAAGTCTCTGAAACTTCCACATTGTTTCACAAAGAAGTATTTTCGATTTCATCTTTGCATTGAAACAATATTTATTCAGTTCGGGGAGATTCAAAATAAGCACATTTTCATCAAACAAATAACTTCAAAATTTTTGAAATGTACAATACTTTTTGCGAAACCAAAGGATTTCAAAAATATTGCATCAACAATAACATAAACATGATTTGTGAAATTCAACTCTTTGGCTGGACTAATAAATGTCGCAATATTTCATTTGTCTTCGCATTTGATGCTTTTTACATATAAAACAATACAAAAGATGGATTGCTTCATTTCTCACATTAATTCTGTAAATCCGTTTTATTTCCGATATGAGTCAACCGATATGGTGAATTTGAGTTTTATTTCCAAAGACAATGTTTCCTCTTCCAATCTCTCTTTTTAATCTGATGATTTTATTCCTATGATTTTGAGGAATTTAATCAAGGTAGTTCTTGCTGTTTCAACAACAAACAATTTTCGATTGTTTTGAAAGAACAAAAGTGAACAGATAAAAAATAGCACCTTCAGAAACGGTTCATGCGAAACATTTGAGAACAGTGATTATCGAGGAAAACATTCATCTTTACAAAGTTCAATGAAAAATTGCCTCATTCATTCATGAGTGAATGCATTTGAAGGAGGGATTTCAAGCGGATAGAATTCTTCACAGACTCAAATTTGGTAGAACCAAGTTACAAACAGAAAAAAAGAAAGATTTTCTCTCAATTTAAACAATTGTTGAATTACAGCAATTCAATCATTTGGCTGCGAAAATGATTTAAACGTTGTGTTTAATACATATTTTGAAACAACTAACTATTCTTCATTTCTTGTCTCAGCGTGTTTACTATCTATTATTATCTAACTTATTTCACTCTGCACATAATTCACTCTTGACAATGTCTTGTTAAAGATTTTTGGGTCAAAATTTTCTCAAAATTTGCAACAAAATCGCAACAATCATTGTAATTGCTTTCCTTTCATGTCCTGAAAGAAATCATTTCCATCAGCAGATGTTCAAGCTGTGCTTTCGTTAGATCAATGATGCAACTTCAATAAGCCATTTATTAGCAAAGCGTTCTGGGGTTCTTTTCCTAATGATTTCAATTCACTCAGAAGTTTTCATGTGTCTCTCTTTGACTAAGAAACATTATTGTTCCTCTTGATAAGCCTCTCTTTGCATTCCATGGCACCATTTCTTCCTGATAATTTTTTTTGTTTCTTTCATTCATCCAAAAATACTCATTTTCAAAGTGTGTGGCATGTTTTCTCCTTATTGTCCTCCATTTCCTTAATATTTCTTCTCCTTCTTCTTCTCCTTCTTTTCCTTCGCCTTCTTCTTTTTTTTTCTTCTTTTTCTTCTTCCTCCTCCTCATCATAATTCTCATAATCATTTTCTTCATCATGTTCTTCATCATAATCATCTTCTTCGTCTTCTTTGCTGGGATCGTCATTTGGCATTTGATTCATTTGAACTTTTAGCGCTGACAGAACAGCATCATTTTCTGTTAGCGAAGGGAAAGGCAGGGATCCCACAAAAACGGAGTCAATTAACTTTGAGGGAATGTAATTCGGCATAGGTGTATTTAAGGTCCTTTATCAATTCTTGATTATTCTATAAAATAATATGATAAATAAAAAGCATATTTAATAGTAAAACATTTGTATGGACAGGAATTTTGAAATTCTTTACGATCCTTGAGAAAAAACTATTTTGAATAATCACCCATAAATTTGAGTATTATTTCAAATTATTGATAAAAATTGATAATTTTAAAATAATAAGCTGCTGGAAGGTCATTTATTATTATATACTCATATTGCATTAATTAAAATTTGAGAAATAAAGCATTTACAAAAACAAATTAAAAAAATCAAAATTCTTTGATCAAACCCACAATTATATTTTGAATTATTAAAAAGAAAATTTTGCTTTTCTGCATGATATAAAGTATTAATGTTTCATATTATAACGTTGTCGATACTAATTATTTCCAACCTTTCATAGAGAGATAATTAAATACAAAATTAACTCAGACTGCTTTCACTTTGCTGCATTAAATTTCAAAGATTGTTTTTGTTTGTATAAATTGGTTTTCGATCTGCATAAGACGCGATGGATGATCACCATTGATTGTGTAAATTTTTTGTAAGGTTTTAGCTTTTAAAAGTTAATTTGATATATTTCTATATATATTTTTTTCCATTTTTTGCTTTTTTTTCAAATGCGAAAGATAATTGTTTTCTTTTTGTTCATTGCCAGTCACTTTTCAAATTGATATAGCTTTTATTTTTAGAAAATGAATAGATTTGAAATATCAATTTTTTTATTACTTAATTTAATATTATCAATAAAAAATGTATAAGAAATTTCTTTTACTCCGAATTCCATATAGTTATTTCATATAATAAATATCAAGCGCTCTCTTTCAAGGCATATTCTTTCAAATAACTGTTTCAATTATAAGAGCTCTCAAAAATAACAACAAAATTTATGTCAATTCGATGATTCCTTTATACACAGTCAACTTTATTTCCTTCTTTAAAAATAGCATCACTCTTTTTCTTCTTTTTTACATGAAGATCAACATGAAATTGAGCAATTATCTTCAAAAAGAGACTTTTCAACACAAAATGAGTTGATCAAACAAGATGAATGCAAAAAGGAGATTGAAACAGAAAAGAATGAAACAAAACATCAACAACATTCTTCTGATCATTTAGAGTCATCTGAAAAAGAACAAGAAATAGAAAAAGAGATTTCATTCTCCAAACAAAGAAAAATTTAATGAAAAAGAAAAAGAAAACGAAGAAAACGAAGAAAGAGAAGAAAGAGAAGAAAGAGAAGAAAGAGAAGAAAGAAGAGAAGAAGTAATTAAAGAAGAAGACCTATCATCTTCTCTGCATTCTTCTCATCTTCCATTGCTTGACAAACGAAAGATAGATGAAATAATCCTCCGCAAATTGAATCTGTCGATGCATTCTACCACACGCAAATCAATCACATTTTATGCCTCTTTGTTGACTTCTCCTCATTTTTCTTCACATTCTTCTTCTTCTACTACTCATTCTCTTTCTGCTTTTCCTCATTTATTTCCTTCTCCTCCTTCTTCTCAACTGCTTCTGAGCCGCTCTGTTCTTGGCAGGAGATATACACAAAAAATGAGTGAATTTAAAACTCCCAAAAGGAAATTTGCAGTGCTCGGCTTATCAAAAGCCCAAAAGGATTGCAGCAGCAACAGAATAAGAAGAAGAAGAAGAAGTGATCTGCACAGAACCTATTTGAATGAAGGCTCTTTGTTCTCTTCAATCGCTCCTCCTGCCTCTCAATCTGCCTTTCAGCATTCCTTTTCATCATTATCATTATCATCATCATCTTCTTCTTCTTCTTCTTCTTCTTCTTCTTCTTCTTCTTCTTCTTCTTCTTCTTCTTCTTTTTCTTCTTCTATTATAAAATCCAGACATAGCACAATCACCCATTTTAATAATGACCAAACAACTTTCATTTTGTCTTCCACAAACATTTCAAACATCAAACGAATTGAAAATAGCAATGAAAATTTCAATGAAATTTACAATATCAAAAGTCCAGCTGTTCTTTTGGCTTCTTCTTCTGCTTTTTATTCACTCAAAAATTGCTATTTCTAAAATTACCAGTCAAATTCATTGAGCGGAGGAGCAATCAATGTCGAATTAGATGAAAACACAAAGGTTGAGGTGAAAGAGCTATCTGCAGTTAAATGTGGATACGAAATCGGAAGTTCTTCTTCTTCTTCTTCTCTTTCTTCTTATTCTTCTTCTTCTTCTTCCTCCTCCTCCTCCTCTTTTTCTTCTTCTTCATCTTCTTATTCATCCTTAAATCTCCCTTCCTTTCTGGTGCTCTTCTTTGTTCAGACAACTTCCATCAGAGACGGAGCAGCTGCCTCATTTCGGCGGCATTTCGGCCAACTTGGCTATCCTCCTCAGTCATTTGTGGTGATTGACTCAACTGAGACAGCTTCTATTTCAATTTCTTCTTTATTTTCTTCTTCTTCTCATCCTCTTCCTCTTCATTCATCAACAACATCATCTTCTTCTTCTTCTTCTTCCTCTTCGTCTTCTTCGTCATTTTTTTCTTCTCAACAAAACACATCACAGTCATCATCTTCCTCTTCCTCTTCTTCCTCTTCTTCCTCCTCCCTCTCTCCCTCTTCTTCTTCTCCCTCCTCCTCTTCTTCCCTCACCCTCTCCCTCTCCCAGCTCGCCACCATCCGAGACAGCACCCGCCTCTTCCTCCACTGTCTGGCTCATTCTCTCTCGCGCGTCTCAATGGCTGCACGGAAGCAGGTTTACTCCACACTCATTCCGAGTCGCATCTTCGATGCAGTAACGGCGGTACAGCTGAACAGAATCGCAAATGATATTTCGCCAAGAAAACACATTCTGATATTTTGTTCATCGTGCAAGTGCTCAGACGAGACAGCGAGGCTGTTTGGGGAGAAGGTATGGGAGGAATGAAAGAAAAAAAAAGAGAAAGAAAAGAGAGAAAGAGAGAGAGGAGGGGAAGGTGGGTTTGAAGAAAAGGGGTGAAGGTGAAGAGAAAATGTAGTATTTTTTTGTTTTTTAATGTGCTCTTGCTATTCGAATGAGTTAAAAGAGAATTAGATAAAATTTTGATGTTTTTGTGAATCAAATGCTTTTCAATTGTATCGACTTTATTTTTTCATGTACTTACATTCTATCCATCTCTCTCTCTCTCTCTTTCTTTCTTTCTTTCTTTCTTTCTATTTTTCTTTCTTTCTTTCTTTCTGCTCTCCTCCACTGCTCTTCTGGTGACATTTCCATCGTAACCATCTCAAATGCTTTCGGGTCTTTTCTGATGTAATCATTCACAATCTCTCTCAGATCTTAGTTTTCTTTCTTTGCTTTTCCCCATCTAATGGTCACAATAATTGTGTCGCTCTGATGAATCGTAATAAATCCAATCAGATTAGTATCATTTGTGTTGTTGCACAAATCTCTTCCATATATTGCATCACTGCGATTGTAATTGTCTTCTCGAAAATCAAACTGAAATTGTTTTTTATTGATCAGTTATGCGATGTTGAAGCATTCAAAATAAATACCATTTCCCACTCTTGCTGTACTTGAACTGAATTTCATTCCCGTAAATATGAAATTCATATCCCCTCTTTCCTTTGTCGCCAGATACACTCCTCCTCCTTTTCCTGAACGAGTGATGCAGCTGCATTGACTGACTTTGGACTTTATCATCTTCGTTGATCCTCATGTGCCCAATGTGAAGGATATTTCCCTTCCTTATTTTCTTATTTCTATCTTATCTTCAATGTTCCATTTTGATAAAGAGATAAAGATATGATTTATTTAGTTTCAAGTTATCATATTTGTATAATAATAATTAAAAAAGATTAGCAAACGTCCATCTGTATTCAAAATGAATTTGTAATTCTATCCAATAATGCCGGATTCATACAGTTTCACATTGAATTCATAAAGGCTTCATAATCCAACAACAACACTTAAACAAAAACATAAGATTATCTTTTTCAATAACCAGTGCATCCAATTAACAAATAATTATATATTTAATTTATCATTCATTCACAAAAGTAAACTCCATCCATCGAACAAAAAAGACTAAATTTTCTTTTTAAATTATTCAAAATATAATTGTGGGATTGATCAAAGAATTTTTATTTTTTAATTTGTTTTTATAAATGTTTTATTTGGGTGTTTTTTTTTGATATCATAAAAAATTACGAAGTTTGATCATAAAAAATTTCCATTAAGGGTGGGGTTGATTAGAAAAATGAAAGTGATGAACTCACGAATATATTGCTAAAATTATTATTATATTTATTTATTTATTGATTTTAATTTGTTTCCAATTGTTTTTATCACAAATTTTGAAAAAAGTATTAATTTTTATTCAAAAAATTACAAAACTGAGCAAACAGAACGAAACAAATGTTCACTGGTATTTTAAACATGAAAACAATAATAGCAATATGAAATCAATAATTTTTTGATATGAAAATTAGTTTTATGATGTTAATGCAAAGAAATTATTTTATTAATTTTGAAAATCTTAAAACATTTGTAAAAAATATACAATTTTCAAAAATTAACATCGAAAAAGATAATAGTTAAACAAGATATTTATCAGATATACAAATGTTTGCTGTTTGTTTTTCTATAAAAGTAAATAATACTTTGAAGAAGTTATTAAAAAAATTGATCAAACAATTTAAAAAAAAATTGCAATGAAATAATAAATAAATAAAAGGAAATTGGGGAATTTTCACTTTTTTTAACTTAAAAAACTTCTGTCACATAACAATTCTCATCTCTTCTGCCTTTTTTATTAAACCTTCTTTGTGAACTAAGTCCCTCTTTTATCGCTTCTCTTTCAGCTAATCTGCTTTTGTCAAGCTGCTCCTTTTCAATGCTGACCTTCCCAAACACACCTTGTATATGCAATGGCTGAGGTGGTAGAAGTGTATGTACCTCTTTACAACTGCATCCGCATTTACTGCAATCTCCTTTCATTCATTGTTTAAATCAACCTGCTCTTCCTTCTTTCTCTTTTTTTAACGTTTTTTTGATGTGAAATATTCCCTATTTTTTTTGATCGACTATCATTATAATCTCAGATTCTTTCTTCTGTGCTCTTCCTGCTTTATCTTTCATGCTCTCCCATATCAACCTCTACGCCCCTGGTGCTGCCTCTCTCATCTTTGTGTTCGATGTTGACTCCAACAGCTCTGTCGTGTATCTCATTTCCACAAATCTCACCACTGCTTCTTGCAACGTTGTTCTTCTCAATCCTCTGAGTAATTTCCATTTTCTTCTTCTTCTTCTTTTGTGTATCTTTTTCCTTTTGCTTTTCCCCCGTTGAACCTCTTTCTCTTTCTCTTTCGATTTATCTCTCGTTAATCTCCACTCTCTCAATTCTCTTCTGAAGCGATGAACAGCATTCAAGACAGAGTAGTTGAGGAAGAAGATGAAGAAATGGAAGAAAACGAAGGTGAAGAAGGAGAAAAAGAAGATAATGATGAAATAAATAAAGAAAACGAAAGGTTTTCGTTTCATTTGCTTTTCCTTGTATTTATTCCGTTGCTTCATTTGTGAATAGCTTTTGACCTACTTTTCTTCATTCTGAAACAGTCCATTTATATCATGAAACATAAGTTCTCAAACGAATAAACAGAAGAAAAGTTTATTTTAATTTCAATAAATAAAAATCAAGCTTTGTCCTGAGATTGATATTATCATCTCCCCTGTGCTTGTGGCTCGATCGCGAACGGCTGAAAGAGTATTTTTGAAGAATAAACCAAATTCGACTGTTTTTGCATTTTTATTTTGTTAACATTTTTGGATATTTTCATTCTTTGAAAAAGCACAAGCAGATGATATTGCTGATAAAGACAGACGAAGAGTTAGATTTGATGTTATTGTTATCGTCCTTTTTTCAAATGGAAGCAATGGAAAACAATAATTAGAAATATTCATATTCATCGTTCAGATCAAAGATTCCGTTTGATCAATTCTCATTTCTATGCTTCTTGCTCCGTTGCTTCCTCCTCTTGCACATTTATTATTATCCGCCTTCTTTCCCCTTCCAACCTTCTCATTCCCTTTCCCTTTCTTTTCCCCTTTCTTTTTCTCTTCCTCTTCCTTTGCAGCTTTTTTCATTTCCACTATCTATTTCTCTCTTCTCCATCTCTCTGCAATACTCCTCCTCACACGCCAGATGCATCAGTGCTTCATTTATATTTCTATTTAATCACTCTTAAAGATCACAAATAGCTCTGTCGATACAGCCACTGCTGTCTACATAAACAACAGCCATTCGAACTGCAGAATCAGCTGAACCAAATAAACTGTCACTCTCTCGTCTCCTCCACTTCCATCAGGTGCATCATCACAGCCAAACACCCCGTTCCTCTCAAAAGCAGCCATTAAAGATTCGAAGTCAAAAGCAGAAGTTCAAATTGATTGAAATTGAGCTTTTGTAAAACTTATTTGTAAAATACAAAGACGTTGCTTCCAAAAGTTGTAATGATGGCCGAGTGGATAAAACTCTCTTCCATATTTGGTATCAATATCAGATTTCAAAGTTTCAAGCAAAAAAAGACAGCTTTTTGTCTTATAATGTCACATTTGAACGCTCCTTTCCTTTAGACAATTCGTTATCTTTTAATCTTTTATTTTCCAAATTGTCCTATTCTCTGAGTTCGAATGTCTCCCGATCTCACTTCCTCCTCAACCTTTTATTTGGTACGTCACAAAAACCTCATTACAGTATCCCCACATGTTTTTATACGGCCCAGCTTCCATCGAGCACTGGCGTTCAGAGTAGGAGCAATTTTTAACACTGAGAATATCATTTCCATCCAGCCACAAGGCACAAATCCCTTCGAGAAAGGAAAAGCGACTTCAGAGTTGAGCGCAAGTTAAGTTGTCGGAGAAGAAATTGAAATGAGAAGGAAGTTCGAGAAAAAGAAAGAAGTGAGATTGTCAATAAGCAGAAGAGGATGGAATGGAGGGAGAAATGAAGCTAAAAGAGATTAAAGGTGAAGAAGAAGAAGATGGAGAAGATTTCTAAAGATGAGTTGCATTCAATGCTGTTGCATCATCATCAGAACAAATATCCTTTTCGTTTTCAGGTAACAAGTCAGAATTTTTTGCAGTTGAAGAAGGCCAGTCATTTACGATTGGATAGAATGTCTGTGCTCTGATAGCAATCAAGGTCGAGTCTTGGTGTTCATCTGAGCAGCAAATCTATAAAAATTATTGCTTTTAATCTCATCAGAATACATCGCAGATGAAGAAATAGATTGAACATTCAAATATATCTGGTTTTGACTTCGTGTGATGTTAATTTGAACTTGTGCACCGCCGCATTCATGATGGCAGAATCTTAACACTATGTTTTGCAGAGTAACATTCGCAAAGAAGTTGTCCATTGTAATCGAGACACACGAAGTCACAGAATAAGCAGACGCGAATGTTCCTTGTAATTCTATTTGAAAGCAATCTCTGATGAAAATGAGATGAAAGTGAGCTTCGATCATTTGGACGGTAGATTTTTTTCTTGTGCTTGATGAGATGCAGCCAAAGGATAGAGGAGGAAAAATGTTAGAATTGCAGTGGAAGTCTGGTGGATAGGAAAGAGAGATATATTCGAAGGAGGAGAAGAAACAGTGTAAATTTGAAGTGGAGAATGAGGAAAAGAATGATGGAAAAACAGGGTATTATTTAAAAAATGACTTTTGAAATTCACTTCCACCTTCTTCATTTATTGTTTTAATAGTTTGAATGACTGAACATGATAAAAACACAACTGCTTTTCCATCGAACAACAAATGGAAGGGATAGCAAAGCTTCGAAGCCTGATTCATACGAAGAGAAATAAGAAGAAAAGCACATGAGTCAACAATGAAGGAGTTTTCGCTTTGTACCTCGTGTGTTGAGAGACATCAACTGCAGATTCTTTCTATTGACACACATAACAAATGACCGAACTATGAAGATGAAGGAGACTGTGGTGGAAATTGTTGAAGGAGTTGAAGAAGGATAGGAAGAAGAAGTTGAAGGAGCAGAAGATAGAGTTGTTTTGTTTTATAATATTTTCATGAATGAATTAAAATATTATTTATTCGTTGTATCGTAAAAGTTGCAATTTTAAAAGTGACAAAAACAACGAAGTTATAATATGAAGAAGAAGAAGAAGAAGAAGAAGAAGAAGAAGAAGAAGAAGAAGAAGAGGAAGAAGAAGAAGAGCTTGATGAAGATGACGACACATCTTCTCTTCAGCAGTCCAACCTGCTCAACACACAAGCGCGCTTTGCTTTTAACTTCACATTCTTTTTTGTTATCCATTCATATCCACTCTCCCTGCCAGCCAGCCTTATGTTTCCTCTGTCCTCTCTTCAGTTGCTCCCACATAACTTTCTTCTTCTTCTTCTTCTTCTCATTCTCCTTTCATAGATCCTTCATTTTTTTATGATTTTGTTCTGTATGATACGAATATCTTCCCTTTCACACTGCGTTTTTCTTCCTCATTCCTCAATTTTCTTTCACAAGCTCGTTTTTTTAAGAAGAATAAGTTTTTTGTTCCAGTAGCTGGTCACTGCTGCTCACTTTTTGCAATGTTCCTGTTATCTCCCACACCCTTCTCTCAACCAATCTCCATTTCGCATTTCCTTCTCACCAACCGCTCCTTTCCCTCTTTCTCATTCCCCGTTTTTTAATCACTTTGCCGGTGAAATATGCTTCTGATACTCCTCTCACTGCTTCTCAAACCGTTTCTATCTCGCTGCCCCAGATGCTTCTGCACCATCTCTTCTTTTCCCTCCAATATGGCCGTGTCTAAAAATCCACTGAATGAATATCTCAAAGTCTAGCAATCCCAACATGCACCAAACAAGGAAAAAAATAAATGAATGAATACTCATATAAAAATACAAACAAATAAAAAGAAATAAAAAACAAAATAAGAAATAAAATAAACGTTCATATAAATTAATAAATGAGATATATTTTTTACTTTTCAAAAACCCATTTCACTCATTCACATACCTTGCATTGTTGCCAACAAGCTTAGTGAAATAAAATTTGTATTTCAATATGTTCCTTCTTTGTTCTCCTTTCTTTCTCTGATTTATCCTTTTTCAAAATGCTCAGCCCGATTCAGCCTTCCATCTGTCCTATCAAACGCTCTTGCTCCTCGACAAGCAAACACCTCGTATTTGTAATCTCATTATCGCACATAGATAGAAATCGCACTTGCAGCCACGACTCACCAGATAAACTTTCAGACCCATCTTCCTTTTCTGTTTCTGTCTCTGATAACGATTTGCTCAACAACCTTATCAAGGATGTTTCTCACAACAAATCCACTTCAAAATATCTTCTTCTCTCAAATGAACTCTATCCTCGTTCATATTTCCTTTCTCTTCCTCTTTCTCCTCCTTGTGCTTCTGCTGCGACTGTTTCTGCTCCATTGGCTTCTTGTTCCAAAAGCTTAAAATTAAAATCATCAAATGAAATCACTTTTCTTATTCTTCACGTTAATGGAAATATACAAATTAACATCCTGCATCTTTTCAAAAATATTTTCAACTGCAAACCCTGCTGCCTTCCAGAAGCGCTCAAAAAGCCATCTTTTCACATTCCTTGTTTGTCTGTATGCATTTAGTTTAATTGAAAAAAAACCATCGATAAAAAAATAATAGTGATAAGAAATAATCAAACAAAAAAATACACCTTAAATAAGGCAATGTCCTATTCGATGTTCCAATTCAATTTTCTCATTCTTTTCCTTCCGCTAAATATTCATCGATAGATCTTTTTTTTGAAAGAATACTTTTGCCATCAGAACTTATGAGCATTGATTGATAAATTCTGCAAGTGAAAAGGCTTTTGTTTTTTAGCCCAAGCCTTCCGTTAAATCGAAGCACCTGCCAGAATTGAAAGCCTGTTCTGTGACTGCATTTCTCTGTTCCATGCGTATGTAATCGGATCTTCCAAAAAAATACTTCCTTAACATCCATCCGTCTATCAGTCCTTTCTTTCTGTCCAACCCTTCCTTCTCCTCTCTCTTTTGGCTTTTTCGTCCAATTCACTTAAAGAATCTGGATGCAACAATTTTTACTCATTTCTGCAGACATGCATGTTCATCGTTAGACACTTTATAAAGCTTCGGACAAAGTTTGGAGCTGCTGCAGCTTCCAAAAGTATCTCCGGCTTGTCAACAAGGCATATCGAGAACCCGTTGATAAGGTAGCTCACGATGTTCACCATATGCATCCTCTTTGGGAGAGATGCACATCCAGAAACTACTCAGCATCGATGACTTCCTTTTTGTTTAGGTTCAGTCAGCTTCCTGAATAGATAAAGAACGACTATTAACACAGCGCTGTTCTGCACTTTCTCCTCGTTAGTCTAGCTGCTCAAACTCATCTTATCTTTCTTCGTTTCCTATTCGTTCTCCAAGATTGAGTTTATTCCTTTGCTATTCTACCGCTTAGCCTCCACATATGAATTAGACCTATCAGCTAACTTCTCCAGTGCGCTTTCAGGATTCTTCTCGCTTTCTCAATAAAAGATGTCTGAAGTGCATCTGTGTATATGTTGACAGCTCAACAAACACATAGTTTATGTAATTCAGAGCTCTTGTTTAAACAATATCTTGCATTTTGACTCTTCATTCTTTTTGACTTTTTTCTTCTTGTGTAATTTCGCAAGCTAATTGTATAACTTGACGTGGAAAAACGGAGATGTGTTCTTTTCATTCATTTAAAGATGACTTTTCTGATCTCTTCATCTCCCGCAAAATGGCTCTGAATGATTTCTTCTTTAAAGTTGCTGAGAGAATATTACAAAGCAAACTTTCATTGTAAACCGCCACAGGTGACAATAGAGATCAAATATAAAGCAGACGATGCAGAAAAGCTTCATGGTATCTTTTCTCCAGTCATTCCTAAAAATGAAAGCATTAATTGCAGCTGAATCGAATCTCGCATCAGTTTGTCAATCCACAGATAATTAATAATGATCGCCTCAAAGAAACTGTCGGTCAGTTATAAGTAAATAACTGTTTGGATAAAATTATCATGTATTCTTAGGTTGGCTTCGGTGGTCTGATTAAATACACAGCGGAGTTGGAAAAAACTCATTCAAAATGACTATCAGTGCAATCTGATAAAATTTAAGAGATAGATGATGCTTCTTTATGAATGTTTTTGATTCAATAATGAAGAAGAGAGGAAGAAGGAAATATTTGTAACATAATGTGTGTGCAGCGAAGGAAAATAATAGAAGATCGCGAAACGACAGGAAAAATATGTGAAGAAGAAAATATGAATCACTGAAGAACTATGTAATATCTCAAAACGAAGTTTCTTTTAGAAAAATTTGATATATTTCAGTTCACTGAAATCCCATTTAAAATTTCATTTTTTCTGTTGATCAGGAATTTGCAGAAATGCTTATTTGATACATCAAGATAATATTTATATATTGTCGAAGTGTTTCATAAGGTTAATAACGATTTCTGCAAATTCCCAAGTAATGAAAAATTTTTTATGATCATTGAGATCTTTTGTGAAACAGTTAATTATTTGTTGATCTTTTTTGGATAAAATAATTTCTCTTTAATAAATATTAATTGGTTTTAACGTTTATTTAAAGAATATGAAAAAAACGAAAATTGATTTCAAGGAAAAAAATCGCAATATTTTCGAATCTGAGTCAAAATCGAAATGGAAGAAATATCAATGAAATGAAAAAAAATTCGTTAAAAAAAAATCAATCGTTTTCATTCAAAATGACATATAAAAACAAAAAGGACTTCATGATATTAATTATTAAAAAAATCGATAACAGTCAGAAAATTTCTAATCAGATTCAATAACTTTCAAAAAAACATAGTTCTATCACATAATCTTAAAACATTCACCAAATAACAACTAAATGTCAACAATTTTGAACAATAAAAGATATAAGAAAAATCTATACTATTTCAGCAAATTCGTGGTATCAAAGACAATTCCAAACAAAAAAGAATACTTGTATAAAAAGTTCAAAAACTAACTTGTTTATTTTCCCTCTGTTTTCCATCCACTCTCCCCTATCTGATATTTCTCTAACTTTGACTCAAAAAGATCAAATTCAACAAAGAAAAAAGACAGACACAATGATAAAACAACATTTCACACTCTCAACTACTCTCCCTTCCAAAAACCTCACACAAAGATCAATGAATTCCTTCACAACTCTCTCTATTAATGAATCTCGATATATTCAGATTTAATAGGGACAATAACCAATTCAATAATAGGGACATCATAGGGACAAAAACCACAAGAAAATAATCGGATTCTAACTGTTGTGTACCTGGGAGGCTGTTCGTCGTATCCAGGTCCGGATAAAGCAGCCCGAAGGCTGCAATATCTAATGCGAACAGTCATGTCCAGCACCCTTCCGATAGAGTGCCAGCTAAGCATACACAACAACTAGTTTCTTAAAAAGGGACACCATTAATACAATTTTGAGATTCAAAAATAGAAGAAGAGTCAAGAAGAAGCTCAAATCTCCTTGAAAGAAGATCTTGAGAAGATTGAGAAAGAAGAGAAGAGTTAGATGATGTGATATCAGAGTGAAATGACTTTCTTGATCTTTGGACTTTTACTTTCATTGTCGAAGATTCGAGGGCAACCAGAGGGCGTTGAGGAAGATATCCAACAGCTGAAGCACAGACAAATGAGCCTTTGCGCTCAAAATACAAGTAATCTTTCATGTGGGGAACTGACAATGATGGCCATGAGATTTGTTGTGATGGTACATATTCTTCAAAGTACCTCTCATGCACAGAGTCATTGACAGATGTCGAAGATGGTGAAGAGTTTGATGATGATGTTGAAAAAATGTTTGATTGTGAAGTTGAAGAAGCAGATGTTGAAGTTTTCATGTTGTTTTCGAAGAAGTTGATCAAATCATGAAGTGTGGTGATGTGTTCAGTCGAAAGATTGTTGTCGATTGCATTAACTAACGAACCAAATTCACTATCGCAGATATTTTTTCCATGGTGCTCAGCGAAGAAGTTGAGTTGTGTATGTTTCTTTTTGAGAAGTTTGGATTTTTTGGAGAGAATGAAGTGAAGAAGGAAGCGATTTCGGTTGTGTGGGCCCGAATCGCAGAAGAACTTAAAAGTGTGAGTGTCTGTGAAGAAGTGTCTTTTGATCACAGATTCCAGACACTCAATAACAAATCTGTGATCATTTGAGAGGCAGTCGGAGAAGAAGTTGAAAGTTCGTTTTATTTGTTGATTATTAATTTTTTGAAGTGAAATGACAGTGAATTGAGAAACCTGTTGATAATTGAAAAATTCTTGTTGAAGTTGGTTCTTTCTAATAATGAGTTTCAATTTTTCTTTAAAGTCGAAGACGAAGACTGCTTCTTCCTCTTTCAGATTGTTGACAGAAGATTGATAATGTTTTCGTTGCATTTCTGCAACAAGACGATGTTGTCGAAGAAGTTTTAAAGCGTGAAACTCGGCAGAAGAAAGTCCATTTTTGTTTTGTGAAGATTTGAGTTTATTCTCCAGATAGTCCAACTTCTCGCACATTCCGCAGAGATCCGTTCGTCTTTTCGCTTTGGAGAAGTTTGTTGCCAGCTTGTAGAAATGGGAAAGAGATACTTTGATATTCGTTTCTTCTGAAAACTCTTTCCATAATTTAGTCTTGGGCTTGAAGATTAATCTCTTTTCATTGGGAGAAAAGATGTCCGTTTTCTTTCTTCTTTCCTTTAATGCTTCCAATCCGTAGCTTGATGTCATTGATGAAGAGAGTGGAGGAATGGAAGTTGTTCGATGAGGTGGAGTGATGAATGCAGATGACGTCGTAGTAGTAGTTGTTGTTGAAGCTAATGTTGTTGCTGACAATGATGATGATGATGATGATGATGATGATGATGATGATGATGATGATGATGATGATGATGATGATGATGATGATGATGATGATGATGATGATATGTCATTTGAAGTGTTTTTATTTGATTGTTCTAAAGAAGAAGAGAAGGAGCCACCAAATTGAATGAATGATAAAGTTGGTTTTGTTTTTTCTTTGATATAGAATGAGAGTGACGGAGTGAAACCTTGAGCATAAAGATCCTTCCATGCATTTGTCCAATTTTCGATGTTCAGTTCTGTCACATCAACGTCGTTACAGATATTCCATATGCAGTTGTTTCCGCTCTTTCTTTTGATCACAGCGATGTAATGTCCATTCTGTAGATCAAAACGCTTGAAAAGAATTTGCCCAATGAGATGATATATGATGATTTCCTTATTGTTCTTTTGCATTTGTTGAACGTTTTCTGTTGAAAACCCTTTGATTAACGATCGCTGGTGAACACGATCAGTTTCAATCAGAAGTGTTCTTGAAGGAGCAGAACTAGCAGCATCAGTGCATTCATGACAGAGGGCTAGAACCTCTGGAAATGCAGCCATTTCCTCCCATCGAGCAGCACAGCATTTCTCTTTGCATTCATCGCAATAAACATTGTTCTTTCCAGCCAAAATTTCTGTTGCAAAGAGAGAAGATAAACCTTTGTGAGGAGATGATGAATTAATTACCACATTGTTACAAATATCATTGAAACGATTTGATATTTTTTGACATTGTTGGCATTTGAAATGAGTTATCAAAACAGGATTAAAAGTATCCTTTTCAATTATCTTATCGTTTTGAAGAAGTTGGTGAAGATTGTCAAACGCCTCAGTCACATTTTGTTGCTGTCTGCTGCTATATCCACAAAAGTCTTCCCATTTATTGATCAGTGATGGGACCCACGAACGCACTGCTGTTCCATCTTTAGCCAATTGTTGACAAACACTAATAACACGCGAAGATGTGTTCTTCAGAGCTGTTTGTTTTTTGAGTAAAGATGGCTTTTGTGAAATGATTGAAGATAAGCATTGAAGAAGAGAGGCCAGATAGCATGTGTTGCCTAAGTTTGGCAATCCTTTTGCTTTTTGAAATGATGTTTTCGAAGTATTTAATGAATTTGAAGAAGATTGAGAATGAGAATGTTTTTTAATTGAAGTTTCTTTTGCATTCTTTTTTATAATATTTTCAGAAATATTTTTCAGAAAAGATGTTTCATTTCTTGAAGATTGAATGCTTTGTTGTTGAATCACTGAAATGTCTTTGTCTTTTGAAAATGATGAAAGAAGATTTTGAAATGCTTGAGGTGGAATAAGATTGGGTGAAGTGGCATATTCTACTAATTGATCACTAACCCACACATCATCGTTGAAAAAGGAAGCTGAAGATTCTTCTATAGGAGAAGAATGCAAATTTTCTTTTTGTTTCTTTTTGAAAGATGAGGAAGATGAGGAAGATGAGGAAGATGAGGAAGATGAGGAAGATGAGGAAGATGAGGAAGATGAGGAAGATGAGGAAGATGAGGAAGATGAGGAAGATGAGGAAGATGAGGAAGATGAGGAAGATGAGGAAGATGAGGAAGATGAGGAAGATGAGGAAGATGAGGAAGATGAGGAAGATGAAAGAGATGAAGTGTATGATGTGGTTGTTTTTTGTTTGAAAAGTTTATGAATTGGTATTGGAGATGGAGATGAATGACGTTTATGATGTGATTTATTTGTTTTTCTTTTTGTTGAATCCCTTTCTCTTCTTATTGGAGTGCTGATTGGGGCTTCAACAGCTTGAGAAGAAGAAGAATTTGAAGAAGGAGAATTTATTTCTGTAACGACATTTGAGTTTTTGTTTTGCTGAGATGATGTTGAAGATGAAAAAGATTGTTTTTTCTTTGAAGAGGAGTTTTCTGTGATTATTTCATCTTCCCAAGCTGCTTCGTCAATATATCTCGTATAGTCCGGTTCAGCTCGCTGCTTTTTCTTTGCTGACTGAAGCGAAGTTGAAGCTTCAGTTGAATGGGCCAACATCCAGTTGTTTCCTTTTTCCCAGTCCTGTTCATTTAAGCCTCAAAAAACAGAGAAAATTATTCTTAAAAAAAACAAATAAATAAATACAAACCACTTTTGCAAGACGGAAGATGAGGTTTTTGAGGCTGGATGATAAAGCCTTGGTTTTTCTTCAGCGTTTGTTTGGCGTAAATAAATTTTCCTTCTGTGATATCATATCCATATTCCTGTAAATCTGATAATGATGTGTTTCGAGACAGCGCCTGTAGCATTGTTGTCTGAGTATGCAACGGTGCGTTGTTGTACACCACAGACAGATCTTCTAACAGCTTTATGTGATATTCTGTTTCAAAAAAATAAATAATTAACAAATAAAAAAGAAAAAATATCAGAGAGTTAAAATAATATTTTTTGAACACAAAACAAAAATATTAAGAACCATACCATTCAACGACTTCAGCAAATCGTTAATAACAGAAGATGATTGCCTGTAGTTGTAAAAGAGATAGACGAGCAATGAATCAACGTCATCTCCTCCAATTCGTTTTATTTCGTTCCAAATAACTTTGCATCGAGAATTTAGAGTTGATTGAGGTTTTGAATAAGACATTTTTATTGAAAAAAATTTTTAATTATGGTTTGATGATATTAGAGATTCATATGCTGTTGTTTGAATTTATTATACTTTTTTATTAATTTTTTTAAAAATTATTTTTAAGCTTTGTGTTCATTCCAAGAAATATTGACAAATAAAAAAAATCAAAGAGCTTCCAAAAATGAATTTTTATTATTTAAAATTATCCTTCTAAAATTTGCTAACAAGTCAAAACTGACAAGAATCTTATTTCGTTTTCCACATCATTTGAGAATTATAATATCAAACAATAAAATAAAAAAATTTTTTAAAAATTGTTAAGAATATCATTTATAATACAAGAAATCAGCATTACTGTCTCAATCAATTTTTTAATGTATATAACAGATTTTTTTGTGAATATTAAAAAATGACTTTTATTAAAATAGGGTTTTTTTTAATATTTATTTATCTGGAAAATGACAAGTTTTTTCAAAATATTCTTTTTTCAATAATGACAAATAATAATCATTGAAAATTTATTTCATTGATTGAAATTTTATAATGAAGATAGCTTTAATTAAAAAAAAAATTTCAAAAAATACTCATTCTAAAAATTGTTCAATTTGATCTTATTGATCACAGAAAGATTTTAATTACAAGGGAATTTGCAGAAAACGTTTTTGCGTATATCCATCTCTTCTTTATATCATTTTTACCGTAAACAATCAAAAAATAATCAATTCTGCAAATTCCCGATCAACGAAAAAATGAAAATTCGAAATGGGTTTATGACAATATTAATTAATTTGATTTTTCTGAAAAGGAACTTTGTTTTTTAGTAAACAAAATTCAAATATGATTCATATCTTCTTTAATGCTTCTTCTTCCTCATCTTTTTCAATCCAAAGTGTTCTTCATTTATGTCAAATAATTTGATGAATCTTTCATCATTTTTAACCTCCATTTCTTCTACTTTTTCTTCTTTTTCTCCTTATTCTTTGCCTGCTCCTTTATTCCTTTCTCTCAAAACACGCAATGCTGATTTATCGCCATCATCGTCTGCTTCTTCTCTTTCTGCTTTTCCTTCAACTGCTCTGCCTGTTCAGTCGGTCCAGCCACAAATGGGAGTCATATCAGCAAGATCATAAAAAAGAATCTAAGTGTTTTTCATCTCTTTACTTCGTTCATGCACACTTACAGTGCTGTGCGCGCGATTGAAATGACAAAAAGAAATTAAATATTTGTCCAGAGAAATTCAACGCTGACAGAGGTATTTACGATCCATTTTAATCTGCTTGAATTTCTCCTGCTTCTTCTTTATTGTTACAGAGTCGGGAAGAAGAGCAAGAAACCGGCGAAATGTTATGAATACAATTCAAACACAACGAAACTGCATTGTGTGTGGTGGCTGGCCTGGTTATCCTCCCTTCTGCAGCTGTTGTGGATGTGAACATCCACAACACGAAGAAGGTGGTTACATGAAAAGATCTTTCTAAGAGCCAGATGAACCATGCGTTTGCAAACGAGCTTTCACCTGCTGATGAAACATTCAATCGCTTCGATGGGCTGATCTTCAAAGAGGTTTGCATGCGCTTGCTGCGGAATCTGCTGCATTTGCCGTTCTATTTGGGTGCTGCTCCGCTGGGAAGCACGACGTTTTGAAGATCGCGTACCAGACGCTAAGTCTTACCGATGCGCATGCTGTGTTTGAGATCGGGCGAGGAGCAGAGTCGACGGCTATGCATTTTCTGGAACAGGTGCCAATCTGCGAGGTGGATGCACCTTTGCAGTCAATCGTGCTTCAGAATGAAGGAGGGATGAGCATCAACTTTAGACTCGACCTGACTGAAGTGGAGCGGCTGAATGCATAGGCGTCTTTTTTCCCTCTGTTCGAGTGCCATGTCACGAGGGGAATTGTTCCTGTGTATGGGAAGCAGATGATATACTGGAGCTTCCGTTCGCTGATGTAAATAGGTCATTTGGTTAGGATTCCGATCAAGCTGGGAAGCAGATACAGCTTAGTGAGTGTAATGAATGCGAATGTGAAAGGAGGAGCAGTTAAGAGAAGGAAGTAATGGACAGAATGTATCACTCATGTGGAGCCAGTGCTGCAAGCGCTGTTGGCAAGCGACGACTTTATCGCAAAGGAAGGAGCAGAGCTGCTTGCAGATGAGAAAAAGACAACGATTTAAGCCCCTCTTTCTCCGCTGCTCGGACAGCTGTGCTTATTGCAGCTTGAGCGAATTGGCTTTGGAAGTGTGGCTCGCGGAGACGTGGAGCGGAGTCTGGTGTGTCTGGTGTGTTCTCGCGCGAGGAGACACCCGACTCTGCAGAAGAGGGCGAATGAGAGAAGAGAGAAGAGAGGCATCCTGTATGACTGGAAAGAGAGCCATCCGCATATCAAGTTGCAGGTTTTGACGATTCTGCCGATCGAAGGAAAAATTGCAAAAGGATAGAAATGTGTGTGTGATGGACAACTTTATGTGATGCATTCTATTATTTTGGTGAATTCACTTCTGTAACTTTCTCTTTCGATGAATTCGAAGTGGAATTATTTAATTGAAAATCAGAATACTTCTCCTTCTTTTGCTGTGAATAATGTTGAAGCAAATTCAAAAGTTTTTCAGATCTTTTCGTATCAATGTTTCCCTTCAACATGTCGTTCTTCTTCTATGAATGCTTCTTCTTCATCCTCTTTATCTTATGTTGTTTCTTCTCACATAAACTCAGGCAATCCTTATGATCACTCCATCATCGCCTCACTCTCCACACAGCACTCTCAACTTGGAAAAATCAAAGGAATTCCTTCTTCTTCTTTTCCAATGCCTTCTCAATCTTCATCTTCCACCTCTTTGGCAATTGCCCCGCATCAGCCAAGCATCCGCAAGCAGCCACTGAGAGTGAGTATCATTAAGCGCATGACGAAATCTCGGGGCATTCAAATTGCCACCCGACTTGGCAGTTCCGCCCTGTTTTGGAAAAAGCGAGAAACAAAGAGAATCAGTTTATGTTGGCGCTGGCGAGGCAGCCTGTTGAACAGCTTAAAGCAGCTGCTGCGTTAACACTACAATTGCGAAAAATGGTCAGCAGCATTCTACTTAATGAAACTACGAAGCAGGCGCTTGATGTGGAATTCCAGGCAAAAGCGGAGTAGAAGGTCAGGATTTTGCAGAAGGAGGAGGAGAGAAAAGCGTTTGGGATGAACAACCTCAGTCCAACCAAGTCTGCAATAAAAGTTACGTCAAGATAGAACAAAGGCAACCTGGAGCTTCTGATGCAGTTGTGAAGAAGTTTCACAGGATGAAAAAGGACGACTCATGCGGACGAAATGAGTGGAGTAATTGGATCTCTCCCTTCCTTGTTGAATCCGTCTTCTGGCTCTTCTTCTGGCTGTGGTTCCGTTTAAATTCCATTGTATTCTCATCAAGGAATAATGCAACAGTGGTTTATGCAATCACAAGGGATTCAGTGAATTCAAGGGCTTATTTTAACAGGAGCAACGAACAAGCAAGGCAGCGCAGCTCGTCTGCCTCCTTTGGGAATGCAGCTGCAACTTCAGAACAAAGAGAACTGTGCTGAGAATCTTATAAAAATTGAGATCTTCTTTTGCTATCTTCAGCTTATGTAGTTAGAGCAATCGAAGAAAAAAATACAAAATGCAAGGTTTGTAACTTTAAATTCTCTAATGCGCCAGAAAAGAAAAGAGCGAAAGGTCACATTGCCTTCAAATTATATTTTCGGATCTCCGATGGATTATTCAAGTAATAAAAGTCTTCTGACATTGGAAAAGCACACTGTTCTTTAAATACTTCTTCACAAATGTCACTGACATCTGTTCCACAGGCGCCTCTATTATCTACGCTGACTCCTCTTTCAGCTTCCAAGTTATCTTCTCCTGTTTCTGACGTTTTGTGCGAAATGGACAACTTTTCTGTGTATAATTCATTGAGATGTTTGTTGGACGTTCGAATATCCTTTTTTGTTCATTTAAGAGAAGTGACTCAGGTACGAAGATGTGTTGGATAAATTACATTTCGTAAACTTATCGAAGAAGTTGAAGATTTAGTTTCAAATTGCGTTGGGGCAGCTGAAGAGGAGGATGACATGGACAAGTGAAACAAGATGATCGGATATCAATAAAGAAGCCGTGAAGAATGTGAGGAAGAGATGGTGAACAATGAGAAGAAGAAGGGGGAAAGGAAGTTATATTAGAGATGATGAAAGAGAGACAGAAAAAGAAGAGTTTCAGCTTGAGAAAAGATTGAAAGCTGTTCTGTGAAAGTAATTGGCGAAAGAAAAGATAATTTTGATAGACAGAAAGAGATCTTACAAGAAGTGTTCAATTGGAAGAAGAGAAATGTCACCAAAAAGAAACAGAATGCGGATATATCTTTGGAAGTCTATCTATAACACAAAAAATTCCTGAAAATGATGAAATCAAAGAAAACGAAAGAGCTTCATTAAGGAAAATGCAGATGATACTGAAAGAGATAACAGAAAAGAAAAAATGGAAAAAGAAAGAAACAAATCAACAAAAACGAGAAAGTTGTTTTATTTGTGCAAATAGAAAGAGAGAACAGAGTGTTTGGGAGGCTTGTGGAAGGAAAGAGAGGAAGGAGCTGTTCTGCTAGAAGTGAAATACAAGATGATCGAGGAACATTACAAGAACAAAGAGATGATCAAGAAGCTGACAGAGCTGGAGTGAGCAGAAGTCACGAAAGACTGAGAAGAGATTGACGAGCAGATAAAACGAACACTGACTGCGAAGAACATGGTCTAAGGAGAGCAGAAGAAGATCCAGGAGATGGTAGAGGCAAGCTGAAAGACTAGAAGAAGAAGAAAGAACATGAGAAAATAGAAAAAAGTGAGGGAAAAGAAAAGGTCAATTGATCTACATGATATTTCATCTCTGTCTGAGACTCTTCTCATTCAACTTTTCACTTTCAACTAACCTTTTATCACCACCGCCTCCTCTTCATCATCAATATAGTCAGTCACATCCACTTCATTTCAGCAATGAACTTTATTAAAAGCAGAATATCCCTCTTTATCCTCGTCATCATTGTCATCAACGCCCTCTTCAACTTCTTCTTTTTTGTTTCCTCTTATTTGGCATTGGATCAGAGCATCGACTTAGTCAAATGTTTGTTTTGTTCAATTCAGCAGAGCTTCCGAGTTAGCATATAATTATCTCATTTCTTCAACTCCCGTCAAATTCAGGACCAAGCATCATCTTTTATTATCTTTTCGGAAGCACAAAAGGCATATTCATTCAATTGCGATATGTGGCCAAGTTTTAATAACAACAGATGTGATTTCTTGTCGAAAGAAACTGATCAGTCGGCGCGAAATCAAAAAAGGAGGACGATTTTGCCTTTTTTTGTTTGGAAGCTGAAAGAGGCGGAGATTAAAAAGAAAGAGTATTAGAGCAATTCTTTAATGAAATGGATGAGTTCAAAAATAGTGTTCGCCAGGTTACACAACGTCGCATTCCTTCAACATGTGCAGAAGATGAAACGATGAGGGAAACTTATAAATTTTAAAAGGCATATTTAATGGAAAATTCTATGAAAGAAGAGAATAAATGCCCGACAAGCAATGTTGATTCCATCAAATGCACATATGAGATGTTTTCTTCTATTTTGTGTGCCTTCTCTTCAAATATCTTCGACTTTGCCTTCGTTTGCACATATTTTCACCGACAAGTCAACTCATGAAATGATTTCTGCCTTATGATCTGCACCTTCTTCAGAAGACCTGTAGCGTTTTGCGCGCTCTTGTAGGGAGTCTTTTCCAACTCGCAATTCATTTCCTTGGTACCAAGTATGCTTTCCACGTATTCATTGTTAGCTGTATGCCCGTTGTTAAAGATTTATTAATCGGCATCCCAATCACCGAATGCTTCTGTTCTATCATGTGCAACAGCCGAGTTGTCTTTCTGAGTGATGCTTCTCATGAAGGCGAACAAGGGCTCTTTCACAGAAGTGACAAGGGATTCACACACAAAATACATATCTCTTCCGACACTGGCCTTGTTGGCTGAAAACACGATATTGGTGATGGAAAAGGAGGATTCTGACACTTGTGAGCCTTCATTGAACTCGATCATGAGATCACCGCCTCTTCCTCCAGAACTTGCATCCTCGATCACAGAGCAGCTGGAGAAGATGGTGTCACTCACAGAAAACGTATTGTCAGAGGCAGATGAGGCGAATGAGATGCACCCGCCATTGGTGGCAGTTTGTTGGTTCAGCTGTTCTGAGTTGATGTTGGTGATGGTGCAGTTGGCGAGGGAGAGGGAGAGGGCAGGTGAAGTGGCAATTAATGAAGAAATAAAAGAAGAAAGAAGAGGAAGTGCAGGATGAGTGGAATGAATTTCTTTGGCGATTAAGGAGCGATAGAGGATGTATGTGGAATGAGAATGTGAAAGAAACAATAATGGAAAATTTTGGATGAAGAACAAAGGGGATGGAGAAGAAAGTTTGAACGCCAAATAATCAGGAGAATAGAGAGAGATAACGAATTTGAATCAGTTGTTATTGTTGGAAATATATTCTTTTCCACAGTTCTATCTTTTGTTTTGCTGTTGAAGCTGAGCTACAAAGCTGGAATGATGATTTTGAGATGTTAAATCCAAAGAAATAAAAGATATCAAACTATTGTCTTTTTTTGAAAATCAAAAAAATAATAATTTTAATAAAATTCCAAACTTTTCCAATGTTTTTTGTCTTTATTTTCCAATTATCGGAATTGTTCAGTAAATCTTGAAACTTCTATATCTTTCTGAAGTTTTATTTATTTGTATTTGGTTCAATTTTTTAAAACTTGATCAAAAAATACATTTTCACCAAAAATATAAAAAAGGAATGAATTTTTGTTTAAATAAATAAAACAAATAAATGTTTTGTCAAGACATGCTCAATACTCATGAAAAATCAATTCTTGTTATATGATCAGAAAATACCACAATAGATTTCGTTTTTTCAATTTTTGATCTTTTTTTATGATATCAAAAAAAATCACCCATTTCTCAAATTTTAATAAATATAATAAGAGTGTATAATAATAAATGACCTTCCAGCAGCTTATTATTTTAAAATTATCAATTTTTATCAATAATTTGAAATAATACTCAAATTTATGGGTGATTATTCAAAATAGTTTTTTCTCAAGGATCGTAAAGAATTTCAAAATTCCTGTCCATACAAATGTTTTACTATTAAATATGCTTTTTATTTATCATATTATTTTATAGAATAATCAAGAATTGATAAAGGACCTTAAATTCACCTATGCCTGTAATTCTATTGATAGGCTTGAAAATATCGTCATTAAAAATTGTGATTTGAATTATTATCTCCTTGCGAAATCAACTTGTTAAATGAGATATTATATTCAATCAACAACGCAATGTGAAACCTTTTCATATTCTTCATCGGAAAAATCATCAAATTCTTTTTGGATTTCTCTGCTTCCATTTTTATTTTCCTTCTTCGTCTCCTTCGTTTTATTCGTTATCTTTGACTTTTTTGCTGCTTCCTCCTGCTTGGCATTTGGAAAAGACTTTCATCATTCGGATACATTTATCTATTTCAATTCTGCAGAGATGTTAAATGTAATCGAAAATTGTTTCGTTTCCTTCCCTTCAATACAGCAAATCAATCATTGAATTATCTTTCGTTCCAATTACCATTCACGATTTTGATGATGAAATGCCATCTGAACAAAGTCTATCTTTATATTCTAATCGTCTTTTTTGCACTCCAACATCTTCTGTGATCGATAAAAACAATGTTTTTTTTAATTCTCAACGAAATCGCCTTCAAACTTTGTCTTTAATTGCTATTCAGAAAAACGAAATATTCATTCTTGATGGAGTATCATCTGAAACAAATAAAAATGGAAGAAACGTTGTGATGAATAAAGAAAAGAAGATAAAAAGGCATGCAACAAGAAAAGGAAAATGCCTTTTTCTTTATTTTCAGAGAATGAAGGAGACAAATATGAAAAGACAATTGCATCGAAGCAATTCTTGTTTGGGGGGTGAATTGCAACAGAGATAACCTCAGAGAGATTTCTCCATCACCATGTGTATTCTCCTTCCATGTCATTGATTTTCTTGTGAATGTCTCCGACCGAGTGAACTCTCTCTCTTGTTTATCTACATTTTCTGCTTCTGTATCTGCTTCTGCAACTTCTTCTGCTTTTAGCTGATCACTCCTTCAATGTGATATCCATGATGGACTTCTTTGAATGCTTCAGGATGCGCAGCAAAGAAGAGCAACAGGAGACATCTTCACAATCACAGAAGTGCAAGAGCGAGTAGCCTCTTCACATTCCAATTATTCAGTGCGTTCTCATTCAATTCTCGCACATCAACCAAAATTTGGAGGAAATGTCAGATGAGATGAAAGTTGACGATGACGAAGGCGAAGACGATGATGATGATAACGAGGAAGAAGAAGAAGAAGAGAAAGAGGAAGAGGAAACAAAAGAAGAAACAAATAATTAGGGCTTTAAAAAAGACACTCGCAACAAAGTATTCCCATATCCTCAAAAGCCAAAGGTGCGTATTCATCAAAAGCAAAAGAAGATGACTTGGGATGAATTATGTGACAAATTTTGCGAGCCTGAAAAGTTTCCATGATCATTTTATGAAGAAACTCAGTCACTTTTGCTTCATTTGGGAGAACAGAGGGAAGAAGGCGGGGAAGGGAAGAGAGGAGCGACAAAACATCGTCTTCTTGGTCGGCATAATGGCATTCGAAATTTTGTGAAAGGGAATGAGAAGGAGAAGAAGGATGATGCTCGCTCATCACAACCATAATCTCATTTTCCTTCAGATTCCCTCCATTCATCCACTTCTCCTCCTCATTCCTCACCATCTTCTCCTTCTTCTCCATCTTCACCTTCATCTACTTCAAATGCATTGAATGTTGGGGGTCGGCCTCATTTTGAGCTTCCAAGCAGCAATGCTTCTGTCACGATGCGACAAGAAGAATGCAAACAAATTCCTCTATCGTCGTCATCATCATCATCATCATCATCATCTTCTTCTTCTTCTTCTTCATATTCCTCTTCATATATGATCTCGAATTCGAATTGTTGTGTCTGTGATTGCAATTATCCATCGGCCAGCCAGCCATCTGCATCGCAAATGTTTCTATCTGATTACACACTCAGTTTTAGAGTGTTTGCCACACGCCTATGCAGTCGAAGATCCACTTTTGGAGCACTTGTGAAGGTTTTGCTTGCTCTTGTGTTCAGATGCCTTCTCCGCCTTTGCACTCTTCAGATGTACTGCCTCTTCCTCCTCTTCATTTTCTTCGCTTTTATTTTTCTCAGCATTTTCATCACCATCATGGATATCATCATTTTCTCCTCCATCAACATCATCTTCCTTTTGCATCGTCATCTTCAATCACAGTCTGTTTCATGTCTCCATTCGGATGATTATCTTCGTTTGACTCAGCCACACGCAAATGCTTGCGGTTTGATGAGCAGTGTTGATTTTTTGGGAGAGTTGAGAAATGAAAAAGAAAATGGATCAAATGGAGATGAGAAAGAAAAAGGAGCAAAAAAATAGCAGATGAACAATATGTATATGAAGAAGGAAAAGAAGAAGAAGAAGTAGATTTAAAGAGAAGGAGGGAAAAGGAGTAAATTGTATTAATGATTGATGATTGGACTGTGAAAAAGGAAAAAGAAAATCAAAAACGGAAAAGGTGAATGTATATCTCCGATGGGTTCTGTTTCTCCGAAATCTTCATCTTCATCTTTCTTCCTTCTCTTATCTGAACGTTTCAAACAGTTCTTTATCTTCACCTTCCTCTAAGTCATCTTCTAAAGCAAACACTTTTTCATCCATCTTTGTGATATTTCTTTCATTGTCTTCCTCTCCTTCCTTTCATTTGAATTTTTTAATAATACGCTGAGATTCAGGCTTGCTTTAAGAAAATGAGTATTGATTACGATTTGTTGGTGGTTTAAGTGAGAACTTCGCCCTCCCAAATATGACGTGGATAAAAGGGTGAGATGAAAATATAGACAAAAACATAAAAACTATAAAAAAGTGTGTTATGAATTGTCCGCTTCACTTCACCACCTTCTTCTCCTTTTCGCCTTGGTCACGAATACCAGAGGGCAGGGGACATAGCCCCTCGGAGCTCTCACCTGCAGGCTGTGCAGGGATTCGGTGAGGCGAAAGCTCAAAACGGAGCAGAAAGAAAAACCACTCTCGCTTTCACGAGGCGTGGAAAAGAAAACTGCGTGAGATGTGCTCTGCTTCCCGCTCTTCTGCTGATCCAGCAGAGCAATTTCAATAATCACACACAATATATTTGGAATGAAATTCTTCTTTGTGAAAACAATCGTTCTCGTGTTGGATAGAGAGCTTTTGATTAAACTTGTATGTTCGTTCTATTTGTATCTTTCCGGACTCACGGCGTACACTAATCACTTCGGGCGTTTATTCTTTCTTTCTCTCTTTCTATGTCTCGCCCTTTTTTCTAGTCATCTCCCCACACCCTTCTGGCTCCCCCTCGCACCACTCCGCCTATCGTCTTTCCATCCGTATTCCTATTATCTCGGAGCAAACCTGTCTCACTGCGTTTTTATGAATTCGCAATGGAGCGAATCAACAAACGCAAGGAGCAGGTTTACTCCTCAATAATGAGTCCTGAAACCCCTCGCTCTCTTTTCTCTCCTGATCTTAAACCCTCCTGCCTTGCACAATATCATGCAGCGGATGAATAGAGGGACGGAAGATGTAGGTGCGGCTTTTGTCTCTTCTATCTCCCTTTCTTGGTGTGTTTTCAGGGTATCCTTGATCGGGTATTCTGCGCTTGAGAGGACCTGACAATTTGTCCAATGCTTCTCTCTCCGCGTTTCCTCCGATAAGTTTCAAACTTTTTCTGTGAGGCAGTTAGTCTGCCCTCCGTCAGCTCCATGATGCTGCGGGGAATTATGGGGGATGTCTCATCACCTCTGGGGGGTTCTATAAAATCGCTCTCGTGATGCGAGCTCCTCTCTCGAATTGGCCCTCGACTCTTCGACTTCTTTCTCTTGCTCATGTCCCCTTCTCCCTCAACTTGTGTTGTCTCTCCCGGATACTCCTTTGTTTCAGCTTCTGTATTCTTGTTGATAATATCCTTTCTTTCGCTATTTTTTTCCGACTTGTCTCCCTTTTCAGCAAGGGATACTGGGCCGCAGATTGTCTCCAGGATCCATCTCGTGTCTTGAACTGGTAGCACGGTGTAATTCTCCTGGGCTCCTCTAGAACCTGGCGCCTATCTCACGTACGCATTTATTGCTTTCCAATCTGCATCTTGTTGTCTTGCCAAATGTGTTATCACAGCGTGTCTTATCGAGTACGCGGTAAATGTGTCGTGTATTCCGTTCTCTCTCAAGACAGCCATTAATTCTTCTTTAATCCTCTGCAAGTTTGCAGGTTGCCTCTCCTTGATATCGAACCACACATGTTCCTCTCTAAAGGTTGTCTTTGTATAACCCATCCAACGTTGGAGCGCTGCAACAGCATCTATTCGTGGGTTTGGATGTTAATTTTTTTTAACCTTCACATTCTCTCCCCCTGATGTTTTCGTTTGTCCTTGAGTCTGGACAAAATTATCTTTAAATATCATTGTCTCACTTCTCATACTTTCCAGCTCTGCTGGTCTAAAAGCACCGAAAATTATATAATGGATGAGAGCTCTCCTCTGGAGGATTTGTGGGTACTTCCTCTCCTGGGTGATTTCAGCCCATTTCGTAATGATTGTCAAGTCCCACATTGATTTGTGTCGCATGCCCTTTCTCGGCTTCTCACACACATAAATTTTTGGTAATATTTCAATATCCTTCACATCAATCTTGGTCTCTCAAAAAAGGTTAATAGAATCCAGAACTTTCCGTACTGTCTGATGAATCACTCCGCTTGAGAGGTTCGTATTCGAGAGTGTTTCGGTGAACTCTACCATAATCCATTTGGCATCTCTGGTTGTGAGGGGGTCAGTGTCATCCATGCTCTCTCTATCTAGAAATTGCTTGAATTTTCGCAGGGCTCTCCACGTATCTCTCTCACTCTTCTGATTTCAAAGTATTGCTGCTGCTATGTCTTTTGCTCCAACGTATTCTCCTTATGTCAAAAAGAGGTCCCTTCCTTGGATATTTTCCTCTCCAGTATAACACTTATTATTTCTCCTGGGGGTAGTTTCCAGCCTTCCCTTCTCATCTTCGCTCCCGGTATCATGCACTCCTGAAATGTCCCCAGGGTCTTATTCTAATTCCCAAGCTGCAGTAGCGGGGTCCAGGTCTGCCCCCGCCAGGCTGGCAGAATCAGAATCGTTTGTTCCCTCTGGGCTTCCTTCATCTTCTCTTTCAGGGTCCGTCCAATGTTTCTCAGGAACGGGTGGACTAGTGCTATCTTGTTTTCTCACAATTCTTTCTTTCTCTTTTTTTTCAGAGAGGATAGTTTCCAAGTACTTCCGCAAGGCACCAGAGCAATCTGTTCTAAAATTGTCTCTTGTATTCTCGGTGCAATTTCTTTAAATATCTCTGCAACTTTCTCCCAACTCAGTGCATAGTCCGGCTTTTTCGTCATCCGGCTGAGTACATCTGCTTCTGTATTCTGTTCCCCCGGGAGATGTTCCGTTTGTATTGTAATATCCAGGCTGTGCAGTTTTTTCTCCAACGCTCTCAGTGTTGGGATGAGCGATGGCGCTCCCCTCTTTTTCTGAATCGTCCATCTCGTGGACACGTTGTCTGTCTTCAGACAAATATGGTCTCTCCTCTGTTCTTTCAGCCATGCTCCTTTCCTTTCTAAAGTCCTCAACACTGCTCTGGACTCCTTCTCGTTGATTGCAAGCATGCTTTCCTGGAGGATCCATCTTCCGTGGACATATATCTTCTCCTCTTTGTTCTCCCTCGGTATTGTTAATACTGCACCCCAACCCAGCTCTGATGCATCCGTTGTTAGTTCTGCTGGTCTGTTCCTTCTCCTCAGACTCCTTGGTCTGTTCTCTCGCAGAGTTTTCCTCCAATGTGTTAATTCTCCTAACATCATTGGGTTGGCTATTACCGTTCCCTTCCAGCCCCCGCGGGTTATCGCCTGCCTCAGCACATATTGCACACTCGTCAACCACAAACTCGCTGGCGTGTGTTTCAGTCTCACAAAATTCAGCCTCCCGAGGAGTGCTGCTAAATCCCTCGTCCTTTGTCTCCTCCTTTTCTTTGCATGTGCCATCCAATTTCGCACATCCTCCAGGAGCAGCACTCTCTTCCTTTCTTGGAGCGTCACTTCCATCCTTTCCGAGTTCCAGAGCAATCCCAGAAACTCCACACTCCTTGTGTGTTCCAACTTCAGTTTTTCCTCCGACAGAATCCAGCCCAGATTTCTCAGGAACTGGGCTATCTCCTGTGAGATCGATCTCAATGCATCCCTGTCTGGGTGCATGAGGAGAATGTCGTCCAGAAATATCACCAGCTTTACCTTCCAATGTTCTCTGATATATGACGCTACCCGTCTCATTATCTTCGTGAAAACTCTGGGAGCGTCCTTTGCTCCAAATGGCATCCCCACGTAAGTGTAGCATTGCTTTTGAAAGCTGAAGCACAGGAATGGAATGAGTTGTTTGTTCACTTTGACATGCTGGTATGCACTCGATATGTCGAGAGTGGTCATCTAATCGTTCTCCTTCAGGAGTTCCACTATTGTCTCCTGGGCATCCATCTTGAAATGCTTTCCCTGCACTTCCTCGTTTAGCGCCCTGCAATCTAGTATCTTTCTCCACTTTCCATTCTTCTTTATCACCATGAATGTCGGATTGAACCACTTCACCTCCGACTCCTGAATGGGCTTCACCACTCCGTCCTTCAATTCCTCCTCCAAGAGGGATAAGTAATTGTTCGTCATTTCCGTTGTTCCCCGAAATTCTTGTTTGTATTTTCTCTCCTCGAGTAAGGTTGGGGATTGGGAACTTTTCCATCGAGCTTTTATTCCACGGCTCACTAGTTTGTCTCCCCCAATCTTCTTCCACTCGCTTAGCCTGTTCACCAGTCTCCCAGGAAGTTGCTCTTACGGTGGTCCAATCACTGTACTCCCATTCACTTCTGGCGTCTTGTGGCCATGCTGAATCTGTGTATCCTCTTCCCCTTCGAGAGTTTCTGCGATTGCTGTCTTCGAGCTCACCTCCAGTGTGCTCCCAATTGGGGACCCGATAACAGTCCCAGAAGCTCTCAAGACTCAATTCTCGTTCCTCCTCTCGCTCATCTGTCTCGTCACTCGGGGATATGTGGAGTCTTCTTCTGTTCTCGTTGCCTTTTGTTGCACATCTTCAATCGATATCTGTCTCTCCGATTCTCCTGTGATTTCTCGTTCTCTCTCCTTCCTTTGGTCTAACGAGCTCAGAGTCTCTTTGACGTTCACCTGTTGTTTCTGCATTTCTGTCTCCGATCGCTTCTCGCCCGGAGCTACGGTTGCTCGTTGTGTATTCATATCGCTGTAATTTGCTTCTCTCTCTCCTCTCTCGATCTCGCGGCAAAGCGCGGACTCCTTCCCCCTCGCCTCTTCCAGTCCCATTGGCTCGATCCAGAAGCTGTACCTGTAGCTGGTCCCCCCCGAATCCTCTGGGGAGCTGGGGGAGGGGAACTGTGATCGAAGCAACTCTCCCAGGTGATGCTGGGGTATGCTGTGGAAGGGCCTGTGTTGATCACCTTCTTATCTTGAAAATCGTGAAACTCCCATCGAAGCCCTGCTTTTGGAACTGTCTGTAAGCGAAGCCCTGAGCGTTCCTGCCTGTGATGTACCTCCTTGAGCGTCAGCTCCTGGCTGCGACAAGGCCGAAGGCTGTTGGGGAAACTGGTGATACTTCGAATCCTGAAACATCCCCCTCTGCTTGAAAAAAGCTGGTGCTATTTACCAACTTCCTCAGGTTCTCCGGAACATCTTTTGACATTCCTCCTTCAAAAAAGCCTTTCGCGCTTTCCCAACCTGATTGGGGTATAACCTTTTGTAGGTTAATTCTGCTAATACAGTCTGTAATAAGCGCATAAGCGCAAAACAGTCCTCTAAGCCGCTCTTTATCCTCCTCAAACTGGTGAGTTCTCTTCAGCTCCTTTGCTGTAAGGGCTGCGATCGCTTTCGCTGCTTCAAAGCCCGATTCGAGGGCAGGCTGGAGGCGTTAAATCACTCTGCTCGCTTCTAATGAGTCTCTTTTCCCCTTTGTTGTGATGTCTGTTCTGGCCAGCGCAGTTCAGCAGTTATCTTTTCTCTTTGAATTTTTTTCATTTTCGTCATCTTCAACTGGAGTTGCATACAATTTTCCTTTGCTATTTCGGAGGCTTTGAAGCGAAGAGAACAATACACCAAGGGATAAGATCATCATATCATAATTGGCACCTACTGTTGAATCTTCGAATGAATCTGCTGTGGTTTCATCTCACACCTGAGACAAAATACTGTACTACAACGTTAGGTGGCAGAGGATTGACGTGCCTAATGCAGCTGTGTTGTTGTCACTTCCATAGCTGCAATCACTTCATTCACTTTATTCACTTCAATCACTACTGAAAGCACTCCGAGGTATCAATGTTGGCTTTCTGCGCCAAGCTGAACAGAACGTGCTGTGTCCGCTCAATGAATGATGCTTTCCGTTCCATTTCTGGCTCTGCTCCCGTTTCTTGAGGACTTGCAGAGAAAGAAATCGTTAAAGAAGCAGATATAAACAGCGGTTGATGTAATGCGATCCTGCCAATCTGCAATCCGCTTGATCTATCACTTGCTTCATTGGCCACTGAACGGCTGGAGAACCGATAGAAGCAGTCGAGGCGTGCGGAGTGATGAAGCTGGTCAACAAAATGAGTTAGCGAATGGTTGCAGTGAATGAAGTTGGAGAGATTGCGGAGAAGGCGCTGGAGGCGGTGGGGCAGAGTGGCTGATGAAGGAAGATGTGGTTCTGTCGCCTGCAGCGATTGTACTGAATTTGCAAGAAGAAAAAGAAGAAGAAGAAGTTGGAAAGGAAAAGGAGGCTAAACGGACGAGCGAGCTGGCGGAGCAGCTGCAGGAGAAGGACAAGATCATCCAGATGCGGGAGAGGAAGATCCTGGAGCTGAGCGAGAAGCTCAACGTAAAGATGAAGGAGCTGCAGGAGCAGCTGGTGGAGATGAAGTGGAAGGAAAAGCTGATCGATATGGGGATTGAGATGGAGAAGGAGCGCTAGACGAAGCAGGGCGGATTGGAGAGTGAGGACAGTGAGGGAGCAGGGTCAGGGGCAGGAGTTGGTGCACGTGAACCGTTTGGCACGCTTTCTTCGTTGTCGTCTGCGGGAGTTGAGGTGGTTTCGTCTTCAACGAAGTGGATCCTGCCATAGGGGCTGCGAAAAAATTTACATGAGAAGTTTGCAGAGAGCATCGGGGATTGCAGCACTGCGATGATCGAGTCGGATTCCACTTGGAAGGTTGTTGCTGAGAAAGTGACGAGCGGAGCGAGTGTTAATGGAGAAGAAAACAGCAATGGTGGAGGAGAAGACTGATTCGAAGGAACAAAGTCAGAGACAAGCAAGAGATCAGAGAAGAACGGCGCTGGGGCCAATGGTGGTGGAGGTGGTAGTGGTGAAGGAGGAGAGGATGCAACTGTGCATCAGAAGATGAACTAGATGAAGAAGGAAAATGAAGATGCTGATGAAGCTGTTGGGCTTGCATGTGCATAAGACAAACGAGCAGATGGCTCTGTTAATGGAGGTGATTGAAAAACAGCAATTGGTCCTTGCACATAAGTTTCTGCAGCAGAAGAGAAGCTAGGTGGTTTGGAAGGTGATGATCCGCTGAGAAAAGCTTTTCCGGTTAAACGTTGCATGTGTGCTGCTGTTTGGGAAGTTTGTGCGAGAGTTTTTCATGGAAGATGAAAAGTCATTGTTCCTGCTCTGATTCACTGTGTTGTTTGAAAAGGTGCTGCCGAAGCAGCTGATAGAAAAGAGAGAGAACTTCCTGATTGTTTCGTTCCAGATGTGCAGAAAGTGAATCAGCACGGTGCTTGAAGACACATCAGACAATGGGATGTGATTGCATTTTTTGAATTTTAAAGTGCTGAATCCGGAGAAAGAGAAAGTTAACACACTTTGTTTTTTGGGCTTCTGCTGGATTTCTTTGGAAAAAAAGAGGAGAAGCATTAGAGAGCAATGAAGGCGTGGAACCTGTGGATCTTCTATATGCTATATTCTGTGGTTGGCTTCTGAGATACAGACCTTCCTGTTCAACAATTTCTTTTTGCTGAAATTCCAGCTGCCGGATATGTGTTCTGCAGCTTATATGAATGTTCCTCTATCGTTGTAAGAAAACAAAATGATAGCGAAGAGTGCAATCAGGAAAGAAAAAAAAGATTGAGCATGCTTCATGTTGTGTCTGTTAAAAGGAAGGGTGGAAGTGGTGATGAGTGAACAGGCGGAGTCAATGCAATCAGTTGTGATAAAGAAAGAAGGGAGGTGAATGTCGCACCTGATGACAATGATGCTGGTGGAGCTGGTGGTGCTGCAGCTGAAGAGGGAACGAGGTGGAAGTTGTGATCCGTTTTGGGCAATCGCTGAGGGAGAGACTGTTAGAGATTATATTTCATAAGGCAGTGATGAAAAAAAGAAATGTATAATGATGAAATAATTTTCATTCTGTTTCATCTGCATTAGCATCGTCCATTTTCTTTCAAAAAATTATTGATCCATCAAATAGCTCCATTTCTGTAAATTCTCCTGTTATATATGTCTAAATTTTTTTGAAAAGTTCCATGACTTTAATTTTGTCCCACAAAAGATCAAAAAAGATCACAAAATTTTGATCATTCCATTCCCATAAAAAATAATATTTGTTATTGTGTTAACTTTTTTCGCTCTTATCAACAATAATTGAGTTCCAAATACGCAAATATTATATTAACTTTTTTATTTTTTTCGAATTAGCGTTGGGAAATATCATTTTTCTGTTTATTTGTTTTTTATTTATTATTTGCATTTGTTTTCATCTTTTTCATTACATTCGTTTGAATATTCGTTTGATATTCTGAATAGAAACGAAAATTTTGTCATTATTACTTGTTGGAATAAGAATAGATGAAAAGTTGCTTGTTTTGTCTTTTTTTCTTGTATTTTTCAACAAAAAAATTCATCAATACACAAAAGAAATAATTGCACCAGATTTCAACGGTTGTGTTCAAAAAAACTATTACAAACTCAATAACAAAAATTTTAGACAGAATTTTTAATTTAACAAAAGCAGCATATTTATAATGAAGGGAAAAAAAGGTTCTCGTTTTTTGTTTTTAAGATTCAATTCTTGACTCACATTTATTTTCGCTGTTATTATTTCATTGGTTTATTAAATAACTGATTGATCTTTCAGATGCTTCTGCTGCATCTGAGTCAAATTTATCGGAATCAGAGACTAACAATGATATTGAGAGGTGCTTAAAGATTGAGATGCCTGATGTTGCTTGTGCGCATGCACAGCAAATGTTATTGTTAATAAGCGCTGTAGACTCTTTGCGGGAATGTTGTAGCGCGACTGATGGTGCTTTCAGTTCAGCAAGTGGAGCCGCTTCTGTATCTTGAGAATTGGAGTGCATTAAGTCGGGGAGCAAGCGGATCTTTGCGGTGGATGCGATTGTGATCCAGTTGATCTACGATCTATTTGACACGTCGCAGCTGCCGAAGGCGAAAGAGCTGTTGGTTTCGCGATCGCGGCAGTCGAGGCGTGTGGTGGAGAAGCTGGACAACTAAGTGATAGGGCTGGATGCTGCAGAATGCAAAGTGGGAGAGAGAGAAAGAGAAAAAGAGATGCCGAAGAAGGCCCTGGTGAGAGTTGAGATAAGGAAAAAGGATATATCATTATCGTCAGTGACAATTGTATTTGCATAACTGGAAGAGCGAGAAAAGGCGGAGGAAGTTGGAGTGGAAGAAGAATTCAAGCGGAAGAGCAGAATACTCGTTGTTGTTTAATCTGGTGGTAAGCCGAAGAGAAGTGTTCTGATCCAACAAGGAAGTCAGCGAATGAGACGTGTGTTTAGCGGATAAGAGGCCTGTGACTGTACCGGACGAACTGAACATGCTGCTTCCAAGAAGTCGTGCAGCGTCGTGAATCAACGAACGGAAATGCAGCATAAGCACAACACCGAAGAAGTAGTCGTTTCTGGAGCCTTGCGAGATTTTGGTTCCATATGCAACAGGGGGGTGGCATGGATGAAGAAGACTATTGAAGAAGACTAGGAAGACCAGTTTTGTGTTAGTGTCGAACGTTTCAGGTACAAAGCAGAGGAGTGCGAGCCTGCTTGTGGTATCTTTGCTAGCCAAGATGAGCTGATCCGCCTTGCGAATGTGCACATTGAGATGAAGCTTCGGCTGCTGTGCTGTGGAGTGTAAGCGTCGTAAGACATTGCGCATGGATGATTCAGTGAAGGTGAAGTTCACAACGGAGAAGGGAATTGAAGCTTCACGGCAGAGCAGAGAAGGAGCAGAAGTATGTGATGTGAAGATGATTCTGACCAATTGTGCAGAGATGAAGTGAGAACATGCGTTTGGGAGTGTGTTAGACGGGGAACCAGATCCGGAGACGCAGCAGATATTACAAGGTGAGGGAATGGAGGCATAGTTGCAGAAGGCGAGAGGGTAGTTTTCGTACAATACATCAAAAAAGAGGCTGGACATATAGCAAGAATACATCCAGCGAAGCCAGACGTCAGCAGCGCGGCGAAGGAATACTAAGGATTCGCAGTCTGCACTGATGCATAGGATTGTGATGCAGAAGATTTGGAGGAAGGAGGCGAGCACAGTTGCAGGGGATACGATCTGCGAAGTTGCAGCAAGCATAGAGATGATGGCAGTCTCGATGGGAAGGAAAAAAATGAAGATGATGATGAACAGAGTGATTGGAGAATGAATGGGAGCGTCGTTGAACTGGAAGAACATTTGATTTTTGGGGGAGACAACGACGGTTGAGTTGAATAAAGCGACAATGGAAGGGAAGAGGATGTTGTGGTTATCCCGACTGATGTGATTGCAGCGAAGGTGCAGAGCACTCAGCCTTTAGTGGTGATAGACGATGAGCACGCAGTTGCGAAGGTAGTGGGCGTGGATCTGAGTCTGTGCAGAAGGAGAAGGAAAACACAGGTTAGAAAAGGAGAAAGAAGGAGTATGAGGAGGAAGGAAAAGGAGAAGGAGAAGGAAAAGAAGAAGCGTGCTGCTAAAGTGAGAGCTTTTTAAGAGTGTTGCAATGTGTTTGAGGAGTTGAGCAAGTTGGTAAGAAAAGAAGAATAAATTCTGAGAGCTTTGCTATCGATACAATGAATTTGCGTGTGAGGAGAAGACTGTTTAGCAATACAAAAAGGATAAGAAATTCTCTGTGAAAGCCATTCAGCTGAGTTTGGCAAGCAAAAAGAAGTGGATGATTAACCACTATTTTCTGGGCACATATGATGTGGGGCTGAACGAGGAATTATTCAGAGCCGGCTTTGTCTGCTTGGCTAAATGCAGCGGAGCAAGTATTTGTTCTGGCGAGGCTTATGAAACTGGGGCAGAAGGCGAAGAATAGCTGGAGAAGAGTGTGAGGAGGCGTGTGGCTCTGGTGGAGAAAGCGGAAGGGCAGCTGAAGTCGCAAGAAAGAGACGAGAAAGAAGAGGAGAAGCTGTTTGAGATCACGCATTAATCGGAATTAAATGTTGGTGAGTTGATTGAAGAAGCAGAAAAATGAGAAGGAAGAGCAGCATTAGAAAAATATTAGTTCGAGCATTGAACGAAAGAGGGGATTTGTCGAAGATGGAAGTGACGGTGAAGAAGATGAAAGAGAAGATTATTCGAATCTGCATGATGAAGGACACGAATGTTGCGGAAATAAGGGAATTTATTCATAAGTTCGAAGGGATTCCATCTGACATATAGAAGATTGTCTTCAACTACGTGCAGCTTAGTGATATTCGCACAATAAGTGCGTGCTTCATCCGGAATAACGACGAGCTGAAGCTGATGCTGTGTCTGCTTGGAGTTGCAACTGAAGCGAAAGGGCAGCTGAGGCAGACGAAGCAGATGGAAAGAGATGAGAGGTTGAGTGGAAGAATGGCAATGTCGATGGTTCACACGGCAGGAGCAGGTGTATTGGCAGTGCTGATGCTGATAACGTTGATGCAATCGAATGCAATACAGAGGATGAGCAAGCAGGAGCGATGCCTCGAAGAGCATTTCAGATGATCCACTCTTTTTCTGTGGATGTTCAGTTAAGTACTAAGAAGCTGTTGAATATGGAAACAGAGAATAAGCATTTTGACTTTGGTTCTGTTTCTTTTGGCTCTTTTGAAGATGGTGGTGGAGGTGGTGTTGAGGAAGAAGAAGAGATAGCGCCAATTGCAAAGTTTCAGAAGGATGAACATTCGAAGGAGGAGAGGAAAATATAATATCATCACGTAGCTTCTTTTCGAAATGCTCTAATCGAGTGGAGCCATTTCTATCTGGGCTATTTGTGGAATCTACTTGGATGTGAGGGGCAAGGTGTGGGAAGCGATACGTGTGAGTGGGCGATGGCTTTTCCTTTTGCGTCTGCGAATATGATTGAAGGCACCGATACGTTTACGTCAGCAGCGTCTGCATCCGCACTGACAGATGCTTGTGCGCGGCAGGTTTGTGTGGAGAAGGCATAAGAGAAGAGTTGAGGAAGGGGAAGTTCTTCTATTTGGAGAATGAAAACAGCAGCTGTGCTGTTTGTGAAGGAGATGACTTCGTTTGATGAAAAGAAAGAAGAAGAAAAAAATGAAGGAGAGAGAGAAGGATAAATGCAAACAAGGAAACGCAAATTGCGGTTGAATGGGCCAGGCAAATGCTTGCAGATGAAGTCGGTAGTTGTGAAGGAGTTTGTGAATGATGCGAGCGAAGAGTGGGAGGTGAATGAGGAGGGCAAAAGGCGAGGAAGGATGAAGAGTGGGAAAAGATGCGAGCCGGGTTAGTATGTGTGTGTGATGTGGTACTGAATAACACGATGAGAGTAAAGAGTTCGGTGAAGGTGAATGTGCAAGCTCATGGAGAGTTGATCCCGCAACAAATGTTCAACGCTACAAGAACACATAGCATTGTTCAAAAGGTATATGGTACACAGATGTCGTTGCATACGTTCTTTTTTCCAATGAGACAAGTATTTGGTGCTATCCTGTGCGGGCGGCAATGCGGGAGCATGACGTGTGTTGCAGACGAGAGGGAGGCAACCGAGTGAAGCAGTAACAGAAGGGACAATGGATGAAGAAGTGCGGAGAGGTAGCTCATATTTGTCACAGAAGAAAGAAAAGGAAGTATTTTTGAAGATTCTGGAGAAGGAGAATCTATGCCGAGCAGATGTGGAATTTTCAATGAAATTGTAACGGATGGAGGTGAAGAATGTGTTTGAGAGAGTGATCGTGTGATGTTTCCAGCGTGTGAAGATGCCCGCAATGAAGGAAAAGGTGTGTGTGCAAGAGTATCTCCAGCTGATCAATGGGCAGACTTTTGTGTTTGTGCCAAAGGAAGAAGTTATCAAGTTAGCAGATTATTATTCAATTATCGAAGAAGGATTCATTCCCCAAATCCGTTGGATTACAAACAAAAGAAGCTATCAAAAGATCCTCCATGCACTTTCACTTCGCTTTCATTCCCTGCACGAAACATCATCGATCCACAATTTGCATTCATTGTGCTTCCACATCCTGAAAATTCGCACGAATTAATATCTTAGTCTGTTACGTCATAGATGAAACAAAAGTTGGCTTTCATCAACAAACTTTTCAATTCAAAAATATGTTCAAATGAAAAATATTGTTATATATTTTATGTGTCGAAACAAAATGCAAACCACTAAAATTAAACAATTTTCATATGCATCAAACATGTGGAGGTAAATTTTGTTTTATAGAAAAGTTCAGGAACGAATTGTACATAAAAAAACTTCTGTTATAACAAACAACTTAATTACATGAGAAAAAAATTTTTCGTTCAAAAATTATAAAGGAATACGTTGTGCACTTCGCGAATCAGCAGTTGCAAAATAGTCCAAGCTAATAAAACCTTTTCATATTCAAAAACTGAAATTTTCATTTTGATTATAAAATTGGATATATTATTTTTTGTTTCAAATTGTTTTTTCTCACAAAGAAGTTTGCAATGAACCAACAAACATTGTTGAAAAGGTTTGATTTTTTCATTTGAATTATGGAAACGGAATGATAAAATTATAACTTCCCTGGGTCAGATTATTGATCTGATGTCACTTTTCAAAAAAATTCAGCCATATCATATTAATTATTTTTCTGAGAGTATTAAGAAAAAAACAAATATTTAATCAATCTTATAAATGTGTTTTTTTTTCTCAAAAAACACACAAAAAAATTGAGAAACGAAGAAGTTGAAGAAGTTGAAGAAAAGAAGAAAGTGACGGTGAAGGAGAAAGTGAAGGAGAATAAAAAATAATTGCAAAAAGTGAGAATATATAAATTCGTCTTAATTTTTTGGAAAAGTTCCTTTTGTTTTATTTTCAAATAAAATAAAAGATTCATATTTCGATCAAATTTCTGTTCCCACTCACCAAATTTCGCTGTCATGAAAACAAAATCTTGACAATGTGATAAATTACATACTGGTGAAAGTTGATGAGTTGGAATAAAATTTTAATGAAAATATTAAATTTTCATTTTCACCTGAAAATAAAACAAAAGGAACTTTACAAAAAAAAATTTAGACCTGTATTTTGAAGTTATTTTTGTTTGATATTCATGTTTATAAAATATTTGAATATCATAAATCAGATTTTCATTCCAATACACAAAAAGTTTCCAAAATGGAAAAAAATATTTAATGAAGTTATTATTTCAATTTTCGAAACTTTTGGTGTATTGGAATAAAAATCTGATTTATAATATTCAAATTTTTCATAAACATGAATTTAAAACAAAATTAACTAAAAAAAAAATATGGGTGATTCTTTTTGGGATCATAAATCCGCATGAGCCTTGATAATAATATTTTCTATCATTCTTTTCGATGTTGCTCTAATCAATGTATTTTATCTGTATATTATGTACATCTTGAATATGTCACATTCAGATCAGATACAACACAATCAATTTTGGAGAAAAACCATTTTTCATGAAAACTTTTTTTTGAAGATGATTAATTGCTTTTTCAGAAGGGTTTGGAAGCGAAATTGCTTGACAAAAAAGTTTTTTAGTCAATCTTCTTAAAACAGAAAGGAGAAGAAATTGACTTCACAAAAAAATTGTTCAAAGTTGGTTTAACAAAGAAAATCTGTTCAGAAAGCAAAGAATAATATTATTTGAAACAATTCCAAAGTTTGTATGAATTTTTTTCGTTCTGAAATTTCTCAATATAATGTTTCATTGAAAATTTTTGATGTCGACTTTCAATTTTCTGTCGAATGTGAGCATTTTTTGTTTCTGCTTTGAGTCACAAAAATTTGAAGTTATTGATTCTCAAATTAATATCATTTGCATCCTTATTCTTATTGGGTTGTATTTATGCAAACAAATGACTCTGAACTCAGAACAACATCAATTGAAATTTGATTCGAGAAAGCAAAAAATGGTAAAAATAATAAGTTTTCAACAATTATTTCCGTTTTTTTATTCATTTTAATTTATTAGTCTTTCAAATGAATCAAGGAGTTTTGCTTTTTGAAAGTGGCAAGAGATCAATTTTAATTGCACTTTGTTTTTTTCTTTCGATAAAAGCTTCGCCATCTCATTGTTCAATGATTTCTTTATTATTTCATGATATCTGGAAGTTTGAATTTGAAAGGGCTTTTCATTGAGGAAAACAAGATGAAAAGCAATGAAACGGATGTGGCGAGAAGCTACCAGTGCAAAATGACTTATGTGAGCGTGTTCAGCAGCGTGGTGGGAAATGGGTCAGTGATTGCGATGGAAGAACCCCTGCATAGCGAAGGAAATTGAGAGAGTTATCTGATGTTGAGAGATTCATCAATCCAACGAGTGATACGACTGGCTGGTGGAGCGAGAGTGCTGACTGAACCGACAACGCTGACGACTGATGTGGAGATTAGCAACAGCATGCTTGAAGCGTGTGCAGCAGGTGCTTCAGCGAAAGGGGGAGCAGTGTTTGCTGACCTGAGCAAGGAAAGCATGATCCGGGCGGTGAATTCGAATGTTATTCAGTGTGTATGCTCTGTGACGATGAATCAAGGAGGGGGATTATAACTGGCGCTGAAGTGTTCAGGTGAGCTGTGAATGCTGTTTGAGAAGAAAAAGTTTGACTTGAACAGCGGAAATAAATGGAGAGACATTTTCATTGAGTGCCAGAACATCTCGACACAGATCAATGAGATACTGCACAAGCTTGACTTGAGGGAGAGTGAATTTGTGCGATACAACGCGATATTTGGGATTTATGAGGAAAGCGCAGAAGCAGTGGATCTGAATGTTTAAATAATGACTTCCCTATCTGAGACGATTGTTGTTTCATCGATTGAAGGGAAATGAGTGAAGGATATCAAGAAATGCGGGACAGCAAAAGATCTGTGCTATTCCATCTAATATGGTGTGACGTATCTTGCAGTCAGCGTTTATCTGCGCATCTGTGTGGATGGAACTGGGGAGATAGGAAGTGAGTTGGAGCTTTAATATGTGTGAGTTCTTGTTAAAGAAAATGTGTCAATTAAAAAATAAAATATATGTTTTTATCAATTCCTTGAAAAGGTTTGTAAACACTATATTTAAAACAAATTTAAAACTCAGACAGTTCATAAAATAGCTTTGTTTACTTTATTGGACTTACTTTGAAAAAATAATAAAAGAATTTGATTGAAATTTCTGATTTCATTTCTTTTTTATTTAAAAAAAAAAACATTTCATTTGTTGAATCAATTTTTTTTTGGAATAAAGAATGACTTAGGATCAATCAATGAATAACAGGCGATAACCAATACCATTAAACCAATTTTGAAGATGATTATCTTTGAATTGCGTAAAATTTGGAGCATAAATTCCAGCATTAATGTGTGGAAACTATTCTTTTGTTTAAAGATCGCTGATGATAATGTCGATAGAAATTGAATTACCGAAAACATTCTTATTCAAAATCATTTTCTTGAAGTTTTCACAAACATTAATAACAATCATCTGTAGATTATAGAAGTCAAAAATCAATTGTGCATTTTTGAAGAATGTCAATTATTCGAACTTAACTTTGTTGAAATTTGCAGGCAGCATTGTTTGAAAATTAATAAGGAAAGATTGCTGCATGGAATCGTGAGTTCTAGAACGTTTTATAGCTGACTGTGAATTGGATCCAACAAATGCGAAATACAAAGAAATATGCTAACGGATAGGCTCTGCTCTTGATTTTATCAACACAATAGTGCAAAAAAAAATTCACAACTGTTTCAAATGAATCGAGAAGAGAGATGAAGATTAAATGATGAAACATAGCAATCGTGAAATGAGAACATGCAAGCAACAGTAAGCAGATCGAGGAGTTTTTTTTAAACAGAAGAAACATTTCATACAGTTAAGATGAAACACTGAATGTTGCCAATCACAAAAAAAGGAAAAGGACTTCTCTCAAATTCAACTTATCATATTTTAAACAGAGTGTGCACAATATATGGATAAGCAAAAGAGAGAGGATTTCCGTTATTCTTTCCTGCACTTGATTCAAATTTATTTTTTTAAAGAATAAGAAGAAGGCGAAGAAGAAATTGCAGTACACTCTTCATCAACAACTGAGTAAAGCGATCTCATTTAAACAGAACATGGTCTTCCAATTCCTTCTTGTTTGCATATTTCCTCATTGACTCCTCTTTGAATTCTTCTCTTTTTTCTTCCTCCTCAAGCACAAACAGCGCTGTCACTGCGGGCGACAGAGCCACATCTTCTATTCAATGCTCAGCTGCCTCCAGTCCTTTTTCCACTATTGGCATTGCAATACTTGCAGCAACCATTCGCCTTATCACTTATTGATCCGCTCACACATCTGAGTACCTCTTCTTCAGCTCCAAATGTTTTATCTGAACAAGATGCTCACCAAAGTGATTAAAAGTTCCACGAAGTTTCAATTCCGTTCAGTTCAGCTGCTCTATGCTCAACTTTTCACACCAGCGATTGTTGTTCCCAATGTGAGAGAAGAAACTGCAGAAGTTGCATTGTAAGATGTTTATCCATCCAAGCTGTTTTTCACAGAACTCTCCGAAGATCTAATATTTTGTTTTCAATAGGATATATTTAAATTCAAGATGCAGCCACTGATTAACATCAAAAGTTCCAATCTCAAAAAGCATATAATCTTGCATTTCCATCATATTCTGATTAATACTGCGTTTTTTAGCCTTGTTTTGAATGAGAAAGAATGAAAAGGAGGTTGTCAATAAGTTGTTATTTGAATGCACAAAATAAAATTTACAACAAACAGAAGAAAGCATAGTTGTTTCTAGAGATAAAAATTATTTTTCTGAGGGAAATCATATTCTATTAAAGATTCATCACCAGAACATTAACTGCTTTTTCATTAAGATAAAAAAAATCGATAAAACACAAAACATTTATATTTAGGGGAAAATACGGACTTTCAAGCATTTTATGCACAATGCATGAAAAAACTGTTTCACTTATAACATTTTAAAACTTACGCAGATTTCAAAAACAATTTGATTTTCATATCTGTTAACAAACATCATTGATATAAAACATTAAGTTTTGTGACATTCCATGAATGTCATAATATAAACCTATTTTTTTCAAATTTTTTGGTTTCAAAAAGTTCATCGAAAATGCATAATTTTTCAATGAAAATGCCTGAAGGGTAATATTTTGCTCCATTTTTACAACAAACATGTTGCAGACAACATTGGGAATGATGTCAAATTTCCTTTTTTAATATGGAGAAGAAATATCTCGAATTGATAATTTTCAACTGATGATTTGACAAAAAAGAAAGATACATGAACTGAATGAGTTAAAATAATTTTTTGTTGAAGCTTCAATTTCATTTCTTTTTGGTTTTTTGAATGAATAACATTATAATTCAAATTATGAAGATTCTTTTTGTCCTCACGTTTTTCAAGTTGCAAACATAAATTGTTATTTTAACAGCATATCAGAAATATTGAAAAAAAGCTATTTCAGATTACGAAAATATTTAATAAATATCTTTAATATATAAGAAACAAATATTGTTTTTAACATTCATTATAAAAATCACATTGATGTGAGTGAGTGACACGGAATGATAGCAAAAAAAGAAAATCCTCAACAATGACATGAATACATAACGAAATGAAAATCAGATAATGAAAATCTGATTCTGGATTTGTCAAATGAAATCAACATTTTTTTCATGTGAATAAAACGCAACAGCCAAAGAAGAGAATTTTCTGATAAGGAAAACAGCAATGTTCATGTTTTATTGTGCGGAAACTCAAAGTTGCTGTAGAATGAGGTCAAATATGTCTCTTATAAAAAGTCGTTGAATATATATGTTATTAGAACTGTTTTAGTCTATTGAAAAAATAAAAAAATAAAAAAACAAACATTTTTCTTTCTTGAATTTTTTCGACAAGATTTTCCGACGATAATTGTTCAAAAAAGAAAGACCTTCACTCTCGCAATAATAATGATTCTTTACCATTTTTGTTCATTCAAAAACAAGCAATCTCTCCTCATTAAAAGAATATGATAAATTACTTTTATAAATCTGTTTGCAATATTTTCGGTTTTAAGGTTGTTTGGATCATATCTTTTAATTGACAACCGAGCTGTTATCGTCGTTAATGTAAAATGAATCTTCGAAATCTAGATTTTCAAAACTTCCAACATCGACTTTTCATTCCAGAGCTGAGACGAAGGGGAATGAAGTTTTGAGAATTGGAAGAGATTAAAAGTTAGACTTGTTTTATTATTTGTTCTGTCGAAATGGGGGAAAATACCGAATTTCAAGCTTTTTATGCACAAAGCACAAAATAATTGTTTCACTCATAACTTTATATCGCATTCTCAGATTTTTAAATAAATTTGATTTTCATATCCGTAAACAGAGATCATTGAATTAAAAATATAAGGTTTTTCAACATTTCACGAATGTCAGAAAATGGGTTCATTTTCATTATGTTTTTTGTTCTCAAAAAGTTAATCAAAAGTGCATAATTTTTCAATGAAAAAGCTTGAAGTCTCATATTTTCCCCCATATGAAAAAGCTTCTTCAACAATGAAACAACTTTAAAGGAAATTGAAATGTGTGTTTTGCTCAAATACTTCTTGTTGATTCAAATTGTTCTTGAAACAATTTTTTTTTATTTCTATTTTGTAGCTGATTATTATTTTTTGCCAATGAATCTGTCAATTGCATATAACATTCCTCCGACTCATTCGCAAACCACAATGCTTCGAGCTTTATCCAAGTGATGTCCATCAGCCAAATAATTTTTTGAGGAAATAACGAAACTCAGGGTAAAGTCAATCATGCAAACAAATCTTTGAACGAAACAGTTTCAAAATAGTTCCACCCAAGCAACACGTCGAACCAAAATGCAAATCAGGTTTTTTAACTATTCAATATATTAATGTTAAAATTAATTGTATTAACATCTCCTGTTTTTATATTATTTTTATTTTTTATTTATTTATTTATTTTTTTATTGGTTCAAAAGGTCAAAATGAAGAAGAGTGGAATAAAGGAAATAGCTTGATGATAAATCACTCTACAGAAATTTTAACTTCTTCAAGGACAAAGTGAATCAAAAAAGACCCTAAAGATTATGAAAAGTTTGTTGATGAATCTCCTTGGAACGATATCATTTCTGTTTAGAGAAATAAAACAAAGGAATCGCAAAATAACAATCCTCATCTTCAAAGTAATCTCACTACAAAATTTCATATGTTCCCAAATGCTGCCTATGATGAGGTGAACAGAATTTTAAACAAGAATCAAATTTTCAATAAGGAAACGAAGGATCACAGAAATCAAACAAACAAAAAAGAGAACAATAATAACAACTCATTAAAGAAATACGATCATAATATTATTTGTGATTTTCCATCTCCTTCTTTGATTCCTCAGATTTCTGCTAACATTTCTGAACAAATTGAAGGACCATCCAAGGTTCACGATCTCACAAGCAATAATATTCAATTGATGCAATTCACAAAGAATGGTTGGCAGAACTTGGGAAACACGTGCTATTTGTCCTCAATCTTTCAATGTTGGACGTATGTGTAAATGCAACAAAAGACTATTGCTATTCGAAACAATGGTGGTAACAAATTATCAAATCTGTTTAATAATGCCTGTGATGAATTGGCCAATGATGAGAAATAAATTGTTTCTCTTCTTTTCCGATCGCTGCTCGTTTTTTTAACATGCTTGGCAAAATTGCTTTTTGGAAAACTTCTGCAAAGCCGCTCACTGATCGATGACCATTGGAGCTGGGGAAAAAACCTCGGTTTCAGTTGTCGCTTCTTTGTATTCTTCAGGAAGATTTGAATATGGAATAATTAAGGGCGCTAAATATCTGACACTGTCAGCGCTAGTTTGAAACACTATTCTTGTTGACATAGGGAGAGATGGCTCAGGAATTATTGATGGAGTTGTGTACAACGATGGGATAATTATTGATGAATGATTTTCATAAAAAATCATGGAAGTTTCATCCAAGTTGAAAAACAACTGAGGAATGACCTCTGTCGTTTCAAAAAATTTTGAGACCATGTCAAAGAATAAAGCAATTGTTTCTTTTGAAGTTTGAAGAGCTCAATGAATTGGAAGAGGTGTTAAACGCTTCAGCTTAAGATCAGGATATCTCGATAAAAATCTTTTTGGCCAGTGTTTATCAACACATTTCACATCATCTCCATCGCTTCTCTTTTCCATTCTTATTTCATTTGCCTGGGAGTTAAAAAAATTAAAGATCATAAATAACGCTTTTCCAAACACACAATTTCTGCAATTTGCTTCATAGAATGATAAATCCCCTTTTCTGCATCCACCTCTATCTTTGTAACAATTCGCAGTTCATATGATTTCGAAAAAATAAACGGCTTTCCAGGTTTTCCTATTTGTCTTCCACAGGTTTGTGCTTTTTCAGCCCTTTTTAACGAATTAGAGAAATTACTCCCCCTTCTTCAATGCCAGATTTTGAAAGACCGCAAACCAGGTGAAGGTGCAATCCCTTTTCGTGTGGATCTTGCAACAGCCTGGCTTCGCTGGATGCTGCCAATCTTGCAACTTGAGTTCTTTTCATCAACTGCAGGTTCGTTATCTCATTCCCATTTTTTCCACTTCATCTGAGCGGGTTAACTCCACGACTTGAACTTGAACGGATTTATTTACTCATATAGAAATAGATGTGAAAAGGTTTTTAAGATCAATATCAAACAATTTCTAATTAACAAATGCAGTGTGACAGAGTACCATCCGATGATTTTGTTACTGGGTATTGTGATCACACAGAAATTATAATTATTTTGGAACGATCTGTTATTATCATTTTTCTAAATAGTTTTTTTAAAATGTCTCAATCAACATTTATAAGTCTTTTGACTCAAGTCGAGAAAAGAAATCGCATTTCTGAGCCAACGCATCTCGAGGAATCTGAAGAGAAAGAGTCTTTGATCAAAAATGCGTGTCAAAAATTTGAAGGAGATAAATCAAAGGCATTTTTCAGACTTACAGGTTTTTCTTGTTGTGAATTTGATCTTCTGATGAAACTTCTTCAAAAGGAAATTCCATATCACAGAGGAAAAGAAAGAGCGTTGAAAAATTTTGAGTGTCTGGACTGTTTAACATCTTTCGGTTTTTTTCAATGTGTTAAAAAAATTACAAATATTATTTATTCTTCATTTTTCAAAACACAAAATATATTAATTCGACTTCTTCATAGTGTTGTGAATGATTTAAAAATACCTTTGGCTGATTTGTTGTTAACATTTCGGCCAGATAGGTTAGATGACATGAAAGATGTTGGAGTGGTTGTGGATTGTACAGTCATACCTATCAACCGGCCTGCTGGATGTTTGGAATTTGGAGAGAAGTATTAAAGTGGGAAGCACCACATATACTGAGTAACAATAGAAGTTGGAGTCAACCCTCGCATTGGCACAGCATGCACGCTCAGTTCGGTGAATACAGGCAGCACACACGATTTTAACATTTTTAAGGATCATTACCCTCAATTTCAGGCTCTTCCAGGAGGATCAAAAGTGCTCGCAGACTCCGCTTTCATTGGTGCAAGAGCAGAAATTGATGCCATAATATCCAAACCAGTCGGAACTCCACACCTTGCTTCTCGCTGCGTAATCGTTGAGCGCTTCTTTGGAAGATTGAAGACTCTTTTCGCGGTCTTTCGCCATCCTTGGCCTTTTGAAGTCTTCAGAGTTGGAAGTTACTTTTCTGTTGCGTGCTGCTTGGCAAACTTTCACATTCTGCACAATCCGCTGACTGATAAGGATTCTGAAGCAAATCGAAGGTTTGTCAATGACTTGCATATTAACTATTTAAATCGAATGAGAGCAAGAAAGGTGACCAACAATAAATATCGAGCAAAACTGAAAAATAGACTGAACCCTGACTTGCCACTAACTCCCAGTGTTTCATCTTTGCTTGCAAAAGATATTAGTATGATTTTATTTTTTTGCCCATATTAATGTTTATAATGTTTATTTTACTTGTTTTTATATTTTCATTACCATAACTGTGTTTTTCAGGCAATTCTGAAGCCCAAGAGCAGCGAACTGGGGAAGATCGAAGAGAAAAAGAAAGAAATGATGAAAAGGAGAAGAAAGAAAAGAAAACTGTCGAAGAAAAGAAAAGGAGAGATGAAATAATAATCAACGAAAGAGATGAAGATGTAAAAAGAGAAAGAAACAGTGACGAATTATCAAGTTGGTTTTTACCTAATCAGTGGAGGTCTCTTCACCTTCAGCAACCCTCAACATCGTCTTCCTTTCCTTCTGCTTCTTCCTCTAGTGCTTCAATAAAAGAAAAAAGAGCAAGTGAAACCCCATTGCAGAGCTTGTTAAACCAAAGACAGTGAGTTTTTCTATTGTTTTTTATTTTTTTATTCACTTCACTAACATTTTTTTCCATTAATAATATGATTCTCCTAATGACTTGTTTTTTTATATAAATTAATATAAAACATAAATAAAAATACAAGAAATTTTCATTAATTATCATTGTTGGCATGTAAATACTCAAAACAAAAAAATATATATATATAAGAAATGTCTGAATTTATTAAAAAAATATTATTAAAACCTTTAGAACTTTCATATTTATACTAAATATATAAAATATATAGTTAAAAATGGTTAAAAGTTATTTATACTCGTTAAAATTGCATGAAAACATGATATAAATGCACTGTCCAAAAAATAAACAAAACTCAAAAAACGGATCATAAAAAGTTTTAATAATATATAACTAACATACAAACAAAATGTTAAAACCAAACTCATAATATTGACTAAGTTATTAAAGAAACAAAAATAGTTAAGATCATAACTTACAAAACAAAAAAAATTGAAATTCCTCGAGTTGACCACTTTGAGAGCGAAAAAGTTCCGTTTTGATTGAATAACATTCATTTTGAAATATATAATACGTTGTGACTCTATCACTTTGGTGCGGCAGGGAAAATTCAAACAAAAACTAGAACCTTTTGTATTTTATTTGATGCATCCGCAAAAGATATATTAACACTTAATAATATCGATTGAAAACCGAATAGAATCAAACTTATTTGATTTGATTCAATAACATTCATATTCACAAATGTTGGTTTCGTGATCATTAATAACAAAATTTCAATATTTGGTTTTGATCAAACGAAAGTTGTTCTTATTTTTTTCTGATGTCACATTCAAATTTTTTGGAAGTTTTGAAGAGTGTGGAGAGGAGAAATATTATTCCACAACGGAATGAATCACTACAAAAGGAAGAAAAAATTTCCATCATCAAAAAAGCTTGTGACTTTTTTGATGATCCTGTTTCTTCTTTTCTTCGACTCACTGGATTCACAAAAGAAGAATTTGATTTTCTCATTCACATTCTTCAAATGGAAGTTCCTCATCGTCGAGGGAAACTGAAAGCAATCAACGATTTTGATGAACAGTTATTCTTGTTACTCACTTTTCTTCATCACGGTTCAACAACACTCACACTTTTATTATCCACACGTTTCTATGAAACTCAAAACGCTCTTGTCAGACTTCTTCACAGTATTGTAACTCATATCAGAGCTCCATTAGCAGATTTGTTTTTGACATTTCGCCCTGACAGGATTGAAGTGATGAAGGAGGTTGGAATTGTTTTGGACTGCACAATCATTCCCATCAACAGACCTGGAGGTCGATTAGACTTTGGGAAAAAGTTTTTTTAGCGGGAAACATCACACATATTGTGTGAAAGCTGAGGTTGGAGTCAATCCCAAAGTTGGGACAGTAAGTACTATCAGTGCAATTTATTCTGGCTCTACTCATGACTTTACAGTCTTTAAAGATCATTATCCTCAATTTTTGGATCGTTTGGGAGGGGTAAAAATATTGGCTGATTCGGCTTACATAGGAGCGAGACCTGATTTGGCTGCAATTATCACCAAACCAGTGGGAACACCAGAGCTAGCAACTCATCGAGTCATCGTGGAACGGTTTTTCGGTCGTCTGAAGACCCTCTTTTCAGTTTTTAGAAGACAGTGCCCATTTGAAGTTGAAAGGGTTGCTGATTATTTCTGTGTGGCTTGTTGTTTGACCAATTTTCATATATTACGAAATCCATTGACAAGAGCAGATGGGGAAGCAAATCAGCGTATTTTGGACAACTTGTGGACGGAGCATTTCCAAAAACAAAAAGCAAGACAAATAGCGAATGAGAGATATCGAATAAAATTGAAAAATAGATTGAATCCGAGCTTGTCAATAACACCCACAATAACTACTTTACACGCACAAATAGACAGTTTATTATTCATTACTTTACCCATATTTATATTCATTATCTTTTATTTGATTTTTTTTGATAACTCTTTCAACCATTATATTTTCTCTTTTTTTTATTCAGATATTTCACAGAATGAAAAGGAAGGCGCACTGAAAAAGAAATGTGAAGAAGAAAAGAAAGAAAAGCGAAAAATCGAAGAAAAAGAAGAAAAAGATAGAAATGAAACGAAAAGGATTGATTTGGAAGAAAATGATTGTGACGAAGATGATAATTCTATGGCCTGGTGTTTACCAGGTCAGTGGAAATCAATCCAACATTCTTCTGCATCTTCTTCATCTCCTTTTCCCTACAACTCCACGTTCATCAGAAGCAGAAAAGGCGAAAAGAATTACGCCAAGTCCTTTAAGGCTTCTTTTGGAACAAAGAAATTAGTTTTTTCTTTTATTATTTCTATTTTTCAATCATTCACCTTTTTTTAAAAAAAAAAAAATAAAAGAGAATAAAAAATATAACTTATTTTCTGTATGTCATATAATATTTATGAAAAATTATGAAATGAAACAAAAACAGTTGTTTTCACTTGAGTTTTATTTGACATTAACGTTGAAATAGAATTAATAATGATCCTGATTTAAAATAAAACGTCACAGCTGTTAATAGCTTGAAACATATGAAAATAATCATAAGAATTAATATAAATGCTCAATCGCAAGGATATCATGTGAAAGAATTAAAAACAAATGCAAACATTTTGAACTAAAAAGAAACTCAAAATTTGCTGAAAACAGATCAAAACACCATGTATTTTATAAAGATGCATAAAATATCAAAGTTTTGTGAATAATCGAAACGAAGGAATCAAATAAAAGAAGAAACAAAATAATAATAAGATCAGTTTTTCAAACATTTCGTAATTCCTATTTTGGACCAATTGAGATTGAGAAAGTTCCAATTTGATTGAATCAATTCCAAAAAAAGAGGTTGACATCTATGTTACAAAATCAAATTTATTATTTGCTCAAGATTCGAAAAACGTCTACTAGAACTTGATTGATTTGACTGCGTCAAGTGGCATTAGATCGGTCAACATCCAATAAGATCGATCTAATGCCATTAAGATGCAGTCAAATTGGATGTGACTCAGTCACATCCGATCATTTCCATTCTGGGTGTCATGATCAAAATATTTATGAAAAATTTTGTAATAAAAATTAATAATTAACATCTCATTTTATATCATTTTAATTGAATATAATGATTTTTCATTTTAAATAGTTTTCTAATTTGTCAGTTTTTGAAATTTACAGATATTTTTCTGTTTTTCCTGGTTTTTTCAATTGTCATTGTTTTGAAATGATTTTTATTTATTTTCAATTGAGATAAAGTTATTTTCATTTCATTTTTCATTATTAAGAACAAGTTTCATTTGTTTTTTCCATTTCATTAATATTTTCAGAAAAAAGAAAAAAATACAAAAAAAGAAGCTTTAGAATCATATTTTCTTTTTATTTTTTATTCGAAATGAAAAAATATCAAATAATGATTGATTAATAAACACATAACAGTTAAGAAAACACAAAAAAGTTTAATTGTTTATAAATATTGAAAATTAACAAAAAAAATGTATATGAAATAGTTAATTGATCAAAACATAAACAAAGTTGGCTCGATTTCAACAGGAAAAATTAACAACTGAGTCACAATTGCGAAATTTTAAAGTTTCAAAAAACCAGAATCAAAATAAGAAAACAACAAAAACATAGTTTATTACAAAATATACAAATAAAAAATAAAAACATATCAAAAATTCACACAATAATAACAATAATAAGGACAAATACGAACAAAAAAAAAAATGTTCGATCACAACTTGTGATTATAAAAATCACAATTTCGCTGTTTGTGAAATTGAGGGAAATTCGATTAAAAATAGATAAATTCGATAAACCAGATTAAAATCGATTTGACTGAGTCACATTTTCGCGACTCAGTCAAATCAATCAAGTTCCACTAAACCTTAAACGAAATTATCTAATCAATACCCGTTAGCTCAGTCTAATACCAATAAGTGACATTAAAAACCAAAAAGTTAGACTCAAAACCGTTTTGATTGATTCAAGACCAATTGATTCAATTCTGGGTGCATGATCAATAGAAAATTTCAAAAATTAAGTTGTTTATATCTTTCAATATTTAAAGAATAAATGAATTATATTTCATAAAAATTATAATGCAAATGATTTTTATTAAAAAAACGAAAGATTCTAAGTTTTGATTTTTTCAAAATTCTTTATTCAATATAAATTTTTTATTTTAACAAATTTTTCATTAAAAACATTTTGTTTTTTATATTTTGTTAAAATTTGATTGATTTGAAGAAAAAAATTCAATGATCAAAAAAGAATTGGAAACATATAACGAAATTTAAAAAAACAGAAAAAACAATGATAGAAATTCGAATTGAAAAATTTTTCAACCACTTATCATTTAACCAATTCTTTTCTTTATAAAAAATAAAAAAGATAGAATATAAAGTTCATAATTCAGACAAAGTTTTATGAAAAAACAATAGTTCAATAAATAACATCTTTTCAAAATAAAACTGAAACAAAACCAACGAAATAATGAATACTAACTTTATAATCAAAACAATTAATAACAGTTTGAACATTAAAAACTTATTATTAAATCAAAAATAACTTAAAATACTTGTGTCAAAAATTTCGATGAATTTATCATGATCATAAAAATACTTAACGCAAATATATTAATAACATACTAAAGATACACATATAAAAAAATTAATAAAAGCAAACTGCTCTGTAACAGAAAACACAAAAAACTTCAAAGAATAATGATCAAAATTGATATATAATTTTTGTATTTTTGATCACAAATAAGATTGAGGGAAAACCGAATTGATTGAGTCAAAACCAATAAAACAAACAAAAAACGTTTTAACTTAATCAATTCGAATTGACCCGCTCAATTCGTTTAAGGTCTACTAGAACTTGTACGAATTTATTCACTCATATAGAATAAGATGTGTCAAGGCTTATAAAGATAGATATAAAACAATTTTGATTTATCAAATTCAATGTGACTGAGTCACATCCGATCCCACCAATTCTGGTTCCCATGATCAGATATTAACAATAATTTTTTTAAACAAATTCTTTTATTTTCTTTTTGTCAATATCAATTATTATAAAAAAAATATCGTTTATTTGACATTTCAAAGACTTTTTTTTCAGAATAAAAAAAAATTATAAAATTTTCAAGTTTAATGAAAATTTCTTAGTTTGAAATTGAAATTGGTTAATTTATAAATCATATTTGAACTCCTTTTCCTATTTTCACTTAATAATTAAACAATACAAACTAGAATTATTTGTTTTTTAACACATTTTTCGATTTTTCTGAAAATAACAAAATAACAAAAAACAATATCACATAAAGCCTTTTGTTTGCTATTTATTACCAAAACATTCAAAATATCAAAAAATGATCAGGTTAAGAAAATACAACACATAAGAAAACCAAAAAAGTTTAAAATTCTCAATTAAATAAAAAAATGATAAATAAATCGAATATAAAAACGTTATTCACACAAAATGAAATCTAATATCGAACGATTTGAAAATAGTAAGTTGAAAACCACATCACAACTGCAAAAAATACAAGGTTAATAAAAATCCGAACCTAACAAAGGTGGAAGAAATAATTCAACTGTTAATGAAAAAACTGTCTAACGGACAACAACATATCAAAAAATCATCAAGTATTAACTATTTAAAGGTTAATAACGAACAAAACAATAAAATGTTTGATCAAAAACTTTGATCATGAAAATAACAATTTCGACCAAACTGAGATTGAGAAACATTCGATGTGATTGAGTCACTCCAAATAAGATGAACAAAAATTGATTCTACTCTGTCAGTTCGATGCGACAATGAAAATTCGTCCGAGTTCTACTTCTAATCAAGACTCCTTGGCGCAATTGGTAGCGCGTGAGACTCCAGATCTCAAGGTTGGGGGTTCAATTCCCTCAGGGGTCAAATTCTTTTTAATTTATCATTTTTTTCTTTTCTGAAATTATTTTTCAAATGTTCAAAAAATGTTAAATTATCATATCATTAATAATCTTTGCAAAACACTTCAAACAAATGTTATCTTCGCTGTTCATAAAAATTATTTTCCAAATAATCTCTCAAATAATTAAACTACAATAATTGTTATAATCATATCTTTTGATTCAGTTAATTCAAACCTCATTAAAAAAAAAATATTGAGATAAATACCAATATCTTTATGTTTATAATTTTTTGAAACAATACCAATTCACAACTTGAACAGTTTTCAAAAGAAATACTCAGTTTTTAAATACATATTTATCTTATAAAAATAATTAATACCTTTTCATAATTATCAAAATTAATATCAAAATTTCAAAAACTCTTTATTTTAAAAACAATTAACGAAAATAATAAAAGAAAATAAATATATAAATTTTTAAATTCAAAAAACCAATATTTAAAACTTTAACGATAAATTTCAACTGTATTCCCCTATTATCTTATCACATTATTTAACAAACTTCTTTAAATAATTAAAAAATAATGCATTTTTCAAAAAATTAAAACAACCATATTATAAAAAAAATAAGAACAATGAAATTTTTAATGAATGTGGGATAATACATATTGCTTTATGAATTTTATTTTTGTATGTTCAAAAAAATATTTTTCTCAATTAAAATATGTTTCTATTATTATTTGTATTTACATAATTAATTAATTATGAAATAACTTTCGAAAATGTTAGGAACAAATCTCAGTTTTTTTATAAATGAAAGAATTCCTTCCCATATGATAATACTAAAATGTAACAAATGAATTTATAAAATGATTAAAAGAAAAATAATATACACAATATCATGAATAACAATCATTTATTAATGATTTTAAATAATTATTAATAAAAATTATCATTTCAATTATATTGTTTCAAGAAAATGAAAAAACACTAATTATTTTCGAAACAAACAAAATAATTTATAATTAGTAATTAATATATTGCATAATTTTCAGTAAATCGTTTGAAAATAATTCTGATAGTCAAAAGTCTAGACATAAATGAGTTGTTTTATTTAAATCACATTAACATTAAATGTTGAATCGTTAATTTATATTTTATTAGTTTTCATTGTAAAATTTGATTGAATAATTACGATATTTTATTGTTATGTTTTATTGATTTTAAATATTTTTTTATTTTTTATTTGTGATTGAGAAGAATTATTAATATCATTAAATATCTAAAATTTGTATTTTATTATCTTCAAATTAACATTATTTTTGAATAATTTATGAATTTATTTAATTTATATATAAAATTGTATTTGTGATAATTAAAAAAAAAATAAATAAAAATTAAAATGAAATGAAATGAAAAAGGAAGTTGCAAGGTAATCTACTGCGTGTCAGCTGAAGCTGCTTGAAGCGTAGCTATCATTCAAATATCTGCAATTTCGGAATCCGCTGGAGCGAATGGAGCATATTGTTAATGATGGAGCTGTGCGTTTGGCGGATGAAAACAACATCAAAAATTATAACAAAATTCGAATCAAGCGTGATATGAAGGCTGTTCGGAAAGGCAGACTAGTTTCAAAATTTGGAAGAACAGCTGTGGTTATTGGCGAAAAAGAACAAACAGTGCTGAATGAAATAAAAATAGAATCTCCGTCTGGAGCAAGCTTAACCACAAAGAAAATGAGTGAACTGGTTTGAATAAATATTCTTTGAAATGAATTAATAAATATTAATGTGATTGAAAACGTTGTTAATGATTTGAAACCAGAAAACACGCCAGATGTTAAAGTTTCTGAGTCAGTTGCCTCCGATTTCATCAAACTACATCCGGAGCTGAAGACTTCAAAGCCGAAAATTGTTGATGCAAACAGGCTTGCAATACATGCCAACAAGTTCTGAAGTCCTGGTATGATATGCTCAACGGACTTCATCAGAACAATAGTTGCAACAAAACACTGATATTTTACATGAACGAGTCATCAATCAGGGTCCCACACTGCTACAATTCGAATATTGTTTATTTGGCAAATGCAAAACCAGTTGTCACAAACTCTCCGGTGCGAATGGCGAATTCCACACTGATTGCAGCTGTCGCAGCTAATGGACAATCACTTCCTTCAGTGATTCTGTTACAGAGCCTCAAACTTCCTGATGACTTGAAGCCTCTTCAGTCTTCAAATCTTGAGATTTGACCGAACAAATGCGGATGGATGGAATCTTCAACGTTTAGGAAGTATGTACTCACAATAATTCTCCTTTTGATCAAAGAAAGAAGAAATCACATTTTTGCTCAATGAATCTGATAAAATTTTTCTTTTCAACTTTCATTTTATTCGTTCAAATACACCAAAATGGTTATTATTCAAACGAAATAAAAATTTCATATTTTCATCAATTTTCTGTTCCCTAAAATAAAACTTCACTTAAATGGAAATAATAACATTCTTTAGGTTTTGAATACATTAAAGCGAAGTTTTATTGGTGGGAACAGAAAATTGATGAAAATATGATATTTTTATTCCATTTGATAATCAAACAATTTGTTGTTTTCGAAAAAAATTTCCATTTCATATGAAGGAAAAAAAAACAATGAATTTCACTAAAAATGAATGAATAGATGGATCTATGTTTGCATGTTCACATAAATATATCAATATAATTAAATGTGGAAATGTGTCTCTTCGTGTGTTTGAATGAACGATTGGTATCATCCAAAAAAAGAAAATAACTATTCTTTTTAGAGAATTCAAAAAATTACCATTCAAAATATTTTTTTTATAAAACAAAAAATTTTGAATTGAGTTGAAACAATGTTGTGATTGAGTGTTTTTTTGCTTTTTTCTTTTTTCTTTTTCTTTTTTCTTCTTTCTTTTTTTTTTTTTTTTTTTTTTTTTTTTTTTTTTTTTTTTTTTTTTTTTTTTTTTTTTTATTTTGATTTTGCATTGAAATGGAGAAAAAAGTTATTTTATTTCACTTCACAATTTATTTTTTTTCTAATTATTCCAAATTCGAAATTAACAAATAAACAATTGATTCAGATCCTCAAATAAGTTATAATGAATATACACTTTTTCAAAATTTTTTTTCATATTCATAATTACACAAGACACATGGTTGAGAACGAATTATTTGTTAAAGAATTCACTTTCGTGAGTTTTTGATTCGATTGAACATCAAATGTCACTTTGCTATTGGACTGCTGTCCAAATTTGGGATAATATAAAAATATCGAACATGCTGGAAGTGCGAAAAACTGATGGAATAAAGAACACATTATAAAAGATTGTGATTGCTATATTTATAAATGCTCAAAATTGGAAAATTTCTTCAGTTGGAGTTATGATTTTATATTCATGAAATTGTTCTTATCACCTCTCAAAAATTGAATCCCTGTTGTTTCATATTTTGTACAAACACACAATAAAGGAAGTCTCATTCGAAACAAAAATTTCAAACAAAACAGTTGTGAAATTATTTGAAAAGTTGAAAAGAATTAATTGTTGCTTTGAGACATATGAAATGGAGTATATTTGTGAAGATGGAATTGTATCAATTGATGAAACTTTAATTCACAAAAGAAAAAATGGTGTTGGGAGATGCAGAGAATAGAAATGGTTATGGTGTGTTATCGAAAGAAAAGAAATTCAAAATTCACAAAAATTGATTGACGAATTTCTTCCTGATCAAAAAGCTGATTCTGTATTGTATTTTGTGAAAAAGAACACAAAGAGATCATCAACAATTATGTCTGACAAATGGTCAGCGTACAACTTCATCAGTGAAAATGGATTTTCAATTGACAGTGTCAATTATTCTCTCAATTTTTTCAAGCCTGAAAATCCTATAGTTTACACTCAGACAATAGAAAGTGTGTGGTTCCACCTGGAAAACAACGTCCATAAAAGAGGAAGAACATTCATCAAGACGAATGAATATGTGTATGAGTTTCAATATCGATTCAATAACAAGCTCACACCGATATCATATATTAAGGAACTTTCAAAAATCAGAAAGAATAATTTGGACTTTTGCTTGAGAGCTTACGGTAATAGCTTTGCAAGGTAAAAAAACATTTATTTGAAAAAGAGGAAATTTATATTGTCTTGTTTATTAAAAAAATGAAGAATTGAAAAAAAGATTATCAAAAAAATTGATGGAAACAAATGAAACAGAAAATTCTTGAAGAAGAATAATAGATGAAGAAGAATAGATACATAATAATGAGTCAGAAATGGAAATAAATGAATGCTAGCACACAGATGAAGAGAATATAAAAGAAATAGACATTGAAAAACATTTATTATCAGCAACCTTATGTGTCAGAAGTACACCTTCACATAACAAATTGTTAAATTTCTTGAATTTCATCTGAAGAATTAATAAATCAATAAATAGAAATAAAATAAAATATTAAAAAAAAACAAAAAATAATATATTGAAAATCAATAAATGAAATAAAAATAAAGAAAAACAAGTGAAAATATAAACGTCAAAATACTTCAATATGCACTTTGGAAATGATTTGTGAATGTCATCAGAAATATCAACCATTTTTTTTTATGTCAGTGACAGTCAGTGACGGTCAATGACAAATTGTGATAAAAATATTCCTCAACTGGCATTTCCCGTCAAAAAGAATACATGTTGGGAGCTTGATCATATTTATTTAAAATTCGATTTTTTCAAAACAATAAGAATTGTAATTAATCCATTTTTAAATTCATTATTATAGCAATTATAAATTGTGAAATCGTTAAAAAAAAACCATTTTAGGCAAATAGTATTAATCTTATCAGTTATTTTGTCATTGTATCAATTTTCTTTTGTTATGCCACAGAGGTTTGTTTCAGAATATCATGGATGGAAAAAAAGAATAAAAATGCAATTCTATGATTACAATTTTTTTCTGATTAAATAGGCATGTTAACATTTCCATCATTATAATTTGGAACATAATATTTTTGGTTGTTTGAACAAAGTTGAAGAACGAGAAATAACAGGTTTGTTTCCAGTCCATTCATGGGTAAATAAATTGATTCTATTTGTATTTAAACAATTGACAAATGCACAACAATCTGATTTCGAGAATTCTTTTCATCTGGAACACACAAGTTTTAGTCTTTCAAAACTTAACAAGAAATCAAAGGTGATGAGATTAAAACTGATGGTCCAACTTTTCTTCAACACAACTGAAAATCAGTACCGTTCAATTAACTGAAATGAATCAGAAAAAAGAGATCTTATTTTTTCTTTATCCAATACAGTAAATTCGATCATGCAATTGTCAAAGATAACAAATTTTGAAAATATGAGCAAGTCTGATAAGTTGGATGCATCTTACAATGAAACATAACCAAAGAATAAAAAAATGAAAGGTTGGTTCTTAAAGAAATAAATTCCCTGATTTCAACTCATTGAAAAAGAGAAGAAAATATCAACTTGAAGATATTTATCATATGGGGGAAAATACGGACTTTCAAGCTTTTAATGCACAAAGAATGAAAAAATTGCTTCTCTCATAACTTTATAATGCTTTTTCAGTTTTCAAAATAAATTTTATTTTCATATTTGTTACACCAAAAATAATTCAAATTAGAAAAAAATAATTCATTTTCGTAAAAGAATAATTCGATATCGAAAATGAATGTTTCAATTTCGAAATTCATTAAAAACTGAAATTTTTAATTCTTCTCGAGAATGGATTTCAGAAAAGTTCAAGTTATTTTTTCACCAATCAAATATTAAAACTCAGAGAAAACAGTTTTTTCAAAATGAAACAATCAATTAATCGATTTTTAAAAATTTTTTATCCATTTTCAAAAATCATCACTCAAAGAATAAAAATTATAAAAAAATTCATTCTATATAATACCCAATTAAAAATTGCAAATAATCAGTCACCATTTATTGAATAACAATAAACTAGAATTTTTTCTCAATTATATTTTTTTTTTTGTTTCTTTGGAGTTTAAAATAGAAAAACATCAATTTTTTAATACAAAAATGAATTCCTTTTCTTTTATTTTTTTTTTTTTTTGAAAAACATCTATAATAGAAATATGAATTCAAAATGAATGAATTTTTTTGAAATGAAAATGCATCATTTTTCAAATATTGATAATCAAAATTTGCTGATGAAATAAAAATAAAGAGAATTTCGAACCCAAATCACAAGTTATTCATTCCACAAATCAAAAAAATATTCATTTTCGAAATTGAATTTTTCTTTTTCGAAATCGAATTAATAAATTACGAAATTGAATTATAAATTTTCGATTTTGAATTATTAATTCCGAAATCGAATTATTTTTGGTGTTACAGACATCATTCAAATTTATACATAAAGCATTTTGACATTACATCATTGTCAAAAAATGGACTCATTTTTATTGAGTTTTTAAGATTTTAAAAAAGTTTATAAAAAGGAAATCGTTTTTCAATTAAAAAGCTTGAAATTTCTTTTTATCCCCAAAATATCTAAAATTGCATGTTCAAAAAAAAAAAAACATAATCAAATCCTCGAGTGTTTCAATTTCGTTATTCCATTGATAACTGTTCACTGCATTTGTCATTGTTCCAAATTCACCGTCGACAACACTTTTTCCGTGGTGATATGCAAAATAATTAAGTTCACATGTTTTGTTTCTGAATACTTTTGTTTGAGGAAAGAGAATAAAATTCAAAACGTATTTATTGTGATTGTGCGGGCCAGAATCACAAAAATATTTTATTATTCGAGAACTTGTGTAAAAAGGACGATTGAGGACTGATTCTAAACAGTCTGTTTCAAATTGGTGATTGTTGTTCAGCGAATGAGAAAAGATGTTGAAGGTTTTTTTAAAGAGTTGGTTGTTCAAAAGTTGGTACGTTATCACTGTAAATTATAAAATTTGATTGCATGAGAATAATTCTTGATGGAGTTGCATACTACGAAGAGGAAGTTTCAATTTTTCTAAATATTCAAAAACAACAACTTCTCCCTCTTTAATGAGATTTATTGATTCATTGAAATTCTTCCTCTGCAGTGCAGCAATTATTCTGTGTTGTTGCAAGAAGCGAAACGTGCTTATTTCATTTTCTGTGTGTTTAAGTGAATGTTGTGATGATTGACACTTCTTTTTCAAGGAATTAAATTGATTGCAAAGTCCACCCATGAATTTTCTTTTTTTGGCTTTAATGAAATGAACAGTTAACTTGTAAAAGTGTGAAAGGGAAATGTGAATGTTAGTTTCACTTGTAAACTCTTTCCAGAGTTGGACTTTTGGTTTAGAAATTATTCTCTTTTCATTTGGTGAAAAGATTCTCAGTTTGTATCGATTGTCATTTGAAGGTTGATCATTGAGATAATCGTTGAAATTTTTTTGATTCTCTTCCAAAGATCCTTCTTTTCCGAAAATTGAATTCCTCATAATCTTCTCATAAATCATTTTGTTATTGTTGCAATTCATTTTCGGATCATTGGCTTTTGTTGAATTGAACGTGAAAAGTTTTTGTGCTGAATCGTTTTGTTTTCTGGAAAATGTTATTGATGATTGTGAAATGGAATATGAGTGGGATTTGTTGCAGTGGGCAAAAGATGGAGAAGAAAAACTGTTTTTTGGAATGCAGTAGTGAAAGTCTTTAAAACTTGTAATTTAATAATTATTCTTTGAAGCTGCTTTTGTGAAATTTTGATTGGAAAATGAAAGTTTTGTATTTTTTGTTGTTTCAAAATGTTCGTTCGAATACGATTGTCAGGAACAAAAGTGTTTTTTCAATTTAAAAATCAACATTCAAATGTCTGTTATTTGTTGATTAATTCGAAATAAAGCTATTTGAAAAATTAGGAAATGCAAATGTTGAAAATGTGTGTGATAATGAGTTTGAAGAAGATGAATATTCATGATGTGTTCCTGATTTTTTTGTGAAATATGATTTATAAAAAATAAATTTCTGTGATTGTTTTACCTCCAATTGCTTATGATTAGCATCCCTTCAATTTAATGTTTCAGCCTATCTATTGATGATGTGAATGGCTTCATGGAAGTTTTGAATCTTGTTGACTCTCTCTTGTTAATATGAAAGGGCAATCCAAACACATTACTTGTAATAGCTTGTTGATTGCCACTGCCATTACATGTTTCAGAAATAGTCGAATTGTTGTCTCATTCCGGATTGTCACATCAATAATCTTAATCAATATGTGATGATATAGGCTTTGAAACAGCTCTTGAAGTATCGCCCTGTATTTGGGAAATTCTTTTTGAAAAGTCGCAAATGTTTATTTTTAAAATTTACTGAATATTTCCTTTTTTGCTCAAATTTTTGTTTGCATACACCAAACTTCTCTAATATGGTATAAATTTCTGGATAATGCTATTTCAGACATTCTTGAGGAGATTTGTGAGCTGAAACATAAATTTGTGCAAAATATTAAATTTTTGATTTATTTGAAAATTAAACATTTGTGACTTTTCAAAAAGAATTTCCCATTTGTTGAAAATTGATTGAGCAATTATTCGAACACTTTTGTGAATGTGTCAATCCTCCACCTTTTCACTTATTTGAATCTTTGCCATATCTTTCTGACTTTGAGAAAAATGAAAATGCAGCATAATAACTTTTTCCAAAAATTACTCTCCATGATGTGTCCCAGTTATCCTTGTAAGCAGTGCAAGTCTTTTTATCGTCGCTAACACACCATAATTGACTTTCCTTATTTCTAACGGGAACGAAAAGCAATATTATGAACGCTGTCTCGTCTGAAAATTTAGTGAAAACATTGTTAACAAACAAAAATAATTTCGGAACTTTCAAATTGAGATTATTTTTTTTTTCAATTGATTTCATAAATATCAATAAAGTGTTGAAATGTTAAAAAAAAAGTTGTTGGAAAACGTACAATAAAAACTAATAAAAGTTATTTTTTTTGACTATTCAACTGAAGATTACTGAATATTCATCAGAATTTTTTGAAGCATTCTCCACATCGTCAAAGCCATTTGTATTTTCTTTAATTTCTGTATTGTGCAACTCAAACAGAATGTCATCAGAATTAGAAATTTCTTCATTTTCAGATAAATCAATTTCTTCATCAGCAATAATTGTTTTTTCTTCGAAAATAAAATGTATCATTTTTTGCTAAATATCTTCAAAACTTGGTTTTAGATTCCATTGAACAAGCCACATGGATAAGAAATCTGCAATGAATGTTTTATTAAATTTCGTGATTTAGAAAAACCCCTATTAAATATCTCCTTAATTCTTCAAAGGTATTAATACATGCACCTGTTTCTGGATTTTTGAAGTTCGTTATATGACAGACTTTGATATGTTCATCACCAATATCTTTAAGACAATTTTAGTTTTTCCATTCATCACTAATAATTGTTGTCCCTGCTAATATCCTTTCTTGAATAATAGGGATCAATGTTTCTTTTTTCCTGTCTGGCACGATGATAACAATATTTGTTCCAGCTCCTCCTCCTTCCTTCCTCTCAACTCCTCCGAAAATCCACAGCAAATCCTTCTTTCTTCCTCTTCCATATTTCCTTCTCCTCCAAACAGCCTCATCTATTTCGACGTATTTTCCCGGTCCTCCTAATTTCGGCATCGTTTCGTTCCAAATTTGTGTACACACAACTCGAACAACACTTGTCTAATTTCCATTTGTTGGATATGAAAAACCATTCAGCAAATGAGTTTATTTCAGTCCAATTCCAATCCAAAAGAACAAAAAAATCTACAAAACTATATTTATCGGAAGTTTCATTTTGGATAAAATGGAATTCATAAATATTGAGGTTTTTTTTCCTGCAAGTTTGACACAAAAGATAAATGTATCCTTCTATTTCCTCCCTGATTTTCTTTTTGCTTTTTCATTTAGGGCAATCTGGCATAGGTTCAAAAGCGCTCCTTTCGCGATCTGTGTTTTTAACACTTTATTTTTAAAGAATCAAAAAATTATAATTACACCTCTGTGACGTGACAAGAGAATTTTGAAATAATGACAAAATGACTGACAGGACTTTATCGATTTGTCAAAAAAAATTATTTCTACATATTTCTATTTTTCATAACACAATCAACAAAAATAAATTAGAAATTAACAATTTTTGAATTTTTGGAAATTTTTTTTGACGTTTTTGAAGATCAATCTCCCAATATTCAAATTGTTGAATGACAAAAAAAGTCAGTTGAGGAATTACAAAGTCCAAATTTGTCATTGACAGTCATTGACCGTCACTGACAAAAGTTCAAATGGCTGAAAATTTTGATGCAATCGTCAAATCTCTTCCAATTTACCTCATCAAGTCTTTGGAAGATTTCGTAATTGTTTGCTTGAAATATTTCGGTTTTTGTTTGATCTATTAATACAAATTTACCGCTTTTCGTTCAGCGTGTTTCGATTGACAGAAAATTGAAAGAACTGGAAAACGCAAATTGCAGGATTGTTCACGTTGAATCGATCATTATCAATGAAAAAGTTATATGTTTGTTTGCTATGAATAGAATTTTTTTTTTCTTATTCATCGAAAGATTCATAATTTATGTTTATTGTTTCTTTTCAAGGTTATAAACATCCAACAAAGAAAAATGAATTCAAAAACAAGTTGCATTTTCTGATTTTGTGCAATGACATTTGGATTTGTTTCTATCGTGCGAAACCTGATGGAATAACAAAAATAGATGGTCATCGAATGTTTATGTGTATGTGTGAAAAGAACGAAGTGGCTTGTGGCTGCTCAGGAAGGGAATATTCGATATCAATCAAATCACACAAGTTCCCGTCACTAAATACAATGCTGGACAAATGGTTTTGGACAAAAAAAACAACAAAAGATAAAACTGCAAAGGAAGTGCTTCCTTCGGAGAACAAATATAATCAAAAACCAAACATTTTATGTGATCTGTTTTAAAATCTTATTTCTCGATGCAACCTGTCTTTTCTTTCTGCAGGATCAAAGGAATTTAATTCTTTTGTGAAAACTCTAATACAATACTCACAACATCAGACAGACACTCCAAGTTCTTCAATATTTCCTCATCTGATGCCCACGAAAATTACTAATTTGATTGAAGAAAGAAAATCGAAAACAATTCAGGAGAGAGGAAATGCAATTGAAGATTAATGCGTAGGTCTAATGATAGATGAAGGATTAATAGCGGGTAAAAAATGCACAGCTGTCACATTGGAGATTCACTCTGAAAATTCTATCCCATTGTTTTGGAAATTAACAAATCCCTGCCTCAGTTGTGAAGATTACGAAAATTTAACGAAAACATGCATCAAGGAAGTGATGAGTTACGGAGCTGAAGTTTGATCATTGTGCAGTGATGGATTTCTACAACAAAAAATGGAGTCGCAACAATTATCAAATTAAAAGGAAGACGAATGTTCGTTATCATCAATTTCGATTTGGCCTTTCCACGTTTATTGCCGCAATCATCTCATTAATTTGGCTATTTCCCATTCTTTTAAAGAAAATTCATTTCTTAAAATGGAAAAAGAAGTTTAACAGAGTTTCCAATGAATTCACATTCGATAGCTATGAAAAAACTACTTAAATCGAATTGTCCTGCATTTACTTACACAAGATGGTTTTGCATAAGTGATATTTGCACTTTCATTAGGAAAAGACGTTACGTAGTTGTCAAAAACGATTTCTTGGATAATATTTCGGTTTTAAATACAATAAAACTGAAATTTTGCTTTATCCTCTTCAAAAGCTTCATTTAGCTTTTGAAAGCAACAATTTCAAACTTTGTTCAGTTTTTCCTAAACTATTGGATGCTATGTCCTATTTTCAGTTATTATTAAAAAATAAACACTTTCAAACGAGTGAATGGGTTGGAGCAATAATTCATATTTGGATAACTTTATTTAATAATTTATTGGTTGGAGAAAAAGGAGATTTGATTGCCTTATCTTATGCTCTTACGCAAGAAGGAGGAACAAAGCTCAGATTAGGCAAATTTGGTGATGCACATTTTGAAAAACTGTGTCAATCAAAAAATTGTCTGTCAATTTTCATATATATCAAAAATCTTCTTATCACACTTAACAATTATTATATAATCATATTTCTTAATCTTTCAGCTTCATCAACTGGCTTGTGTTTATCTTCTATCGATCATCAACAAGACAATGAAAATTCCAAAGAATTTCATTCGGTATCATCTCAGCTTTCTTTGATCTATTTTAGTCACGCATTCTCTGAAGTTAATTCATCGAAAGATAATCAACTTCAATCATTAACGAGTGAAGATTCTTCTTCATCCTCTTCCTCCTCCTCCTCCTCCTCCTTTTCCTTCTCCTCCCCCTCTTCTTCTTCTTCTTCTTCGCCTTCTAAAATTAATTCTATGAGATCAGAATGCATCTCATCCGATTCATTTGATTCACAGATAAATGAATGACAACAAATTCTTTAAGACTTAGAAGAAACATTATTCAGCGATCGAAGTTATAGATACAGAGATGAAGAAAACGATGAAGAAAGCGAAGAGAACGAAGAAGATTGTTCTAACTTTTATAACTTCGATGAACAGGATGATTTATTTTTGGAGGAAGATTTTTGTGGAAATGACGAAAGCATTGAATTTTTTCATTATCAAACAAGATCCACAAATTGTTCAATTACTTTCAAAAATACAGAAGGAACTTCTTCAAAAGAAGCTTCTTTCGAACAAGAGGAACAATCCTATCATTAACAAGACGATGAATTGGATGCGGATATTCTTTTGGGTGGAAATGATAAATTGAATTATTCAATGGATAATACCAAAGAAGAGATTTGCAATATTATGACCAAAATTGAAGAAAGAATTTCTTCAAATTGGTATGGAAGAATTTTTGGATCATTCTCTTATTTCGTTGAGAAAGCATTAACAATATGCAATAAGGATATAAAAATTGGATGTCTTTCGTTATTCAAACAATATAACGCAGCCCTTTCAGATTTCTCCATAGCTGAAGGAACAGATGTTTTCACAGCCATATTGCAGCCTTGGGAAAAATTCACGCAATCTACGATAACATTTGTTATTGCCTTGTAACAGCATCTTGCAGTGAGGTGTCGTGCGAAAGACTTTTTTCTCGTTTGAAACGAATAGTCGGAGACCGAAGGCATTCTCTTTCGATTGAAACGTTAAACTCTTTGTTGCTTCTGTAAACTTTGATTTTTTCTTGAAGGTTTATTTATTCGCTATCAATATCAAATTATTAACTCTTTTATTATTCATTCTATTGTGAAAAATACAAAATATTAAGATAAATACTCAAATTTGTTTCAATGAATCCAATCTTTACAGATTTATTTGTAATTCTCCAAAAAAAGAAGAGTTTCATTTGTGAATGAATATCAGCTGCATTTTTGAAAACGACGAAAAGACAAAAAAAATGCTTATATCATGTCTTTTTAATGCATATTCAGTTATATGATGAAAAGGAGGAGGATCAACATCATGTTTGTCTTTTTCATCTTTCAAAATTCACTTAGAACAAGAAGGAAAGATATCAATTTCAAATAGAAGAGGTAATTGATTTCTTGCCTTTGAGCAACATGGAGTCTTTGCGTATGAACTTTGTTATTTCTTTTTTAATGTTATTGAAATTATTCGCACTCTTTTTTCGAAAAAAAAAAAAATTAATTAAAAGCTTAACTTCAACAAAATCAAGGAGATCATTGAATATCATCAAAAGCAACGGAACCCAACAAAGCTTGCTTATCAGTTTGCTAAGGAGTTTCTGATAATTTGACTACACGATGATAGAAACTGAGAAGATTTGATCATGAATTAGCTGCCTTTTGTGAGAGAAGCAATATAAGAACTGGAAAAGCTGCAAAATTGAGCGGAGTGGAAGATGAAAGAAGAAAAAGAAGAAAAAAAATTTGAAGATAATTTAATTTTTAATAGACGGCTCTTAATGTTGGAAATTTATTTTCACAATTGCTAATCTTGGATTGAAGAATCTGCTGAGCTTATTGGAGTCGATGTAAAGTTATTGCAATCATCAAAGGAAAATAACGGAGAAATATACAAATGATGTATAAATCTTTTGATCAGAAACAGCATTTGACAGAGCTGTGATAATTGATGCTTTGTTGAACAGATGTCCTTTTTTTGTTGTTCTGGAGATGATGAAGAGACAAATATAGGATTCAATGGTGGAATTGAATAGCTTGGATTTTTTTCTTGTATTCTTGAGTAATTCAAAGAAGAAGATGATGATGAAATGGAAAAAAAGATTCGACAAGCATTGAAAATGAAAAAGCATGAAAAGATGAGAAAAATGATTCCATGATGTTGTCATTTGCATTCGTCAAATTCTAAGTTTTTTTAGGAAAGAAAATCGAATATCAATTCCTTATCTAATAATTGAGAACCACGATCTATGGGTTGTCTTCCGTGAGGATCAAGGTTGTGAAATGGGGGAAAATTTGAAATGCAATCTACACATTCACAACAACTTTCCTCTTTTCCAACAATCGGTAAAAACGAGTTAACCGACAACACAAGCGTTATCACATATTTTGTTTACGCTAAGAAAAGGAATAAACAATAACAACATTGCTCGAGACACTTATTTTCAGGGGTGGGAGTGAAACGGTTGTGGGCCAAAGATAAGGAATTGATAATTGATTTTCTTTCCTAATAAAAGTGCATAAGCACCTTTATTGTCAAGAAAAGCTTCTATCAATTCCTTCCCTTATTATTGAGAACCTAAGTTAATTGGGAGATGATAAGACCATCATCAGCACAGCTTTTGCGATCGTCCTTTGCTTTTCCTCTGTTTCCTTCCTTATTTGGGCCCTTGTTCTGATTATGAACTCTTCTCCGTGTGTTGGCGTATCTCCTTTCCCTTCAGTGGGCTCATCAACTCTTGTGGGCTTCATTGGCTGCTTTTCTTTTCTTCTTTGTTCTGAACTTTCTTGTTGACGAATGGAGTAATTAACTTTTGGCTTTGGAGTTTTCTCCTTTCCGTTTCTCTTCTTTGCTTCGGATCTTCTGCATATGTCTGTGCTATTTGCGTCCTCTTCATCCGCTCTTTCTTCTTGATCGTTTGTTGCAGAGGCAATGACGCGTGCCATTGTTATTGCTAGGTTTGATCGAAAATAATTTTTGACCAAAGTGTTTGTTCGTGGGGACAATCGTGCAAACCTTGCCACTTGTTCTGGGGGAATTCCTGCCATCGTCAGTGCTGAAAGGCTTGCTGCTTTGATCGAGTGCGGTGTGAATCTCTTGGGCACTCCTGCAGCATATACTGCTTCTTTGGCAATCTTCCGAATTTCTTCTACAGATAGCGAGTGGAAGTTCTCTGTGTTCAAAAGTCACTTGTCTGTGTGTCTGTTTTTCTCCTGCACTCTCTTCCACAATTCCTGGATAGCTGATGCAAGACAAATCAAACTCAGTTCTGTCAAGAATGGAACAGCAATCTCTGTGCGTGTGTTTGAGGTCTTCAACTTTGTGTGCAGATACACACCTTCCTCCTCGAGCCTGCTTTCCAACATATTGATCCTCTCAAGCTCCATGAATCTACAAGCGGAAAACAACATCGTTGGGACAATAACTTTCATCGTGAGCTGTTTGAAACTTAGTCCTTCATTTGGTCCCAGTCCAGAAAAATACTCAAGCACTATTCGAGGATTCCAAATGTCTCCTGTCTTCTTTTTCCTTGACTCGTCTGTCCTTCAGAATGATCTGAAAAGGGTACGAATGATAGGGATATCTTAAAGGAAGGAAAAGAATACATTGTTGGATTAAAGCGATAATGCTGACCTTGTCAACTGAAGGCAAGTTAACTTCGTGCCACCGTTCCTAAGCGATGGAAACACATTTGCACAACATGCGGCCCACTCCTGAATAGAATCTGGAATTCTTCCATGTCCACACTCTTTCCATTGTTTTCCAAAATGAGCAAATCCATACAGATATCCTCTCCATGTGCTCCTCGAAATGCTTGCTCTGCACTCTTCTGCTAACGAGAAAGGGACTGATTTTTGTTCCAATGCATTCTTCCGCCATTGTTCTCCATCGCGAAAGGTGCATTCAGCCAGATTATACTCAATCGACCTGGTGGAAGACTCGCACCTTTCCATTGCATCGATGGACACTTCCACAGAACCTCCTTTTGATTCTTCCAAGTCCATTCAAAACGGGGAATGGACCTTAACAAGCTCTCCCAATTCTGTCCCTTCCAATTCGGCAGGAGTAATATCACTTGTGTTTTCTCCTGACGTACTTGCTGGATCGTTGGAATCACAAGAGGGATCGATGGATGAGCTAACACGACTTCGTTCTTCCAGGGAAACATCAGTCCGTCTTCAACAAGTTAACTTCAAACTCCGCACCATCTTCCCACTTTGCGGTTGTGTTGCGCTGCAAACGCATCAAGCGTTGGAACAATGTTGAGTTTCGTCATTATCTTTTCCCATTCTTCGTCCTGCACCTCGTAGTCTCCTGCTCTCTCCAGTCGTGATTACGCATTTGCTCTTGTGTTCAGCACACCTGGAACATGTGACGCTCTCAACTCTATGCCTAGATCTTGTTTGAGTCTCCATAATTTCCTCAGCACTAGTTGAAGCCTCTTCCTTGCATTCCATCTGTTTATGTTGAACACCACGGATGTGTTGTCCGATCGAAGGTGAATCAAATACACATGATGTTTCCAAAGAGTTGGTGAGAAGTGGACCAGAGCAAGAAATACTGCCATTAGTTCTCTGAAATTGGACGATTGCTTACTCACTCGGTGGGGGAACGGATTGTGTGCATCGAGGAGCTGGTTGTTCAAGTGAAGAGATGCTCCCCAAGCCGTCCCCGATGCATCCGTTGAAAGCGTTGCACCCGGGGAAAATACTGGGATAAGCCTGCGTCTTGGGTGTGCTCTCAACTTCGATATCCATTGCAGAATCTGCTGCAGGATTGAAGCATTCAACTTTAATTTGCATTTCCATCCTCTTCACTTTATTCCTTTCTGGAGCAAACGATGCATGGAGTGAAGCCATAGAGAAGCGTTTAGCTGAACAAACCGAACAGCGTTGAATTTTCCAACAAAAAGAGCAAGATTTTTCACTTTCACGATTCTTGCTTTCACTCAATCATTTTCCTTTAAGCAACTCAAGCGAATCAGTGCTTCTCTTCTGTCTCTTGCAAGCCGAACCTTCATCTTCGACGAGTCACACTCGAAGCCAAGGAAAGAAAACCTTCTACTTGGTATCAACTGGCTTTTCTCCTGGTTTTCCAGCTGACCGAGCTCCTTCAGAAGTTCGATGATCTCCTTCGAGACTTGTGCAAAGTGTTCCTTGTTCTCGTGAAACATAAGGAAATCGTCTATATATGCGATTACACGAACGTCCCATCGTTTCCTGATTTCTGAAGTCACCTTCCTCATCGCGTGAGTGAAAATACTCGGAGCATCCACAAAACCAAACAGCATTCCTTTTAATGTGTGGTCTTTTCCGGAAAATCTGAAAGCAAAAAATGGTCTTAGGTCTTTGGAAACCGGAAGCAGATAGTAGGCCTGTTGTAAATACACTGTAACTGCGTAATCTTGTCCTCTCAGAACACGCTCCACTGTCTTTTCGTTGTCGCACTTGAAGTGTGTCTTTATCAAGGCTGCGTTCAATCTCCTGCAGTCCAGTATCTGCCTCCATGCTCCCGATTTCTTTTTGATCAAGAACACGTTGTTTCTGTGCCTTACCTCTTCTGGCCTTATCTCCTCCACAATTCCTGTCTCTATCTGTTCCTTTAGAAGATCTGCGAACGCCTTTCTTTGTTCTTCGTTTGAGTGAACGGCTCCATCTCTGAATGGCATATCCCTTAGTTTTTTTCTCATGTGTTTGCTTTTCCACATCGCATGTACGCCCTGTTTGATCAACTTGGCACCACCAATTTTTTCCCAAGCTTCTATGAAAAACTCCATTCTTCCTCCAATCCTTGTCCTACCCATGGTTCCTTTCCTCGCTCCATCTTCCCTCTCTATTGTTGACCCCGACTTCGGCTGTAGTATCTCCAGTTCGTTGTGGTCCATCCATTTCTTTGCCGCTTTCCTCCTCGTGTTGCCTGTGAGCGGGGTCCTCTCCGAAAAAACTGTGAGCACCAGATCTTTCTTGGACCAGTGTTATATCTGTTTGGGAAAACCTATGTTGTTGTGCTCCTTTCTCCTTTTGATTATATGGAAATTGTTGACATTCTCCTCGTCACTTTTCCAGAGGTTGATGAGGTTGTAGTTAATCGTATCTCCTTTGTATTCTGTTCCTGCAGTTCGGTTAATTATCCCGTTACGTTCTGTGATTTCATCTGCTCTTCCATCCGAAACCAAATCTTCCATGTAGACTGGTTGTTCTCACCTACTGTTAAGCTTTTGCAATAAGCAGAAACGCATCAGCTCCCCATCGTGCTCTTTCCTGATGAGCGTCTGAGCCCACAAAGTTCAAAAGCTGAGCCTTGAAAGCCTGACACCAACACAGCTCAATTTTATATCCCGCAGAATCCAACGCATCATTAAACCAATAAGCAGATTTTTGGAAAAGGTGAGGTGCTGGCGGCTATGCTGGGCTCAGATCCTGAAGCGCATATTCTTGTTCGAAATTTTCCACAGAAATAGAAGGAAGCTGCAGAAAAAATATGGATTTATTTTGTTCTTGACCGAAAATGCAATGAAAAACTTCAGCAGCCCTTTCATGAAGGTCTGAGTCTGTTTCTTCTTCTGTTCTTTTTTCTTGTGTTGCTTTTCCTTCTGTTTCTGGAAGACTTGATTCAGAAATTACGGACGCAGAAGCGGAAATTAGCGTAAGCAGCGTTAGGACTCCAGACTGGCTTTGCACCCCACCTGGCTGTCAGGCTGCTTCTGTTGCCGGTGTAAGTCCAGTGGTTTGCGGAAAAAATGGTTATGGCATCATTGATCCGATCGTGGTTACTACCAATAGATCGTGGTTCTCAATTTTAAGAGAAGGAATTGATAGAAGATTTTCTTGACAACAAAGGTGCTTATGCACTTTTATTAATAAAAAAAATAAATTGACTTTTAATAAAAATTGCCTAAATCACCATTTTGGGGAGAATATGGATGGAAATATTTTCACAACATATAGAACTATAAAAATTACAAACATTATGTCTTTTTGTATTATAAACAAATTTGTTGAATTTCACTGGCTTTCCTTTTTCCAAAAATCATCAGACAGAATTTCAAAAATGGACCTCCTTTGCTGTCTCGTTCTTCCAAGCAAAATAATATCGCCTATATTGTAGAAAATATTCGTTCGCTGATCTCTCATCTTGTCAATGGTTTATTTAGTTCAAAGAAAACTACTGGATCATTGCATCCATATCAATAAACTTTAAAGGATAAATCATTGTTTCTTTTTTGAAACAACTTAAAAAAAGTACAAATGTTTATCGAGATGGCATGAACGAACATTTTTTTAAAATGGTTTTGAATTAGAAAATTTCGCAAATTTCATTTTATCAAACATTTGCGAATTCAATATGAATGACGAATTTTCGTTGTTTTCTGTCTGCAATGCATTTTCATAAATGCAGGAGATAAGCCCGATCAGTAAATTTAATGGCTTGTCGTTATTGTTGCATTTAAATTCATGTTTATTGCGATTTTTTCCTTTTTTATTGAAGAATTATTTTCAGAGCTTGAACATTGCAATGAAAACGAACAGAAACAGAAAATCGAAGAGATGAATGAGATCATTGATAAAACGAACGGAAAAGAATTAACATACGTATTTTCAGAAAAACTGTTCAATGAAGTTGATCAAATGATTGAAAAAAAGATAATATCAATGGAAAATGCAATTCTATTACTAAAGCATGTTGGGTTTTGGAATGTGCTGAAAAACGTGTGGAACATTTCCTTTGATAGATCTCCGCTGGGCGGAAGATTTGAAAAGATGATAATTGATGAAAATGAGAAAAATGAATTAAAAAACGAAAAGCTTCTTGTTGATCTTTGCGAATGTTATTGCATGCTTCATGAAAAGCCATTTTCGCAAAAAACTGTTTCTGTGTGTATGCCTTGCCTTCTGAAATTTGCATTGAAGAAAGATGGAAACCAGGAAGCTCAAAAAGAGGTGGAAATGGCTTTGTTGGCTTTGAATAACATTGGAATTAGTGTATGAACATTTATTTTTCATTTTTTGAAGTTTTTTTTAATTTCTCTTCCTTTTTTATTGGAAATAAGACAAGAACCTTTCTTGGAAAGGATGAAAGAAATCATCGAATATCACCAGGAGCATCGCAATCTGTCACGACTTGCTTATCAGTCTGCTTGGCTATTTTTGATGTTCAGATTGAGAAATGACAGAAGCTTAGAAGATGTTATTGTGAATGAGCTGCATTTCGGAAGAGAGGCAGCAAGAGAATTGGAAGATCTTATAAAATGCGTTGATTGGAAGAAGAAAAAAGAGGAAACGAGCAAGGAAAAAGCGAATGAAGAGCTTGTAATCAGGAGATGGATTGAAACGCTAGAGATTTATTTTCTCGATTGTCATTTGTGGAATGAAGAATATGTTAAGCTTTTCAGCAGCATTGTTCAGATATATGGAACATGAAGGGACAATCACAAAGATATTCGCAATGGATGCCTCGGTTCATTTTGATATGCAGCAGAAAGAAAAGTTGAAGTTGAAGGTTTATTGAAAGGAGGAGCTGTGGAAGCTGTTTTGGAGGAGATTCAGAGACAAACATTGAATGACAACATGGCGTATGAATGCTTTCAATTCCTTATGAATTTTTCATATCAATTAAAAGGAAAGGAGAAAAGTGAAAATGATGAAGAGAAAAGAAAAGAGTTGAAAAGAAAAGTGCTTGAAAAGTTGGAAGAAGAAGGATACGAAGATGCCATCACAACCTTTCAAGAAATATTTGACTTTCTAAACGATAAATATCATTTCGGATTGTCATTGAATATTTCTGATTATTTTATGAATATTTGAGAAAATGAAATTCAGAGATAATTTTGTTTTTTGAATTTTTCTTTTTCTTTTCCCATCATTTCACAGTTCAACAAACAATTGAGTTATTTTGTGAAAAAGACTTTTTTTCACAACATTGAAATGAAACAAAGCAATAAAAAAGATAAAAAAGAAGAATAATAACAAAATCACATTAAAAGAGATAATCATTTTCGGATCAAAAAATTATCAGCAGACTATTTCAATCAGATTTTTCAGGCTTTTGAGTTGTGCAAAATTGAAGTTGTTGTGAAAACTTTCTTTCTCGTTCTTTTCATTTTTTAAACATTTTTTGTTGAAAACTCTTCAGATCACAAATACAACAAAAAGATTTGTAAATAGCATTAGTGTTGTAATTCGCCAAAACTTCTTTGAAGAATAATACATTTTGACCTTCCGCATTATCAACTAGGAATATCGACTTCTGATCTTTAATTATGTTTGAAATTCATTCGTGTGTTTGCAATGTATTTTTCTAATATAATTATAATAAAAATGATAATAATAAATTCAAGCCTCTTATTATTTCTTCTCCTCACAAACTTTCTTCAATTTCTTTCTCTTGGGCCTCTTCAAGTATCGACATTTCCCTTCGGCAAGCCCGTCTGCCCTGTCTCAGCTGTCTATCTTATAGCTTATATAATCTTTTTCGTTCTGCTTCCATTCCAGTAACTTCAATTTCAAAAAACCATTTCATTTGATTTGGAGGAAGGGGAAAACGAAGAAGTCTAAGAAGGCGCAGAAGATAAAGAGGAAAATGATAATGACAGAGAAGTGTGCGGGGGAGGGGGGTATTTAATTTCATTTGTCGAGGAGGTGCATATGAAAACAATGACGGCGAAGAAGAAGATGATGAAAAACAAGACAAAAATGTTATGGAGATCTATACGAACGGATATTATATGTAAAAAGATGTCCACAGCATAGCAATCTCGATGATATAAGGCTGAAGATAAGGAAAAGTGACTCAAATGCATTTTGCCTATCATTTGCCTCCAGCTGCCTGTATTACGCCAAACTGTCCTTTTTTCTCGTATTTTTGGTTCTTAAGCCAAGCAATGAATTCCAGTTCCATCGCTCCCCTCAATCCATAAAATCAATGTCTTGCCCTTCTCATCCCAAGAAATGTGCCTTGTTCTGCTCCAACTGCCTCCAATGTCCTGTTTCAGTCATCTGCCTCAATCTTTCCAACAAGATTTTTTGAAAATTTCCTCTTCATCTCAAAAGGTGCTCCCTTTTCATAGAGATTGAACATTCTTCCTTTTTAGCTTTGGCATCTTCCAACCCCGTTGATTTCTGCTCCATCAAAATTCATTTTTCATCGTATTTCTATCCATTGCACATGTTAAGTCCAAAATAAGTCACATAAATATTTGTAACAAAATACATTCAGGCTCTAATAATATATTTGTAAGATAACATTTGACTCGCTTCATTGCTGTTCTGTTCTGCAAAGAATAAATTGTCCATTTTATATAATTTGTCTGAATCACAGCTTTAGAAAGGATAAAGACGGAAATATCTTCACAACAAATAGAACAACAAAAATTGCTTGCATTGAAAATTTCGCATTTCCATTGAAAATATTGTTGCTTCACAGCCATCCATCAATCAAAATGAACAATTTCTTCTTTCATCAAACAGATATTCTTTTGTAATACTTAACCTTTTCATTGCAATTAATTCACTTAATCAATCTATCTTTGTTTTCACTTCTGAATCTCACTCCGTAGAAAATTTCTGAGAATTTGACATTGTTTGATCACGTCCATTACATACGGGAAAAAATAATTGCATTTAAAAAAATTTTTTTATTCAATATTGACGAATATTTTTCTCAATTTGAAAATGTTTCTGTATTTTTTTCAGAAAAATTGAAGACTTATAATGAAATGATTGCAGAAAAAGTTTGGAACAAATCGTGTATTTTTCATTAAAAAAAGAATTTTGTCCCATATTTCCAATGTAAATATATATTTTCGTTGTATAAAAAATATTTGTTGAGAAAAAATGAAAATTCAAAAAAATAATTTGTTTATTCTAAAACAAACAACTGAATTGCACAAAAAATTGTAGATGATGAACAACAATTGGTGTATGAAATAAAATCAAGAATGGAGTTACATTTCAATTGGAAAAAAAAAAATACATTATGTAAGTGATAAATGGGAAAGGAAAGATTGAAAAAATTACTATGATTTACACAAATACACCTTCTATAAAATTGAAAAGAAAGAAAGAAAGAAAGAAGAAAATCAAAATCAAATGAATAATTTCTAATAGAATTGTAAATCTCAATCCTACTCCTGGGTGCTCATTTCTTGCTCTTTGCCTTCATCTTTGTCTTCTTCTTTGTTGCTTTTGGCCTTCCTTTTCTTGACAACCACAATGACAACCACAACCACAACAACTGCAACAACAACAACCACAACTATCGGAACGACAATTGCAACTACAGTTCCTGTATTTGATTTCTTCTTATCTTCTGGAGCAGGATCTTCTGGAGTTGGGCCTGGAGTTGGATCTTCCTTCTCCTTCAAATACTTTTCATATACATCCTCTGGCTCAGATTTTTCATCTTTTGCTCCCATAATCCAGCCAGCTGCTGATTCATCAAAATCTTTCGCAAACTCAAATGAACCTTCCAGTTTGCAGAACTCATCAAAATCTAGGGCAACGATGAACAGAGAAGAAGGTTTTGAGCCAGCAGTGTTTGAGCTATCAATCTCAAGATTGTTGGCAGAAGGAAGCTGAAGATTCGATGTTGCCTTTGGCATGCCAATGGTCATTGCCCCTGCTTTCCCTTTTGGTGCTGTGCATGACTTGAATGTGCATTTGCTTGTACTTCCAATTTCCACTTTCGACTCTTCCGAACTCAAAGAAATCTCCAACCCAGCCACTTTTCCATTCTCCGAATTCACTCCATTCATGCTCAGCCCTTCAATGCTAACTTCTGAAGGCGCGCTGCCTTCATTTTTAATCGAAATCGCTGCTCCATTTTGTACATTCACGTTGCTGATCTCCACTCCATTCAACGAAGCTGAACTTACACTGCTGAAAGAAAATAGCGATGAAGAAAACGAAACTGTATTTCTTTCATCTGTGCATGAAACTGTGTGCATTTCAGCTTTCCCTCCAACAACACTCACAAGACAACCTTCCATGGATTCATCCCCATCTGCATTTATCGTCATTTTCTCTGGCGATTGGGCTCCAATTCTGACAAATTTGCAATTGCTGATCGTGAGTGATGCTGACTTTTCATTTCCATAAATCAAAGAATTCCATTTTTTTTCAGAAGTGGGAAAGTTAAATGCCAAATACTTGAATTCCACCTTTTGTTCGCATGTAAATAAAGCAGATGATGCACCGACAGCACAATCAATAGACACTTCTGCATTTCCATTTCCATCTCTGTTCACTCCTTCAATGGATATTCCCTTATCACTGCTAAATAGAATTTCTTCTGCTGTAAATGGGCTTTCGTCTTTCACAATCTCTATGAAGTAACCGTCAGAACAAGGAATTTCATCAAGTTTATCATATGCTCCTTTCAATGAACTCAATGGTGAAGAACTTGTCAATCCATCTCCTGTTCCTTTGTCCTTCAAATATATCTTTCCGGTTTGATCCAAATAAAGCAGCACAAAATCGTAAAATTTTCTATCATCGTCCATGCCTAATCCCATAATATTCCACAAGTTGTCATTCCGAGTATAATTTGATGCAAAACTCTTCTTCATTTCTGCTGCCAGGTCTTCGAATAACGAGTTATTTGCCATTAACAGTAATAGTCCAGTGCTTCTTTTCAATTCGACTTCTCCGACTGTGCATTTGTCAAATATCAGATTCCTTCCATTTTTGGGCCATTTAATCTGACTTGCTGATTCGATTGCTAACATTTCAAGCATTATTCCTCCAGTTCCATAACTTAAATCACTATGACATGATGAAAAAGTTGTGACACCTCCATCTCCAACAGTAAACGAGCTTTCGCCATTTGCAGCCACGATATACAAAACTGAATCAGGGCTTCTTAACTCCGAAAATGTGCTCCCATTCAACATAACATCACTTTTTATATTTTTGCTACTTCTAACACTGATAACCTGACTTTCATCTGAGGCTATTTTCTTCAAAGTCAAATTTGACAATATCACTGTTTCACATTCTCTTGTCATAAACAGTTCAGACCTCGATATTAATGTATTTTCTTCGTCTACGCATTTGACTGAGTCCATTGTCAATGATCCCCCTAATGCTTTCAAAAGAAAATATTTAATTTCGTTACCCCCTGCAACTGGTCGAATAAATGTGCAGTGGATTATTTTCGAGCTTGCATATCGAGCATATATCAAATCAAATTCTTCTCCTGTTGGTATTTCAGAATCTAATGTTGTTGCGAAATGGAAAGAAAAATATTTAAACTCCACAATTCCCACGCATATGAAAAGGTGATTTCCTGGATGTACGTCACAGTCTATTGCTACTTCTGTGTTCCCATTTCCTTCGTTATTTACTCCTTCAATCGTAATTCCATGTTCTTTGCTAAATTCAACGGCTTCTGCAATTAATGGTTTTGTATCGTAGACTATTTTCATGTTGCATGGGCTGTCATTTCTCAGCAGATTATATGCATCGTTCAATGACGGCTTTTCCTGTTCGATCTCCAAGCCGCTGTTTTCATCTTTCCCACTTTGCTTCACATAAACTGTTGTTATTGATTCAGATGACTCTTCTTGTGCGTAAGTCGACACCAAAATTTGGAAAAGAATTAATACCAAAATCATGCTCAAAGTTACTCCTCAATCAAAGAAAATGATCAAACTATGTATTATATTTGTTGAGAAAGATCATAATAAAAATCGAAAAAATGTTTTAATCTTTTTATTTTTTATTCAAAATTTTTATTGCATAATAATGTTGGACATGTAATAATATGAAAGCAGGAAATTTAATTCACTTTTCTCAAAGAATTAAAAATGTATTAGCAAATACAAAATACTGATAATAACAATCAAGAAAAAAGAAATATTATTTGTAATTGCTGAACAGAAAAAATGAAACAAAATAAATAAATAAATAAATATTAACATATTGTCTCCTGAAAGAAGAGAGTTTCTCGTTTGCTATTTCTATATTGACAAACTCCTTAACAAGTAACTTTTTTCTCGATCCAATTGATTTTTATCTACGCTCATTAAACTCAATATATTCTACTCCTGAAATTTTTTTGGGACCTGTTGGCTTCTTTATCTTGTCCAACCGAAGCACCTTTACGGATGCTCCATTAGCATGTATCATAATCTAGGTTTTAAACCGAACACATGTATATATACAAAAAATAACTTCAGCCTTTTTCGAATTTATAGTAAAAAAAAAGAGAAACCTGAAATTGAACGCATTTCGGAACCTTTGAAATAAGAACGGGTTGCTTTTTTCGATTTATTAAGAATGATGCTGTTTTTTTCTTTGTGTTAACCTCGCATGCAACTTGTGATCCCTTTGACTTCCATTCACTGGTCAACTTCTGTCCATCTTTCATGTCTCCATTTAGATTCGAGATAATTCCATCTGAATCAAATGCAACATATTGAATTGGGGAATGACTCTCACTTCCCACTGGGGCTGCAAATGGATTTGTCGAGGCAAACGGATTCGCACTCGAAGCGAATCCAAATGGATTAGAGGGAGCAAATGGATTTGTTGAAGCAAATGGGTTCGATGTTGCATGAACAGAAGAATGCCCCTTCATCTTCTTCGGCTTCAGTGACGAATTGCGCTTCTTGATTGCGTTCTTCATGTCGCTTTTGTATATTCTCAGAAGGCCAAATCCTCTCAACTCGAACGTCTCTTTCAAAAGCAGATCCACCCGCCAGATGCCCTTGTTGAACGGATTTCCCAAACAAATGAGATTGGCAAACGCTCCATCCACTCGAATAAGCCGCTCCTTCTGCAACAGTTGTGCCCTTTCGTCAAGAGTCGGATCATACCCAGATGTCTCTTCAGAAAGAAAATGAAGAGGTCCTCTCATTTCTGAAAAAAATAAACTACGGAAAATGAAATGTTTCAAAATTTGATAATAATATTTGCAATATATATTGGATGCAATAATAACAAAAAATCAAAACAAAAACAAAGAATGCAAACTTCCTTTCACAGGCTTTTTGTTTTCCTTATATCCTTCTTTTCCTTTCCCTCCTTCAGATGATGAAGAAGATGCGGAAGAAGAGCAAGAGGAATCAGAGTCGCTTTCATCAGAGCAACTCTCATAGGAGATGCTCTCATCTTTTGAGTCTTCTGATTCGTCTCCTTTTTCAGATTCGCACTCTCCCTTGCTCTTCTTTCCCTGCTTTTGAATTCTGCCTTTCAGCGCTTGATCTTCTTCACCAAAAGCATTTTTTGGAAATTCAGTGAAGCCATCTTTTTCATCAAAACTGCACCAAATATTTGATGATGGAGGCCCACCGAATGAAGAAGATGAGGCAGAAAATGGTTCAGCTGATGAAATATCAACCGGCAAATGCTCAGCTGCTTTAAGCCCGGAAGTAAAAATTGGCTATGGCTCTGCTGCTGAACTTTCAAAGCACGGCACACAATTTGGCAACCCAACAGAAATCTCTGAACTGCACATTGGAGGAAATGAATGCAAACTGCTTTTTGAAGGAATGACTTGGCGAGCGAGAAAAGAATTAATCTTGCCTATTTCTGATACTCTTGCTGTTTTCGAAGATAAATGAGATTGAAAAGACAATTCCTCATTCGTCAAACTTTGCATAGTTTTTTCTCCAAAACCAAAAAATTCTCCGTCTGCATTCTTTGACGAAGTGCTCGAAGCTATACAAAAAAATGTTTTGGTATTTCAATTTGAAAATTGAAAACAAAATTTTGAAAACAAACAGTTCTCAGCAACAACTTCCTCAGCAATCCTACACGCATCACTCCCACTCATTCCATATTCTTCCTTGAGAATGTTCCTTATGTCTTCTTCCACTTCCCCACGTACAATCCCTCGAAGAAGCAAAGCTGTTTCTTTCATCAATGCAAAAAATCCTTCTTTCTTCTCCTCGCTTGAATCAGAAATTTCCAGGCCCAATTCGCTCAAAGTTTCCTCCCTAGACAATTTGAAACTTCCAGACAATCCTAAAGCACTCATAATGTGCTTTTATTCAAATGAACATGATCAATACCATAATAGCTTTTCTTTTTTTGTTTTTTTCCATTCTCACACATGAAAATGATTCAAATTCGAAAAAGAATGATCAGACTTCAAAAAAGAATATTTTTATTGGCAAAAGGGGATTATACGGCCAGTAATGGTTTTTTACTTGAAAACACCTAAAACTGTACTGAAACCCAGCTTAACGTACTCATTTATTAAGGTCAGTCATTAAAATCTTTTTTTAAATTAAATTATCTTCCAACAGAATTAATCTTTTAGAGTTTTAAATAATTTGATCAAGCCCATCATTTAATTTTATCATGTTTTCTTTTAGGTTTTTTGTACCTATTAACTAATTTTAACAAGAGAACTTTATGAATTAGGGTTAACCCTAAAAGAAATTTCATTTCAACATCATTTATAAAGATATTAGGGCTTCAATACGAAAATAATTTTTTATCACAATTCATAAATTGAAAAAATAATAAATTTCTTTCTTTGTAGGAATTGATGATAAAAATTGACTATACCTTCATTGAACTATGATTCATCTGGTAGGAATATGAAAAAGAAATCGTTATGATATGAATTTTTCACTGGTCGTATCATACCCATTTGCCTTTTTATTTCGAAAAGATAAAAAAATTTGATGAGCTGTGAGATTATTTTGCATCATTTGATTCACTTTCCAATTTTTATTTGTTCAGTTTGAGCAAAAAATACTGGACAAGATCGATTTCTCAATAACCGCAATAGGAATAATTCTGTTAAATTTCCTCTAAATATATTTCATCAATACAAACTCATTTGAGATACAAAACTTTCAAAATAGCTTTTTAGTGCTCAGAAAAAATAATTTTGAAAATTTCGGAGAAATAGGATTTTGAGTTTCTCCGAGAATAAAATAATAATATTCTCTGAGCACAAATGAAGCTATTTTGAAAGTTTTGCATAGACCTGTGCGACAAGTGGCAATTTTTGTCACCAACTGACATATGTGACCGACATGTTCATTTTTTCCGATCACAACCATAAATATTTTAAAATTTCATGTTTCAGAAAAAAAATTTTCAAATAGTTGATAATAAATACTCATTTAAAAGCAAATAATAACTTTCAAAAAAAAGAGAAAGAATTTAGGAATGAAAAAGAGAAAAAAATCATAAACTGAATTTTTGTCTCCTTTTTTAAGTTATTAATGGTTTAGTGACAAGATCAGTGAAACTTGGATTTTTGAAAGCCACTGGAAGTCACTTCTGTCACTGACGTCACCTCCCGTCAGTTAAATAAATGGGTTTGAAAAAGGAACACAAAAGCATATTAGCCTATTTTGCTTTGGAAAAGTATTTGATTTTGCTTTCTTGTCAGTTATTGCCATAATTTTTCAATTATATTTATTGAACCCTTCTTTTTCATTAAAAGAAGCAAATGCAAGCTTTTAAAAAGGTGACGTTGAACATAAATAGCAGTGTATTTTTTGTTTCTGAAAAGAAGTTGGTTAAAGTCATGTTTCCTTTTTCACTATTTGATTATTCACAATTTGATTTTCTTGTTATGTCTTTTGTTTCATAAATTGAAAATATTTTAATAGAGAAAGAACTAATTAAAAATATTTTGATTCCTATCCTTTTAAGTTTCGAGGTTTTGTCATGAATAGCAATACAATTGCAGATGAAAAATGGATTATTATGAAGAAAAACCACAAGAATCTCCTTTACCAAAATAGAGAGTTACATGAATATTTTATTGTGAACAAATCAGGTGTATATTCTTCAAGAAGTGATTTAAATTATTCTCACGAATGAATAAATTCATAATTTTGATATAAAACGATCCTCAATGGTTGATATGATTATTTATGTTTGAATGCTTAATGACTCCATGATATCTCTGGAATATTTCTTTTTTTTACGTCAACCATGATATATTATGTTAATAGTCACAATTAAAGGAATATTGAGAATTTTTCGAAATCATCGTTTAACCGTTCTGATTTCTCAACTCCTTAAGTTTGAAACGCTATCGCCTTTACTTTTTCACTTTTTTCCAGTCATCATAAAAGCAAATCTTTGATCTCGCTTTCACTCCAGCCTGATCATTTTTGAAAACATATTGATAATATGTATTTCAAGAAAAACACAGAAAAAAACAATACAAGTGAATAAAACCAAAGAGATTCAACATGACACAATGAAATTATTAATTGAGAGGAGGAAGAACAGCTGGAAAAAATGAAAAAAAAACGAAGCATTCGTGATGGATATTTTTGATGAAGAAAGAAGTATATAATCCTCAGAAGAAGCTTTCCAAAGGCTATAAGACTAAACAGAGCAGTCATATAAGACTAACATTTGATTCACTTTGAATGTGTGTTCAAATTTCGTTTCTTTTTTCGATATAATAAAAAAATTAATTTCATGAAGACCTTCAATGGTTATTATTTCTGTGAAATTGAAAAAAAAAATAGAATGATAAAATGTTTGAGCAACAAAATTAGAGTGTTTTATTAACCATCAATATTCATAAAATATCAAGAGATATACTTCAATAATTTATGAATATTGAAACAATTGATGTGATAAAATAGAAAATTTTCATGAGTACATGAGATTTAATCTTCGTAACCTTCTTCTTCCATTTTTTCAAATACTTTCCTTTTCATTATCTTTCTTTTCTCTTCTATCATTTCGCCTTCATCCTCATTTTTCTTCAGTCGCCTTGAAATCAAACGAAAAAAAGCCACGCATTCATTTACCGTAAGATCGTTCAATGTTTGTTGATGAATCGCATCCAGAACAATATAAACAACACCGCAATTCAACAACTCATCAATTCCCATGAATCCGTTTCCTGACATTTGAATAAATATGAAAATGCACAACTCATTTATTTCTTTGTGATTATCCCTTGATGCTCGATATATCTGAATGATACTTTCAATAACCTCATTAATTTCTTCAATCCTCAATCAACAATGGTTAAAATAAAGCTCCAACACTCGAAGCCATCTGATCAAAATAAGTTCTTCTTTCGTTTCTTTTTCTCTTTCCTCTTCTTTCTCTCTCTTCCAATCCACACATTTCATCAGTTCTTCCAATTCTCTTTTTGCCTCTCTTCCAAAATGAACAATATTTGTAATTACTCCTTCTAAGCCTTTCTCATTGTGAAATCTGTCTATCAAAAACTGCCAAGCCGATTGATATGCAAGTCATGTCAAATTATGATGTTCCTGATGATATTTGACAACCTCAGTCATTTCATTAGATAACATCTCTTCATTTTTTCCCTATAAAAAAATAAGTGGAAAAAATAAATTTTGTTTGAATTGAAAAAGAAGAATTCAAACCCAAAAACAACATTTGCTCAAAGAAAATAATGCCATTTTTACTTCTTTTCGTGTTCCTTTGCTTTCCTTTTTCTTCAACGCGATTTTCAAAATATGTCGCAAACAAATTGAAAGCAATTCCTGAGAAACCCACTTGTTCAATAAAAGAAAACAATTGCAAAGATCAATCAGAAGTTTTTTATTCATTCCTTCTTTTTTCTTTTTCCTCTTCAATAATCATCTTCTCAAATATTCTGTTGAACTGAGATTCTTCAAAGAATGGATTCCACAAAATTTTCATCACATTGCAGTATCAAGCATGCTTCAGCAGCAAAATCGCTATTTCATATTGTGTTTTCTTTTCTTCAATCATTTTTTGAATTTTGTTGAACAATTCGTTTTAAAAAAACAGATATGAATTCTCTTTCATCCATTTCATTTATCATTTTTTTCATTTCTTCGAATTTCTGTTTTCGCTTATCAGAAAATCCACAGCTTTACTGGGAAAACAATTCTGAACAAAATAATTGGAATCAATTAATTAAAATGATCAATGTGAATGCAAATGCAACAGTAAGTTCACACCTTTTAAAATAAATCGATTGTTTTCAACTTCTGAGTTCAAACAAAAATATTTCTTTCGTATCAAATAAACAAATGAATGGAAAAAAGAAACAAAAGAAATTAAAGAAACTTAATGTCTAAATCCTCAATAACAAAATCTTTGCTCATAAAACTCTTCTCTGCACATGCTTCAATCAACAAGAAATTATTCAAAAACGAATTTCATCAATTCATTATGTTATAATGGGACATATGATCTTCAAATGATTGTGAATATAATTATAAGAAAATATAATAGAAATTATAATATGTGTGCAATATATTGATTTTTAACTTATAACTATTTTAAATTTTTATATAAATTTTAATATTTTTTCTTTTTTATTTTTTCTTTTCTTTTCTTTTCTTTTCTTTTTTCTTTTTCTTTTTCTTTTTTTTTTCTTTTTCTTTTTTTCTTTTCTTTCTTTCTTTCTTTCTTTTTTTTTTTTTTTTTTTGTGACCGACAGAGCAAAAAAATTGCATGTCGTGTCGCACAGGTCTAGTTTTGCATATCAAATGAGTTTGTTTTGATGAGATGTATTCAAAGGAAAATTATCTGAATTATTCATCTGGCAGTTATTGTGAAACCGATCTTTTCAGGTATTTTGTGCGATGTCCGGTATTTTATGCGATATCTGTATTTGAAAAAAACTTTATATAATGACTTTCAAAAATATATTATGAAAAAATTATTCAATGAAAAAGCAGTTCCGGTTATTATCATGTTCGATTATAATCATTAAAAATGGCTAACAATGGATTGTGATTACACCGATCTTCGCTGAATGATTTATCTATTTTTGGTTTTCACTTAATGAGATAAGCACATTGAAAAAATATGTAGGTAAAAGTGGAATCAATCGACACCAATTTTGATCGCACCCATTGTATTTATATTTCTGTTATTTCTCTTCTTTAACAAGCTCTGAATTGAAGATTTTTAAGTGTTATACGAGTAATTGTTTTCGCATTTTATATGTTGGGGTTAAGAAAAGGTAAAAAAGTTGGGTTTTCCGAGAAAATCCAATTATTTTTGATAATTAATGATAAGAAAGAAGATGATTTTAAATATTTGAATATTGTTTTTTTTCTAAATAAAATTAGAATATATTAAATAGTTATCATTTAATATGTTGGGAAAATGATTATGTATGTTAATTTTAGGGTGTCGGTTGAGTCCACTCTTACCAATATGTCTTGAAAGAAAAACAAACTTATCAAAATTACAAAATATTGAAATAAACACTATTTCATTTTATCCAAAGAACCAATTTTATTCATTAACTAACATTTATTTTTTTCCAATTTGAATAATTGAACGCATTTTATTTTCCTTCACACGAACTTTAGAAAAATGTTACTAATAATTCAAAATTTTAGTTATTATTCTTTGATCTCTATAAGCGAAAAATTTACAAAAACTTATTTCATTTGAGCAAAATATTTGCGAAAAACTTTGGTCATTTTATATCAAAAGTCGAAAATTTTTGATTGAATATAAACAGAAACTTTGAAATGCTAAAAATTATTTACGAGAATTAAAAACTGAAATTCATTTATTGATTACAAAACAAATCGCAGGAATCTCACTTTTTTGGTGGAGGGATAAACAGTGAAGGAATAGCCTCTTTTTCTTTCGATGCAACTACTGCATAATTGTGCACAACTCCTCCTTCTTCAACATGAGTAACCACTTCTCCACTCGAAGAAGAAGAAGAAGAAGATGATGATGATGAAGAAGAAGAACTTTTCGCATCTCCAGCTTCATTCGATTTTTCAGAATTGCTTTCGAGTCTGCTTGAATCAGACTCGATTGCTTTTGATTCTTTTCCATCTCCACTGCTTTCTCCTTTTGCCTCATCCTCCTTCTCTTCTTTCACATCTTCTCTTATGATCATATCAACAACCTGAGCAAATACCTCGAAAGCTTCGTCATTTGTCTCGTTTTTGTGATACTCGCGAATAATCGGATACGCATACCCACATCCTTTCACACGCTCTCTTCCCACCTTCGATGACACAACCAGCAGCAGAGCCTGCCCACACATTTTCCTGATGAACGGGTCCGTCTCCTTCGTCTTGATCTCATCCACACTGCTTGTGTGCAGCCCATGCGGAGTGGATGAGATTATCAGCTTCTCCTTTGTTATTCTGTCCATAATAACCATTTTTCCTGCTGTCCCAATCGACCCTGTTCCATCGCTGACCACCTCCCACTCATGCTCTTTGTATTCTGCACTTCCTTTATCTTCAGTGCCATCTGACGAGGAAGTAAGCTGTTGTGTCATTTTTCTCATCTTCTCTTTAGCGGCGTTGCGAGGCAGTCTCTGAGACAAAATGTCAGGTAATCCAGCAAGCTCACCTGGCCGATATTCTCCATCGTCATCAGCTATCGTCTGGAGAAGTGAAGCTATCAGATCAAAACCAGGGTGCTCGACTTTTTCTGTCGATGTTTCTGTTGGAGAAGTTGATGAACTTGCCGATGAATTTGTTGAGGGGCCAAGTAATCTTAACAGTTCGCTTCCTTCCACCAGACAGTTGCGTATGGTGCCCATAATTCCTCCGCGACGCATTAAATCAATATGCCTTATAAAAGGAATCAAATTTCCAATAAGTATCGGACGAGGAAGGCATGCAGAAGCTGTTGAAGAAGCGGATGATGAAATGCTCGGTTGTTTTTGCCTTTGGAGGAGAACCGCTCTGCATTCTGGAAGCTGAGATATGTTCATCAGTACCGATGCAACCCAGCGCAATGGATCACCCAACTGTCCTTTTTCTTTAGAGTTTTTCACCTCTTTGGCATATTGAGATGATTTCAAAAAACAGTTTACAAGTCTCAAAATTGATATATCTGCATCAAAACGTGGGTCATGCTCTTCCATTTTAGTAGGGACATTTCTAACACCTATTGTGTGAAACAACAAGTTCAATACCTCGGGATATCTTGTGATATTCGACAATATCGCGGCATACATCGAGCGAAAAGGATTATCATCGTCACTTATTCTATCCACAAGCAAAGTAAACAATTCTTTAGAACTTCCCCTTTGACGCTCATCATTTGACTGATCGCTCGCTTTCAATTCCGCTTCGACTGGATCTTTTTGGTAAAGTCGAGTAAATTTTAGACAAGAGGGACGATCAGAAGTTATGTTAACAATAGATATTAAAGCTGCATGCGCAGTTTCTTGGGCATCATTTCGAAGCTTCCATATCTCATTTAGGCCCAACGATGCAAGTATTTGTCTTGTTTTTGGATTTGTAGAAAATCCTGCCAAATGATTCATGGCTATTTTACGGACATCAGATCTATCAGATGACAAAAATTCAATAAGTTCTTTTAATTGCTCGGTATCTTCCTTCTTCAGTGAAGACATGGAGTTCTTTTTCAATAAAACTTTTGATATGCACAGTTCGATCTATTTCATTAAAAAATTCAATTTTGCAAATTTTTTGAAATATACAAATGATAAAGGATTTTTAAAAAATTTTCGTTGAGTTTCTCAGAAAAACATTACTGATTTTTTGATCGTTTGCTAAATTATAATAAAAATTCGAATTTCGTTTGGATAGCCGTGAATCAAAAATGGGGATACCAAAGCTTTTTAGGCGTGAATATTCGTTAAGTTTTGTTGAAGAAAATCTTTTAACATGATAGATGCATGAGCGAGCGTTATCCAATGATTCTTTCTCCAATTATCCTTTCTCTTCTCCTGACATCGGTTTCATTCAAATTAATATTCAATTTGGATTTTTGATTTTTATATTTTCAATTTTTAACATTTTCACAATAATTTTTTTAGATAATTTATACTTGGATGCAAATGGAATTGTTCATAATGCATCTCGTTATGAATCATTATTTGGAAAAGACTGTCAGAAGAAGGAGTTATGTCCGAAGTTTTTCGAACGTTCGACAAATTTTTCCAAGCTGTTAAGCCGAAGAAGCTTGTATATTTCGCAATGGATGGCTTGAATACAAATTATTTGGCTGAACTGTATTTTTTGAAATTTTCTTTTATAAATTGTTATTTGGGAGTTGCTCCAAGGGCGAAAATGCATCAGCAGAGGCAAAGAAGATATAGATCTGCATTTGAAGCAGAAATATCTGGAAAAGGACACGGTCAATGCGTTAATGGAAAACATGTCTTTGAGGGAACCTGCATAACATCCGGAACAGAATTTATGAGCAGATTGAACGAGTGGGTGAAGTACTATGCGCAAATGAAAATGAGCACAGACAAAGCATGGGAAAGGCTGAAGGTGATCATCTCTGGGAGTGATGTTCCAGGTGAAGGAGAGCACAAAATCCTGTCGTTCATCCGCAACAAGAGGAGGGAGAAGGGCTACGACCCGTCCACATCGCACTGCATCTACGGGCGCGATGCGGATCTGATTATGTTGACGCTGCTGACGCACGAGCGGAACATTGTGATTATGCGGGAAGAGCTGGAGGAGTCGATGTATGACGATTCACCTGTCGACAAGAACCACCGCATGAAGCTGCAGTTTCTGCATGTGAATATGCTGAGAGAATACTTGGCGTTGGAGTTTATGGAGTTCATGGGAGATGGCAAAGCTGGCAGTAATAGTAATAGCAATAGAAATAGCAATTCCAAAGAGGATAAGAGAAAAAGCATAGAAAGTGGAAGTACAGATAAAGACAGAAATGAGAATGGCAAATCATTAGAAGCAATTCAAAATATTCCATCTTCTCAGAAAGAAGCAACACATTCATCTGAATCGTCTTCATCAACATCTTCTTCCTCTTCCTCCTCTTCCTCCTCTTCTTTCTCTTCTTCCTCTTTCGATCTCTTCCAGCCGCTCCCGACCGACGAGATCATCCACAGCCACACGCTTTCTGAGTTTCCTCACCACGAGTCAGTCATCCTTCTGCCTTTTGTTGACTCAGACACGGTCATCAGAGCAGCAGAAGAGTTGTATCCGAAGCTGAGCAGAGAAGAGAAAGAGCGCAATGAAATGGGATGGAACCTGGTTTTGTTGTCTCCTGAGCACTTGGAAAGGAAAAAGGAGATGGAGAGGATTAGAGGAGAAGCAATGGAGAAGAGGAAAGAGGCGATTGAGAAGTGGAAAAAGGAGGAAGATGAAAGAAAGAAAGAGAAAGTGGGAAAGGAAGATGAAAAAGAAAATGATGATGAAGAAAGGAAATTAGCCAACCGAAACAAATTGAATGAATTGCTTGTGTAGATTGAGAATGAAGAAGAGGCCAAAATGGAGTCAGTTTATCCCTCACACGTGTTGGAACCGCCTTTGCGTTCTGACTTGCCTCTCTCTCTCGCTCTGCCTTTCCCTTCGCTCGAGCAGTGTCGTGTTGCTGTGCTCAAAGCAGCTCCTCATTCAGATAGACTGCTTGAGGAGGCAGATGAAAATGAATTGAAGATTTATTCAAATTCGAGTTTGGTTTTTATTTTTTATTTTTTATTTTTTATTTTTTGAATTATTTTATTATTTTGTTTTTTTTGATTTGCACATTGAAATTTTTCTGATATTAATATTTATTCATATATATTTTAAAAAAAACTATTTAATAATTCTTCTCTTTCTGTGTTTCTTCTCATTCTCAGGTTCAATCGAGTATTGGAGAGAAAGCTTCATTCCCTTTGAGCCAAAGCTCCTTCCTGGTTCTTATCTGCGTGCTGGCTTTTCATCACTTTATGTTCTGCGCAAGCCTTCCATTTCGTTCTTCCTGTCGCATTCGCTTCCTTTGCCTTCTTCAGCAGTCAATCAGATGCCAATGACTGTTCCAAGTGTGAACTGCTTTGCTGGTTCACATTGTTTGACAGGGCAAAAAGAAGGAAATTTAAAGAAAGGTGAAACAAATGGGAGTGGAGAAAAGGAAAAAGAGGAAATATTGAGAGATATTGACTGCTTAAGCAAATCTGCTCTGAATCTGACGAGCTTTGTTCGCCCTGTGAAGATGAAGATGTTTTCATACAGTTCGAACAACCCTTCTCAAATAATTTATGTTGGAAATCCGCTTTTCACAAAGAAGGACAATGAAAAGATGCTGAGGGAGAACAAAGAGAGGATGCGGAGGAAATATGAAAGTATTGAAAGAAGAGAAAGACTAAAAGAATACCGTCTTTATAGCCATGGAGAACAGCAACAGCTGCATCAGCAACAACGACAAGAGGAGAAAGAGGAGGGAGCAGAAAGAGAGGTGAAGGATGATTACGACAGCGCAATGAAGATGTATGAAGAAATGTTTAAAACGTCAAGCAATGTTGAGGGAAATAAAGACATGGATACAGATTCCTCAGAGAAAAATGATGAAGAAGATGAAAAAGAGGAGAAGGAAAAGCTGAAAGAAGAAATGACAAAGATGTTATCTTACTCTTCTTCGTTAACAAAAATTGATCCAACAACTTTTCTTCCTCCTTCTTTTGCTTCTCTTACCTGCTCCACACGACTTCAAATGGTCAGTGATGTGCTTCGGTTGCTTGTTGGGTGTGCGTGCTATGTTTCCTATCCCCATTTAATCCCAGCGAGAGTGTACAGAATTGATGCACCGGGAATTAGTTTTGTTCTGGACCCGATGGCGAGCGAGAGGGAAGAAGAAGAAGAACTGAAAATGAGGAGATTAGAGAGAAAGATGGATGAATTAAAGAGTAAAATGGAAGAAGAAAGACTTTTAGAGCTATCTGGCCTTGGTTCTTGTGAAGACATTGATGAACAAACAATGGAAGAATACAAACAGTGGAAAAAAGCGAGGGAGGAAGAAACTCTATTTTGCGAGATAATGAAAGCAATGTGGATGAATGAAACGCTCAAAAATAAGCACAACAAAAGTCAAGAAGATAAAGAAGAAGAAGAAGAAGAAGAAGAGATTAACGAAAATGAAGTGAAGTTGTATGAAGATCCGAAAGACAGCGCCGATAACTATGGGATGATGGATGAAGGGCAGAGAAATGGAGCCTTCGAAGAAAGACAACAGCATCTGTACGGATCTCCTTCGTTTCGTCAAGGCTCTCAGGGATTTGATGATTTTTCTGGAATGAGAAATCAAAATTCATTCTCTCATTCTCCGTCGAGCTACTCGCAATATTCAAATCGCTTTTCTGCTCATCAGGAATCTTCTTCACCTTATTCTCATTTTTCTGTTTCTCCTTCTTCTTCGTCGTCGTCATCTTCTTTTCCACATTCTGCTTCTTCATTCACTTCGCAATCACAAGCGCATTTCGATTCCCAAAGAAATGATGTCAATAGCTTCAATCAAAGGGCTCCTCGTTTCAACCGATCAAAAAGTGCTTGCTTGTCTGCTTCATTCATAAAATCTCTTCTGCAAATTCGTCACGTTCTAACTTTGAACTGCCCTACTCTTTTTGCTCGCTTTATTGCTCGTTCTATACCTCTTCAGCCACTTTCGGATGACTGTTTCAACAGCCGTTTTTCATTCATTCGAAACCAGCTGATTTCAAGGCGAGGTATTGACGTGGGAAAGACTTCCAGTTTATTGTGCTATGTGCATCCTTTGTGCTCAATGAAAAAAGGATGGAGAAAGAGAAGAAGTGCAATGAAAAAGGAGGAGATGAAGAGAGTGGAAGAGGAAGAAAAAGAAATGAACGCTGAGCTACAGAAACAAAATAAATACCAAAGAAGGGGAAAATATGCAAATCCAAAAGATACCGATGAAGAAGATGAAAACTTTGATGATGATGATAATGATGAAAGTTTGAAATATGAAAGAGAGAAATTTATGGTGAATTACGCAGAAGCTGAAAAATTAGTGCAGAGAAGTCGAGCTGATGGAGAAGAGGTGAGCGACGCAGATTTCGAGAGAGCTCAAAGAAGACTGGAAAAGGGATTATTTGGGTTTAACTCTACAAGATCTGCAACAGATGGAAAGGTTGGGATTTGCGATGTTTGGAATCCACAAAAGGGAAATGGAAAGGAAAAATTCGAGAATGAAAACATGTTCAATGGCACTAATGATTTTGATGAAGAAGTGATTTCTGCTGAATATAATGTGGGCGGCGCAATGTGTGTACCAATACAGTTGATATCAGCAATCCCTTCATTCACAGAAACAGTTAATACGACACCAGAGCTGTTTACAGAATTGGAACAACGACTTGCAGCCATTCAAACAGTTCCTAATGAAATCCCAACTTTGTCTCAAAGCGATACAATATGTGTTTGCGGAAGCAATCTGAATGTTCTTTCTGTGTCAAGACGAGATGAATCAGGAGAGATGGTGCCTATTTCTATCTCTTCTATTCCTCATCCACTCGCTCTGGTAGCTACGTCTGGATCTGTTTTGAGTGTTTGCAATACAAAAGATAAAGAATTAATGATTGAAAGCAGAGATTATTTGAAAGTCAGTGAAGATGAAAAAATTAAAGATGTGCTAATAAAAGTTGAGTTTGATGCGTTTGAGGAACAAATTCCAGGGAAAGAAACAAGTTTGTTCAGCAACATTCCATTTGATCTTTTGCGTTCAGAAATACTGAGCCAAATGTCAGTAGAAGATTGCACAAAAATGTCGTTGCTTCCTCCAAAATACTCACTTTATCCAGATCTTCTTTCTTGTTGTTTAATAACTTCACAGAAGTGGATTGATATGAGTGATGTTTTACAGATATTGCAAGTATCTCATTTAACTCTTCAAATGCTAACAATGCCAAACTTCACGTTAACGCTCACAATGAACAATTATTACAGCAACAGAAATCGTAGCTCGCACGAGCAGAGTTCTCAGTTTTCTGCTGTTGATTCTCGGGTTTACAAAGGATCTCTTGATGGAGACTGGGTGAATCAAGAAGATATTAAAAGGAAAAATAACGACCTTGGAGGCTATAAACTTGATTCAGGATCTGTATTTGGATCAGATGATGAATCACAAGATATTCGAAAGAATTTGAATGAACTGAAGCAAAAAGATCTATCAGAAGCAAAAGAAGCAAATGTTTCAAAAGTTCACTTTCCTGTGAATGTGACCTTATCATTCCCATTCATCGATCCAGTCAATAACAGCCATTCTCCTCTATACGCTCGCTTCAATCCGATGAAAGACTGCACAGAATACTCGTTTTATGCTCTGCAGATGTTGTTGGAATACAGAAAAGACTTTCCTGCTGTGTTTGATTTCTGTGAGTCATTGATTTCGATTCCGCTTCGACTGAAGAGGTTTGACGTATTCTCTGTGTTTGGTCATGGTAATGCTGAAGAGGAAGTTCAAAGGTTCACTGATTGGATGGATGAGAGGAAGAAGTTGATGAGCAAACAACCGGAAGCAGAAGTCGGGAAATGCACCACAATGAGACTTGAGAAAATGGGTATGACTTTGATGGAAAGATACGAGAGGGAAAGTGGATGGTCAAAGGATGCATTCACTTTAAATGAAGACAGGGAAAGCTCAGCATCTTCCTCAACTAATGTTCACTCAAAAGTCAAAGAACAAAAAACAACTCACATTCAAGTGACATGCTCAATTCATCCAGAATGCCTTGTTTCTTCAGTTTTCAGCATAACTGTTGATGGTAGTGACATCACCGGAGGGCAGCTGCGCATCGGTGATCGTGTCGTGTTAGTTGCTGCAACTGGCCTTGTTCCTTTTGGCACGTTAGGTCGAGTTGTTGCCTCAACATACCCCACTCCGTCACACTGCGACATATGCCCTATGCATGCAAAGGTACTCCAATCATCTTCTGTTGGAAGCGAAGTAGTTTATTCTTCCAGGCATTCAACAATTGGTTATAAACGCTCTTCGATTCCGTGCGACCACACATTCCTGATTGAGCTATATTTGAAGAATTCATGTGTCTCTTGGGGTGTTTCAGATCGAACAACTGAGACACTTGTGGATCGCCTGTCGAATAATGAGCGATCCGTGAAAGTGTGTTGGGAGCGGCCGATTTTATCTTGTCATTTTGAAAAAAAAGAAGATATTGTGGAAGAAAGTGTATTTGATGAAGAAACTTCGATAAAAGAAAAAGAAAGCGTTGAACAGGAAAAGAAGGAAAATTTGTTTTGTGTTTGCGGCATTGCGACAGATGATGTGTACAGATATGCTTCATTTACTCATCCAATGCACAAAATTCAAGATATTCTCTTCGCCAATGAAAAGCTTTGCGCTTCGTCAATTGAAAGAGAAGTTAAAAGTTTTGTGGAAAAAGCATTGAGAGCTGTTAATAATATCGAAGAAAGAGGATGCAAATCCTCTCAATTCAGCTCTTTGATACCATCAAAAAATGAAGAAAAAGATATTTTGATAGATTCAATGGCTGAAATTCTTCTTATTATGAAAAATGTTGCGTTTATGTGAAGTGATTGCTTAAGAGATCAAAAAATTGTATTTTGTATCATTTTTCAATTTTTTTCATTTCATTTTACAGTCCGTGACAAAACCCGGGACATTTCTGTGACAAATAAACGTTATAAATGTGAATTCAATTTTTAAACTAATGGGAAAACTTATAATCAAACAAATGCAGGTTATAAGATTTGCAAGGTTTTTAAAATCTTGCTTATTTCATGTTGATAGACATTATTAATTTTATTGATCATATTTTTATTAATCGTATGAAAAAAGCACAATTTTCATCCACTCTTCAATCAAAAAAGTTGTCACCAATAAAGGCATCAGCAGAATTCTGCAGATTATCAACAAAGGCTAAAAAAGTTGATTATCTATTAAAACAAGATGGAGTTAAACCTTCTGATCTAGTAAAAGACTAAATCATTTCACATTCATCAGTTTACCGACACATTGCTTCAATAAAAGCATGAAGAGATCCGCATCATATAAAACATCCACGATTGTTCAACAAAGAGGAAGAAGAAGAGATTGAGGATTGTGCAATCGCTCAAATATCTTCTTCAAATAAAATAACTGTTTCAGATATCATCAGATTTGTGTGTCGTTCTTTATTATGATAAATCAATCGATTTTATTTTTGACAGGAAGAAAATGTTATGATTAAAAAAACAAGGACCGCACACCTTATTTGGAGTGTAATAAAATTAGAACAAAATGGACTCGCAAATTTTAGAGAAATCCAATTTATTGAAATTGATAAAACCAAAATATACCCTTGGTGGAAAAAGCGGGAGTTTGTGTTTTTCAAAACTGTTTCAAAAAAGAAAATACCTGTTTGTTCGACTTAAAAATGGAATTTTATATTCGTTCATACATTGTTCCTGGATTATTTGAGATTCTGTTTCAATATTATATGTCACAGTTGTCAGCTTTGAGTTGAGAGTTCGTCTGAAGAAAAATCAAAAACCATGAAAAAGAATAACAATAATATTTAAAAAAAAACCTGATATTAATTTGAAAGATGGATTTATTCAAAAAAATAGTAAAATTTTTAGCTATCTATTTTTTTCAGACTTTGCAATTAGATCAATTCAATTTTTGATCAAAAACATAATGATGGAATCATCAGAAAAAATTGTCTTCAAATTCTCTTCATCGACTATTAGCAACTTCCGAATATCGTCAGTTTTCATCACCTTCGCTTAAAGTTTTCGAAATAAAGAAGAAATATCCTTTATCGTGGAAGGTTGCCGTGGGGTAGCATGCAATATCCAACGGAGCATGGGCAAGAGGGATAGCTGCTATCAAAGCATAGCGTCAAGTCGGAAAAGCTGGACGGCCAACGAAAATAACCAAAAATCAACTTGAAAAGGTGGAGAATCAAACGATCGCTTTATTGTCTGAACAAAAAATTATTCGACTCAAGGATATTCAATCGATGGTTTACAGGCTTTTTTATTTTTTTTTTAATTATTTTGATTATTAAGATTCAAGAAGTAATCGATTCTGAAGCAGAGAACGAAGAAGAAAAAAAGAAAGTCAATTCAAAATATTCATATGATCTTATTAAAAGAAGCTCCATTTTGAAAGCTTCAATATCTAGGCCAATGGAAATAGCAAAGATTTGTGCACAATCCCCAGAAACAATACGTATGTGGTTCGAAAAGTTGTCTGCCATAATCACAGCAAATGAAATTCATTCAACAGATATCTGCAATTTCGACGAATCTTCCATCCGAGTCGGTGATGGAACAACAAAACTTGTCATTTGTTTAAAGAATCAATCACCTCCTGCTCCATCATCTTTACCGAAAACTGAAAATGCAACAATTTGTGTTTGCATTTGTGCAGATGGGTCACATCGATGATTCTTTTTAATATATCCACGAAAAAAGAAACCTTCTGAATTTTCATTTCTTTCTTCGTTCAACGTGAATTATTTAGGATCCACATCCGGATGGATTTCAACGGAAATATTTTTACAAATAATGATAAAGGAGTGGATTCCTATGATAGCAGAAAAACGAAAATCATCAACATCAAAGAAAGCACTCATTGTTATGGACAACCATCGAACGCACAATAATTCAAAAGTCAAAAAGTTTGCAGAACAGAACAACGTGATCATCGAATATTTTCCCCCAAATAAGACACACCTCCTCCAGCCCTGTGACAATTGTGTTTTTGCTAGATTTAAACAAGTGCTGCAAAACTCTTTCGTGAGACCAGTCAATTTCTCAACTTCTTCGTTCAGAAAAGCCTTGGCAGACGTTTTGCCGGAAGCTTTGTCAGCAGCTACATCTCCTTCCGTTGTGAAAACAGCCTTCCTAAATACAGGTGTGTATCTTGTGGCTGCTGTACCTGTGTTGCATCGAGTGCGCGGTGCTCCATTATCTTCAGAAAAATCGACGTCATCAAATTTTTCCTCTCAAAACATGAAGAAAAGCTTATTCAGAGATTTTTCTCCAAAAGAAAATCGCCAAATGAAGGAGAAATTCAATGAAAAGCATGAGACTGAAACGAGGATAAAAGAAGGAATTAAAGAAAACTGTTCTGTTTTCAAAGAAGATGAAAATGAAGAACAGAAAGCGATTAATGAACCACTTTGTGTGAAGAAAAAGATAAAAAGGCAAAGAAGAAAAAAGATAGATGATGATTTTATGTACGGAAATGAAATAAGTTCTGTGTTCAATAGCGAAGAAACTGAAACCAAAGATTCCAGAGCCAAGCGGAGTTCGCTCAAAAGGAGAATTATAGACGATGATTCAAATTCAGAGGACATGAAAAAAACTGATAAATAAAAACTTTTTTTTCATTTAAAAAAATCCGACTATAAGGTTTCGTTTTTTCGAACATTTGTTCTTTAATCAATCAAAACATTTCAAGCATTTTCTATCAATAGCTTGCAATAATTAATATTCAATATCTATTCGTTTTCTCTTTTTATAGACTCAAAAACTTGAAGAACGTAATCCAAATGGAATTATAAAAGATTATTGTTCCAGAATGAAGAAAGAAATTGACGTTTCAGAATGTTTTTAACTACCGGGTTTTCCACGACCTCCCGGATTTTCCACCAAGGGTAGATGAGTGACACCGATTTTGAAAAGATAATGATAGAAATATTACAACACAAAATTTGTGAGAAAAGAATCGAGATGCATGTATCATCAGCTCATGCTTTATTTATTCTCGATGACCACACTTCTCGCCTTTGTTTTCCGGTAATGTCTTGGTGCAGAAAACATTTGATACATCTTCTAATTCTTCCTTCACATACTACGCACCTGACTCAGCCCTTGGACAGATATGTATTTGCGCATTTCAAGTCACTTCAGATTCCTCTATATCTTCCCACCGAAAAGCATAAATTCCAGCTGTTTCTGATGTAGTCATCTATTCTCTTTGCCCGAAAATTGTTTGAAAATCATTTGCAGCATGAAAAATTCATTCATTTGACCCTTCTACCGTTAATCAGTATCTTCCGCAGAACACAGAAGCCTCTTCGATGGTTGAAAAATCTTCAAACGATTTTTCACATGCTAACAGCATCAGCATGAAATTAATAGCAGGGGATGATTTCTTCGAAAACTTTACCATTCAATTAGAAAAAAAGTCTTTCAACAAATTTCCATTAAAACACAACACTTCGAAATGTTGTGAAAACGAATCATCAAATGAAGCGGACAAAAGCTTTTGCATTTCTGAGAATACAGAAAGAGTTGAAGCTCATAAACATGAAAAAAATACAATTACATGTGAAGAAGCAATATGAAAATTATCGGAAACAAAAGAAGAACGTGAAGAACAATCAGAAAATTCTATTGAAAATGTTCTGTTCACCTGTGAAAAAAGGAAAAGAAAATACACTTGCGAAAGCACTTGGGGATCAATATTTTATTTCGGTTTACAACATTTAAAAGGAGAACAATGCATTTGCTTGCAATGAAGCAAACTTGTCACTTCTCATTAAAACTTCTTCTTATTCCATTCGCAATTCTTTTTATAATCTATCAATAATGCAATCGCATCGTTTCGGATTTTTGAGTTTCTCCGTTTGATATTATTTCGAATTTTTGGATAATTCATTCACAACAAAAAGAACAAAGAAGTTATCATATTTAATCTTGTTGATATCTTTTTGCAAATAACCAATTCCAATTGCCCGGGTTTTGTAACGAACCGTAATGCCAAATAATATCATACAATCCAATTCATGTTTAGGATATGCAATTTTAATACTTGAACAGATTTTCAAGTAGATATGAATTAAAAGGAAAAGTCTGAAAAGCCTTTTTTTAAAGTTTAGTGAAAGCTATCATTTGTTTTATAAAAAAGCAGATTTTCCTTGCTTTCAATATCAATTTATTCGTGCAGTCATGGTTTTTTTTTTTTTATTGCAAAAAGAAAGATCATCATTTGTTTTTCTGTTCATGAACATCAAAACAATGATATCCAAATTTTATTGTTTCAAAAACGAACCCCATTTGCCGTTTAACAGCTTTCAAAAACAGTTCCTCTATTGAATTATTTTGATTTGTTAACAAACCATACTAATTTCGGAAAGATTTAAAATGCTTATTAAAATAAGAGATATGTGAAAACAAGTTTGCGATAAATTTCAAATAAAATTCGAAATTGTGAATCAAATAAACAAAAAGTTTTCACTGAAAGAATTTGAAAATGAATGAATATTGAGAAGAAATAAAAATCAATTCAACACGATAATCCTCGAATCCAAATGAAAACAAACTCATCAATAAATATCCTTCAGATGAAATGAAAAAAAAAGGAATAATTATAAATTGTGAATGCAAGGGTGTGGAATTACATATATACATGTTGTTCAAGATAAATGGTGTTGGAGTAACAATATCAACAAAAACAAAAAGACATCTCTTTTATGAGTGTCACTTTCAAAAGATGTGAAACGAAACAGATTGCAAAAGATGAAATCAAGAATATATAATACAGCTAATATTCACATGATATAATCACAAAACCCAAACAATTTTAAAACAAAATCTCATTCAACAAAAATTGAATTTTAAGTGAAATTTCAAAAAGATTCAACATTAATAACAAAAAAGAGAACAAAAAATTGAAGTTGCTTTCAAAAAAACAAAAAAGATTGGAAAAAACACATTAAAGCTTTTTATATTCTTCATTCACTCATCAGAATGTTTCCCTTTGTTTGGAATTAACTTTTTCATTGTGCAGCATTCTCATTCGTATTTGTCTCACTTTCATCACTTTTCTCACATCCACTTTTTTTCATTTCCTTTTCTTCAGAGGACTCTTCCAATTCAATCGCATCTGACATCGTCACAATCACCATCTCCGCTGGAAAGCGCTTTATGAACTCCCGCTTCAGCTGCGTGAGCGACGGACGGTCTTCTGTTGATGAAGAAATGCAATTCTTGATGGTTTCAAAATACGAGTTTGCTTGAAACTCCTCCAATGCAGGTCTTTCTCCATTCTCAATCTTCTGCCCTGCTCCCTCTCCATCATACTCTCCAAACGGGATCTGAAGAGTCAGGCACTCCCACAGCATCATCCCAATCGAAAACACAACTGATTCCTTTGTTGCTCCCATCTTCTTGTTGATCAGCAGCTCTGGTGCCTTCCACCTCAGGCACTCTTTTTTGAAGCAGTCCTCATCCTCAAAGGCAGATGAAGGAAGGGAGTCACTTTCATCATCACCACTGGCAGATGTGACAACAGTTGATGAAGAGATGGAGGATGAATCTGAATCATCTGATGAAAGCAAATCTGAATGCATCACAATGCAAATGACCATGTGCTCAGAAAACAGCACAATGTGAGGACTCAAATTTGAAAGCGATTGAAGTGGAATTTCCATTTCATCAAATGAGTGGAGAGCAAGGTTGGCCACCCAGAATAGAACCTGAGCAGCTGTCTGCTCCCTCTCATTCAATGAACCAATTGGCATTTCCTTTGTCTTATTCCTCCCATGCAATAACATAAACAGCGAATCCCTCAAATCAACAATCAGCTTCTCATGAGGGGATGAGCAGGCCATTGCATCCACCAGATTCGACATCGATGAAGTGGTTGGACACAGATCCTCACCTCGAACAAATGTTGAATCTGAGTCTGTGGTTGAAGTGGATGAAACGGATGGTGATGGTGTTCTCTTTCTTGTCTCTTCCTCATCATCAACCTTCTCCAATGCCCATTCAGGGATCTTGTCTGAATCCCTCCCCAGAATATATTCAGTTGAACCACTCTCAGAAAGAAGATGCTCCGATGACTCCGAATGTACCAAGCTTTTCTCATACACCCTCTTTTTGATCCTTTCTTCATTCTTCTTCTCTGCCTCCCTCTCAGCTCTCCTCCACTGCTCCTCAGGCGACATCTCCATTGTCACCATCTCAATCAGCTTTGGATCTTTTCTGATGTTGTCATTCACAATCTCTCTCAGATCTTTCGCTTCATTCTTTGCCTTTCTCCATCGAACTGTAACAATAATAGATACAACAAGAACAATCAAAAACAATACAGCAAATATCACAATCACAATCAACGCCCATGATGATTTTTCTTCTTTTCCTCCTTCAACAATCTTTTCATCTCCTTTTGTATTTGTTTCACTTGCATTTTTTAGAATGAATGAATTTGTTGCTGAAGATGATTCCGAATTCCCAAACAAAATATGCACGCTCACCTCGATTTCATCTTCACAACTTCTGATAAGATCCTTTGTCACACTCCCTTCAACTTCTCTCTCTGACAAGAATCCATTTGAATCAAAATCGTGTTTTTCAATCTCCTTCTCATCTCCCTTTCTCTTCACAACTGAGAATGACATATTGCATGGAACAAGAAGCATCCCTTTGAAGGTCAGCTTCATTCGATTAGCCTCTTCTTTTGCTTCTACACTCTCCAATACAGGAATGAAGAATGATGATAGTCTTTCTGAAACAATCCCTTCAAAATTGCACCCTTCATTCAACATCCAAAGTGATGTATTTGGCAAAACTCCATCTCCTCCTTTCAAACTCACCACATTCAATGTTCCTGAATCAGAGCAAATAATATTTCTTCTCAATGATGGATATCCTTCAATCGATGGATTATTGTTCTCAAATCTTCCATCATAAACAGTCAACTCCCCTCCGCTCATTGCAATTCCACCTTCTGGTGAATACAAAATAATTGTGTCTTTCATCATCACAGAACTCTTCACAACATCCACAACAGATCCATCCCATCTGCAAATATCTTCATCCACATTCAAATTCTGTTCATTCCTTCCCTTTGAACTCCCATCAAAAATGCAACTATCCATTTTTGCATCTAAACAATTCTCCAATTTCATCAATTTTCCTTTTGTTGTCTTTGAACTGACTCCACCCATTGTGCAATTTGTCAATTGTATCGCCTTTTTCATTGACAAGCAAGATATCAATGATTCTTTATTTTCTTCAACTGTGATATTTTCTGTTTTGAAGTTCTTAATTGTCAATTGCGCGCATTCATAAACATCTGTCAGAGATTTTGAAGCTGTGGTATTGCAAAACGTTAATAAATCAATAACCGATGGAAGAGAAGATGAAAGATGTAATGCATATTTTTGAAGAATGAGATTTGATATTGCACATCCATCAAGTTGCAATTCTCCTTTTTCCATGTTTATTATGCGAAATGGGATGTTTGCAAATGCAGAATTTCCTTCTTCATCAGATTGTTTTGAACTGAATGAACAATTCATAATTTCAAGCATTCCTCCATCTGGTGATATCAATGATTCATGTTGAGAAATGAAATCTGAATCAAACACAAAGTTCACTCTCATCAACGAGACTGTTCCAGCTGTTGTAACCAATGCATCCTTTCTTTTTTCAATCTCTGATTTCACTTCAACTTCACACAAGTCTCTGTTCTTCGAACTCAGACTCATTTCCTCCAGATCTAATTCTCCACCAATCACACTCTCTTCAACAATGAACATCAGACTTATGAAATCTGAAGTCAAATGCATCAGTCCATAATCAATTGAAGCACATGGAAGTGTGTTTGTCCCACATTGCCTCTCATTCGATCCATTCACACTGCTCACAATAATTGTGTCACTCTGATGAATCGTAATAAATGCCATCAGATCTGTATCATTTGGATAGTCACACTCATCTCTTCCATAGATTGCATTAATTCGCGAATAATGATTCTCTCGAAGATCAAACCGAAACTGGCTTTCATTGATCTGCGATGTGATGTTGAAGCATTCAATGAAAATATCATTACCCACTCTTGCTGTGTTTGCACTGAACTTCATCCCCATAAATGTGAAATTCAAATCCCCTCTTTCCTTTGTCGCCAAATACACTCCTCCTCCTTTTCCTGCACTAATGCTGCAGCCGCAATGGCTGATTGTTGAGTCAATCATCTTCATTGAACCAGATGCACCCAACGTGAAGAATATTGCTCCTCCTTTTCCACTTGTTTCTGCTTTATCTCCTGTGATGTTGCTCTCATTCACAACCAAATAAATCTTTTTCTCACTCTTTGATTCCAAAATGCTTGCTCCATTGTCACTTCTCTTCACTCCTGAAAATGATGATTTCTCAATTTTGAGATTTATTTCCTCACCCACTTCATTTATCTTTGTTGTTGATTCAGTTCCTTTGATCAGAAGAAGACATCCTCCACTTTCATTCAACGATTCCACTTGAACATTCACAAAATGGCAAGTTATTCCAACATCATTTATTGCAAAAATACTGTTTCCAACATTGCATGATTCCATTGACAAATCATTCACTTCCAAAGTTCCGGATGAAGGTGAAAGTGAAAACAGCGCGACTGATGATTTCACATCTGAAAGCGTGACGGAGTCCAGCTCAACCATCTTCCCTGTTGATTTGATCAAGGAAAATCCAATCGTGTTTTGCATCCCTCCAATCACGCTCATCTCGCAGTTCTTCATATGCAATTCGCCATTTTGAGTGCTCGATTCAATCACTGATGTGATTGCTCTGTTAAAGCTCGATGGAACAACAATCCCAATGAATATCATTTCTGTCTGCGATGCTGATTTCAGAATACTTTCTTCTTCAGAGCCACTCACTTCTCTTTCGCATTCCATCTCCACAACTGTCTCAGCTTTGGCCTTCACACTCATTCCCCCCACATCAACACATCCAGTTACAGTTGATTTTGAGCACAAAATAATTTCCTCTTTTGCGTTCTGTGTTCTCTTCAGATGCCCTGCCCCGAAGTCCACACTCTTGCATGGCACCTTTTCAATCCCACAATACAATACCTCCATCCCAGATATTCCATCGATAAACACCTTGTCAGCAAAGTATCCATCGAGAAACACAAACAAGTTCACATTCCAATCATTAAACAAATCTGTTCTATCATGTCCAGCAACTGAGTTGTCTTTCCGAGTGATGCTTCTCATGAAGGCGAACAAGGGCTCTTTCACAGAAGCGACAAGGGACTCACACACAAAATACATATCTCTTCCAACAGAGGCCTTATTCTCCGAAAACATAACATCAGCCATAACAAATGAGGTGGCTGACACCAATGAGCCTTGGTTGAACTCGATCATGAGAGCACCGCCTTTTCCTCCAGAACTTGTATCCTCACTCACAGAGCAGCTGGAGAAGGTGGAGTTCCTCACAGAAAATGCGTTGGCAGGTGCAGAAGAGGCGAATGAGATGCATCCGCCATAGGTGGCAGTATGTTGGTGTTGTGGAGCTGAGTTGATGTTGATCATGGTGCAGTTGGCGAGGGAGAGGGAGAGGGCAGGGGAGGTGGCAGAGGAGAGGACACAGCTGGCGGGGGAAGCTGTGGAGGTGATGTGGGTGATGTTGGAGGAGTTGAGGGTGAGTGGATTTGTGAGGGAGGTGAGGTGGAAGATGCTTTGGCTGTTGAGGGCGAGATGGGTGATTGCTGTGTGGTTGAGGGAGAGGGAGCCAGCAGTGAGGAAGAAGAGGGGGGTTTTTATTGTTATGGAGGTTGTTCCGGTGATGGTGGTTGTGTTGAGGTTGAGGGAAGGGGAGTTTTGGGAGAGGTGGAATAGGATGGGGGTGATGGGGTTTGTGGAGTTGTGGGAGATGGCGAGGGCAGAGACTGTGAGGGAACCCTGAGTTTGTGCAAAGAGGGCAGACGAGGCAGATGGATCTGGTGAAGACGTTGATGAAGATGGAGAAAAAGAAGAAGTTAGTTGGGGAATGCCACTGGAGGCGATGGTTGTGGCATCTGTTCCATTTCCTGTGATTTTCGATTCAACTGCGCAGAATGTGAGAGTTTCTGTTGGTGCGAAGGTGGAGCTGAGGAGGGTGAGGGAGGCGTCTTGGGTATCTGTCATGTATAAAAGAGCAAATTCTATTGTTGCGCATGGTTTAAGTTGTGTTATTCCGCAGAGATCAGTATTCGTTCCATTATTTGCAACAATTTTGTATGTTGTAATGTGAGGGAGCCATTTGTTGTACTCGTTATTTGTTGCTGTTTCGCAGTTCCAGACCCTTTTTGCTTTTGTTGTTGATCCGCATTGCTCAAATGGGGATTGAGTGATGCTGCTTCCATAGAAGAAAACATCGTTTCCCCTGCCACTATTTGCTGTATTGTTATCGAAAAAACAAAAAGTGATGAATTTTGTTCCGCTCATCCAAGAATAAGTACTGGTGCAACTAAGAGCTGCACCTCCCCAAGAAGTTGAAGAAGAGGTCAATTTGTTATTCAAAAATTGACAATCATTTACCAAAAATTTAATTGGTTTGTTGCTTGGAGGAGTATTAAATGTCAAAGAACCACTCGTGCTTCCACCAGAATTTGCAATGCACTCGCATTTGGAAAGAAGGAATTGAAAATCTGAAGGATTATTTCCTAAAGCAAAATACCAACCAGTTCCATAAGTGCTTGTTATTTTACAACTTTCCACTCTGTTTTCTGAAAATGTCCAATCAGATGACGGTTGTATTCCATATGCTTCAACTGCTCCTCCATTAGCCGCAGAACAGTTTATGAAATTGGATTTTGTGACTTTTATTTTTAACAAACCGTAACAGTATAACGCCCCACCAGCACCATTAGTTGAACATCTGTTGAACAAGCAAGAAACGATTGAAAGATTTGCATTAAAGCAAAAAATATAAATCGCACCTCCATAATTATTTCCACCATTAGAATCATTCCATTCACACCATTCGAAGCGATGACTGTTCACATCGAATGAATCCAATCTTCCTGGTTTCTTTTTTTCTGTTTCATTTCCGATATATTCCTTTGCAGCATTTGGAGAAGATCGAGTTTGGCGAAGAAAAGAAGCATTGAAGGCAGAGAGAGAAGTGAATGGGCTGTTGAGGTTTGGGAGGATGGCACCATCGATGGGGTTGTGAGTGTGGAGGAAGAGGGATGAGTGGATGGAGAGAGATGAGTGAGGAGAGAAGGAGGTGTTTATGCTTGTGGTGGAGGTGGTTGTGAATAAGTTGTGCGGGAGTGCGTGATTGGCAGGAATGACGTTATGTTGTGGTGCAGTGGTGATGTTTGTAAAGATGGTACTAGAGAGTTGGAGACTGAGGGATACTTGGCGATGAAGAAAGGAAGAAGAAGAGGATGAGGAAGGGGAAAAAAGGAAGGGCTGGACGAGGGAGACGAACGAGGAGAAAGAGGAGCGGGAGATGGAGAAGGAGGCAGGAATTGGGGAGTAGGCATCTGAGAGGAGATTGTTTGGGGTGGAGAAGAGGGGGAAGGAGAGGATGGCTGGTTGGTGGGTGGTGAGGGAGAAGTTTGTGAGGGCGAGGGATGCATGGGCAGAGAGGAAAAGTGGAGATTTGGTGGCTGGTTGAACTTGGCAAGTGGAGGAGCGGATGGAGGCAGCGGAGTGGTGTTGGGCAGTGACGAGTGAACTTCCATTAAGAGGTGTCATGGTGAGATGATTCACACACAACGAGCTGTTGATGATATTGAGACTTGTTTCGAGATAGCAAACGCAATTGCCAGCTGCATTTTCATTTTTTGCTGGAGAGATACGTAATTGATTGTTACACTTTCCATTTTCGTTTGAATAGTTGATCTGTCCTTTTTGGTTCTCCACAATCCTTTCTTGTTGGTTTTGTTGAAAAACAAAACGTCCTCCATCTCTGCAGTTAACAGCAAGCAACAAGATAACTACAATATTTAATGCAGCTTTTGCCCTGGTACAACACCTCGCCATGGATGTGGATGCGGAGGAAATTTCAAAATAAGAATTCCAGCGCCCAATATTATATTTCCATTTCTCACTTCAAAAAAGCACAAAAATAGATGTTAATTTAATTTTATAAAAATTTAACAAATCCTTTCTTTTACAAAAAAAAGTCTCAACTTGTTTTTACAATTAAGTTGACAATTGTGGAAAAAATGAATATTTTTTTTTTAATTTTTTCAACTATACTCTTTTCATATCTCTCATTTTTTTTTCAGAAATCAAAAAATTAATAATTATTTTTCTATTGAAATCGCAATTATTTCAACATTCATTTTCAAAAAAAAATAACTGTTTGATTTTGAATATTTCTCAATTATTTTATTGAAATGAATATATTTCTTTTTTTTTTATCAAAAAAAATTACTTCAAAGAAAATTCATTTTCATCTTATTGATTTAATGAATGTCTATATTTCGTGTTTCAAATGTTTCAGTTTTGAAGAAAATGATTTTTGATCAAAGGAAAAATTCGTTTTGAAAACTGATTCGTGTTGATTTCTCTTTTTGATAATGAATCTATTTCTTGATATTTGAGGTGAAATTTATCTTTTGGGGCTCTTTTTCAACAAATGGAGATTCAAGCACTGTTACAATGTTTATTCTATTTTCTGTTTTGTTTAAATAGAGGCAGACCACTATTTGAGCAACAAAATTCAAATGCAGGGAATAATCGTCTAATATGTTCAACACTATTTTTTGATTCGTAGAAAAGCAGACAGACACCTCTATTAAGGTTATTTATCCTTGGATAATTCTATTTTTCAGTTGCCCTTGTATATTTGGCAGTTGAACATTCAACTTTGATGCTAACACTCATAATAAAGACTTTGTTTTGAGCATATGTTCTAAGTTTCAAAACAAATTTCAGCGTCTCGAATTCGTTTTCCAAGTGAATCAATCTGCTTCGCAAATTGAGTTTTATTCCAGTATCATCCTCAAACCTTGGAGGCATCATATTTTCACCGATAATTTTTCATGCGCAAAGCGAAGGGATATTGTTTTCCTTGATATTACGTTTTTCTTGAGGGAAACAAATGTTTTTATATCTGGATGCTTCAAAATAGAAAGGTTATTCAATTTGATATCAGTGAAATATTGGAAGAACCACTCTTTCACGCGGAGCATTTACACCACTTTTACGCAAAGGAAAAATGTTTTTATTATTTATCTATGAATGCATTTGAAGAATTAATTTCTTGGAGAAGCCAGAAGCTGTACAGAAATCGAATTCTCAGAATCAAAAGACAGAAAATGTACACATACAAAACGAGAGTGTTGTTGTTGCATCGAAGGAAGCAGTTTTCTGAGGCAAAATCGATGCAATGCCGCGGAAGATACTGTTTCAACTTATTAGCGAAGATGCTTCCATCATAGCCACATAAAAAATTCACTCCTCACATCTGAATTGTTTTCTGCTCCTCAACAAATAAGAAAAGCGAAGACCAAACTATTTTTAAAAATATCGTTGCATTTTTTGATTACACCAGTTGTTCCCCTCAAACCCTCAAAATTACAACAATTCATTTTTCATTATCTTCCAAAGCAGACAATATTTCCAGCTCCGAGTAATGTTACTATCTATTTATTGAAAGTTCACAGCAGACAACAACATCGTGAGCGATTCATCTTCGTTCAAGGCTGGCGATTCTCCTCTTTTTCCTTTTCTTCTTCTCCTACTGCAACTTCTTCTTCTTCTTCTTCTTCTTCTTCTTCTTCTTCTTCTTCTTCTTCTTCTTCTTCTTCTTCTTCTTCTTCTTCTTCTTCTTCTTCTTCTTCTTCTTCTTCTTCTTCTTCTTCTTCTTCTTCTTCTCCTTTTTCTTTTTCTTTTTCTTCTCCTCCTCCTTCTCCATATCTCATTTCGGCTGAAATGAAAATGGGCTTGAATGTTCAAATCTTTCAATATCATCCAATTGATGTTTCACTCTCACAAAGCTTGGGAATCTCCATCTTTTCTGTTGGTGCTGGATTTCATTGCTTTTCTTCATGATACGTGATTGCTTAGCAATTGAAGTATTGAAACTTGATATTCTGCCACTCAGGATGCATGTTCTCAATGTTCAAAATCATGTTCATTTTCATGTTCTTTTGTCGATCCATGTTGTTTTTCAAAATTTTATTTCTTTTCTTCTTTCACGACCCAATGATCCTTTGATAAATGAGCTCAAAAATGCAACAATTCACAAAACATGCAAAACCTTTAAGTTTCATCAGTTTTTGGTTTTTGACTCATTCTTCATCACAAAAAATCAATTAATATTCTACATTCACTTTTTGTTTTTCTGTTATCCCTTTTCTCTTTGCCAAAGTATTTGCAATTGATTCCATTCCAAAATCAGAAATATGCTATTCATGACAAAAAAGAATTCTTTTTTTTTATTATGCAAATACATTTATTTTCTAATAAACTGTTGGTTATGATCAAAAAGTGACAAAATATTTCCAATTTTTGTCTTCATACAGCCAATCCAATTGACCTCCAAACATTTTCTATTGCACATATTTGTATAAAGCAAAAACAAAACAGAATATATTGAGATTATTTAAACTTTGCTTGATAATCAATGTTGTTTGTTTTTATTTTTTATTTTGTTGCTTGTTAAGATTTACGTTTGTTTTGAAAACATTTTGCAACAAGCGGAATGAGGATTCCTTTTGGTAATATATCTGAAGGTGAAATTCAGGCAACGATCAAAACCAAGAAGTTTTCAAGTTTGCCATTTTATTTGGATTGAACCATTCTGAACAAAAGTTTTGTTTTTTTGAATACCTTTTGCAGAATTGTTCGATGAGCTTGAACGTTGCACAGAAGATGTACAAATGCAGAAAATTGAGGAAATGAATGAAATAGTTAATGAAATGAAAAAAAAAGAATTTGGGTCTGTTTTCACAACTGGAATGTTTTATAAATTAGGCAAAATGATTGAGGAAAAGACATTGTCATTGGAAAGCGCAATTTTGTTGTTGAAGTCCGTGGGATATTGCAAAGCGCTGAAAAATGTCAGGAACCTATTCTTTGATAGTTATTCGCTGAGCGGAAGATTTCAAAAGATGATTATCGATGAAGAAAAAAAGAAAGAAGAAATGAATGAAAAGTTATTGACCGATCTTTGCGTATGCTATCTTTTGCTTAAGGAGTGGCTTTCATCAGAATCATTATCAATTTGCGTGCCTTGTCTTTTGAAAGCTGCATAAATGAAAGAGGAAAATGAGGACGCAAAGAAAGAAGCGGAAATGGCTTTGCTGGCTTTGAATTGCATTAGAAATAAATATGTGTGAACATATCTATTTTATTTTTGAAGTTATTATATTTCCTTTTTCTAATTTTTATTAGAAAGTGCCAGAAGAACTTTACCTGGATGAAATCAAAGAGATAATTCAACATCATCAAAAGCGGCACAACCTCACTCATCTTTCCTATCAGTCTGCATGGGACTTTTTGATAAACAGATTTCACACCAATATATTTTTGGAAGATACTATTGTGAATGATCTGCATTTTGTGAGAGAGGCAGCAAGAGAGATTGAAGAGTTGTCCAAATGTGTGGATTGGAAGAAGAGAAAAGAAGGAGAAGAAAAAAAAGAAAAAAAAACGAAAGAAGAGATTGTTTTGGTGAGATGGGTCCGAACATTGGAAACTTTCTCGCGTTTATGCAAATTGAGAAACGAAGAACTTGCTGTGATTATTGGAATTATTGTTCAGTTATTTCGAGCAGCAAAATTTTTTTCTGAAGATATGATTAGGGTTATTATTTTATCTTGACCCTTTTTCTTTATTCTGACCCAAAAAAATGAAGTGAAAAAAATTCAAAAAACAAAATGATTAAAAGAAAACAAAATCAGAATTAATTCTTCTGATAATCTTCCTTTTTCCTTCAGCTCGATTTAATGCATTATCTTTCTTTTCTTCATCAGAATCATCGTTTTTCACATGAAGAAATCTTCTTTTTATTTTTTTCTTTTCATCCACAACAGTCTTCACTTCATCTTTCTCCTTTTCATCCATTTCATTTTTCCTTTCAATATTCATTTTCAAATTATTTTCCCATTTCTCTAAAAGATTTTCTTCGGTTATCACTTTTCCATAAAAGTTGAATCTATTTCTTCGGGATGGAAGAGTGAAAATCGAAGATTCGGGCAGTTTCAAAAGAACTGGCCCAGAAGAATTGTACAGAACACCACTGTAGACGAAAGCTTTCTGAATTACAGAAGGTGATAATGCAGTGTGGATGGCTTGAGGCAGAACGTCGGAAATTGCTGCTCGTTTTGAAGAAGATGAAGAAGAAGAGGGAACCTCAAATCTGTTTGTCAGTTCAGATTTGAATACAGCAAACACCCCTCTGTTCAGTGGTTGACAGAGGTGTGTGCTGTGTGGCACGAAGGTTAAAACGTCGACTTGTTGTTTTTGGAATTCTTGCCAGATCGAAGGATCTGCGCAAGATGCATGCGAATCAAGAAGGAGAAGAATGTGTTTGTTTTCAAGTGACATGCGCTTTCTTCTTTCGATGATTGAAGGCAGAAGAACGATGAGAGTATACCTTTTGAAGCACTCGTTGTCCATCCAGCCGCTTCCATTTGCCCATATCTCAAGCGTTGGAGATAATAGGCATTTCAGCTCTTCTGGCAGCTTTGCACTTGGCCACAAAATGACTGAAGGAAAGGCATATCCGTCAGCTGCAACAGCTGCTACGAATGAAGAATTGATCATCCTCGGTGGTTCTTTCGTAAAACCTGCTTTTGTATCTGCTGTATGCACTACAAGCTGTTTAGAATCTGTAGGAACGCGCGTTGAAGATTCATCGACATTTACAATCAAAGCTGGATAGTAATGGAACTTTTCATGCAGCTCGTCGAGTGTTTTATACCAGGGTTTTAAAACACTTCTGCACGAAACAGCCAGTCTGTTGATGTCCAGATTCTTCGGCGTTCCAGTCTTCAGCTCCGGATGACGCTTGACAAAGCCGTAAGTTGCAGACATTGAAACTTCAGTAAATGGTGCGTCTTCATCATCGTTGTCGTTTATAACATTTTCTATCTGAAAAACAAATGATTAAAACATATAAATAAAAATTAAACAAACCAATTCTCTTGTTTTTTTCAAAGTTAAACATGTTCCAGACTTTGCTTCAATGTGAATAATATCCAAAACTCTTTGTTCCTTTTCGCCAACAACTGCTGCAGGTCTGCCAATTTTTCCAACCAGCCTTCCTTTTCTCAGCGCTCTAACTGCATTTTTTATTCCAGTGCGACTGAATTCCTTAGAATTGATAGCATCAGTTATACGAACAACTCCATCAACAACGTTGTGAGCCATTCGCTCCAGCCGACTGTGATACTTCCTGTACTTACGCGAAGACATTGCGCGCTGCAGTTTTTTCTTTCCTTCTTTTAATTTTATTTCTGTTGATATTTTCATTTTTTTAATAATATTTTTAAGATCATAATAATTTTTTATTTTTTTAATTGAAATGAAATGAAAAAAAAAACGAAAAATAACATTTTAAACAAACTTAAGGTTTTATGCCCCATGAAACCCTCCAATTCCACACAGAAGTTCAATGAAGGGGCTAAACCCCCCCATCTCCCCCCCATGCGAAATTGGGTTTGTTTCAAAATGTATTTATTTTTATCTGTTGAATTCATATATATACTTAAAAATCTTTAAAAATATGAAATTGTGGGAAAAGTTAATGATTAATTAAAAAAAAAGGTCAAGATAAAAAAAAAAGGTCGAGATAAAATTATAACCCTAATGAAATTGTTGAATGTTAAAGAAGTGCTACGGGAAACAGCGCTATTGAAATTGATGACTTGCTGAAAGAAGGAGCTATTGATGCTATGCTTGGGGAAGCAGTTGAATCAAATCTGAGAATTCCTCGGATTTTTTATTGGAAACTTCCATTCATAGAGCTTTGTGAAAGATTGAAGGGAAAGATGGAAAATGAGGAAGATGAAGCAAAACGAAAAGAGATGAAAAGAAAAGTGCTTGAATGGAAAGAAGAAGAGGGATATGAAGATATCATGACGAGCTTTCATGAAATACTGCCTGATTTGGCAGACAAGATAAGATATCTGAATGTGCCAAAATGCTCACTAGATTATTTTTGGAGTCTGTGAAGCGAATGTTCAACGCATTTCCATTCATCTCATCTCATCTCATCTCAGAAAAGAAAAGAAGAAGAAGAAGAAGAAAATGAGATGAAGAAGAAAGAAGAAAGAAAATGAGCATGCGAAAAAACAAATAAGAAAAGATAAGAAGAGAAGAGAAGAGAGAAAAAAAATTTGCATAGAATCAACATTTTCAGTTGAATCTGAAGAACATTCAACAAAAATTGTGATTTTCCTATTCTTCTCATTCTTCTTCTCCTCCTCCTCATCTTCTTCTTCTTCTTCTTCTTCTTATTCTTTTTCTTCTTTTTCATTCAATTTCGAAAATGAAAAACATTCAACTCAATCAAATTTGTATTCAGCCACTTTCCAACAATGAATGAAAATGAAATGAAGAGCAATGAAACTAAAATTAGTGGAGATTCACAAAAAGATTTTTGAACAAAAGAGAAAAAAGAAAAAAGAAAAAAAAGAAAACTCTGCTGCAATTGTTTTGAGAAGATTTATCCAATGAAAATGTTGAGAGAATTGAATGAAGAACTTTTCAAATGAAGAAGGAAGAAGTGTAATGAGGAAATTTTTTATCAAGCAATTTGCGATTTGTACATTTCTGAATAAATGTGTTTTCTTTTTTACATAAAAACCGGGATCCTTGACAGCTGAATCATATTTTGCATTGAAAATAAAATTGAACATCATTTGATGAATGAATTTTAGAACTGAAAGGAAATTTTTTGGTTAATTTTTGATTGATTGTCATCTTATTTTTCTTTATATTTTTTTTCAAAAAATGCAGTCTTTACGAAAATACCTAACTTTTTTTCTTTCGATTCATAATACTATTTTCACAACAGTTTTTTCATAAAGATCATTCTCAATTTAAACTCAGTTAAGAAATTATTAGTTGTTTTGAGTTTTCATTTTGAAAATGCTTATTCATTCCAACATTTAACAAAAATTTTTGAAATATTTTTTTACAAATTCATGATCATATATATTATAAAATATTTTTGATCAAAACAGTTTATAATGTTAATCCTGTGGTTTATAGAAATATTTTTGTTATCCAAGGGGAATTGTTGCAATAACAATTATTTGTACAAGCCTTTCGCAACAATTTGTATTTCAGAAAAGCCAGGCTTATTCAATGAGGACACAAATAATGAAAAGAGTGAACAAGATGAATTGGTTGAACGACAATCATTTGTTGTTGTCCAGAACTCAACAATTAACTTGTCTGCAATTTTCTGCAACATGAACACGGAGAAACATTTTGCATCTTTTGATTATCATTCACAATTGAGTATTTGCAGTTGTTCGTTTTCAATTCTTCCACAATCAAAAAATCTGCTTGACTGTTCAGGAGGCCGAATACGTCTCAGCAATATTTCATTTAATTTTGTGGTTCATGATCGTCAATTATCGTCTTTGATTGCGCATCATTCAAAAGAAGTTCTTCCTCATTGTGGTGAATTGTTCTTGTCTTCTTCAAGGATTTCATCATTTGAAGTTCTTGGAAATGAACCATTTCTTTCTTCGAGTTGTCTTTCATCAATATCTGTGACTGATTGTTTGTTCGAAAACATCACTTTACCAAAATCAATGAAAAAGTGCGACAATGAAAATGGATGCTCTGAGAGAGTCCTGGTGGAAAGAACAGTGATGATTGGTTGCGAAAGTCCATATTCTGGAGGCATTCTTTCGCCTGCAATAATCTCTTTTCGCTGCGGAAATTCATCATTTTTGAAGTGTTACACAACTTATCATGAAAGACAAAATTTCACAGAAGGAGAAAATGTGTTTGATGATGACACATTTAATTTTCAGAGCGAAAAAAATGGCGGGGCATTGTATGGTAATGGTAATGCTTCAATAATTTTACATCGATGCACATTCTTAGAATGCGTTTCAAAAGGAGACGGTGGTGCTGTTGCAATGTTTGATTCAGATGGAATGTTTTTTTCAGAAGATTGTCATGCTTATAAATGTTCGTCTTCAAAAGAAACAGGAGGATTCAGATTATTAAATATTGGTTCTGGCGTGATTAATTCGACTTCAATGATTAATTGCTCTTCAAATAGCAAAACATGTTTTTATTGGCATTCATGCAAAAAGAATCCTTGCTCAGTTGTTTCATGTATTTTCGACAATGCAAGCTGTGTTCTTTACTCATCTGTAACTCATATCTGGCATGTCAGCACATCAATATTGATATCAAATTGCCTTATGCAGAATTGCAAAAGCGAAGACTATGCTCCTTGTATATTTTTTGCTGAAGAAGAAGAATTTAACCAACCTTCGCTAAATATAAAATGGTGTCTTTTCCATAACAATACAGCTAAAATTGATAAATACGGACATGATATTCACATTGGGCATTTTCAACAGTGGATGACAATTGGTGAAAACAACATTTCTGAATGTTACTCTTCGAGCGCTTCACCGAGAATCACAAAATGCAATGATGGATTCTATGCATGTTCTGATATATCTGATATGAGTTCTTGGCTGAAAGATAATGAAAACAATCACCAAGTTACAGTTGACTATTCAGTTGGCATTGATCATGAGCAATGTGGTTTTGCACCTTTCTGTCGATCAATCAAATATTCGCTTAAGAGAACAACAAGCAATTCGAACAAAACACTGATCCTGAGACCAAGTGTGTTCAAAGAAGAACAAATATCTATTTCTTCCAGTGAATTCAGCGTTTGTGGATTGTCAAAGAATGAATGTGTTGTGCAATCGGCATCATCATTACAGCCAGTCTTTGATATTTCATCTGGAGCCTTTTGTGTAAAGAAAGTGACAACGCTCCAAGGGAATGCAGAGAGCGGGGAAAGCAAGCCATTTGTGGTGATGGACGGTGATGGATCGTTGACAATGGAGGAATGCGAAATATCATCAGTTGAAAGTAAATTACAGCTTGAAGTGTCTTTCATGTGCATATTTGGAGGAAATGTGGAATTGTCGGGAGTTGGAATTACTGGCAAGAATTTCTTGTCTGACAGTTTGATTTCATTCAATGTGAATCAGTCTGGATCAGTTTTGCATGTGGTGAACACAAATTTCACATTGATTCAAAGGCTGTCAGGAAGTGGTGGAATTATTGAGAGATGTGATACATCCACAGGAATTGTTATTGTTGAAAACTGCCATTTTGAGAATGTGCCAGCAGAAAAAGATGGAGGTGGACTGGCAATGAGAGGAGAATGGAAAGGAGAGTTGATTGTGAATGGAACATCGATGTTTGAGGGTTGTTGTGCAGGAACTCTTGAGGAAAAAGGGAGAGGAGGAGGGTTATTCATAAGTGTTGATTCGACTGATTCAGAATTCACCGTTTGTGAAAATGTGATATTTTCTGAAGAAAACAAAAACAGAGCTTTTCATGGAAGTGATGTGTTTGTTCAATGTGAAAGCGGGCTTTTATTGGAAGAGATAATTAATCAAACATCCTTTGGATTCTTCAAAGATGGAAACTACATGAATAATGAAGAGAAGTTGTGTGGATGTGAGGATGGAGCATCATTTCCAGTTATCCCACTGTTTGTGTATTTGTGCACAATGGGAACGAAGGTGATTGTTGATGGGAGTGGAGGAAATGGGAAGGATCACAACCATTGCGGATTTGATGAATTCAGGTGTTTGACAGTTGATTATTGTGCAAACTCAAGATTGAGTGAAAGTTCAAAAGAAATTGAGGTTGTTTCATCTTCGTCAATAACGAAGGAAATAACAGGACCATCATTTGATGTTATAATTACAGGCAGAATAGAATCATTGGAGGAGGAGAGGATGCAGGTGAATGTGAGTGATGGAGGGTCAGCCACACAAGACTGGCTTGTTGGATGTTCGAGTTCACTGACAATGAGCAGACTTTCATTTGTTGTGAAAGGTCAGTTGAATTCAAGGAGAAAAGCATTCATTCTCTCAAATTCAACACTCAGTGTGACGAACTGTTCTGTTTCATTTGAAAGTGGGGCATTGACTGATGGAAAAATAGGATATAATGTGATAAACATTGAGGGAGGAGGATTTATTATGAATGGATTTGTGATGGAAGGGTCAGTGACAATGAATGGGAAATCACCAATATCAATGAGTGAGGGAATGAGATTGGAGATTTTGAACAGCAGAGTGAGTGGAGTGGAAGTGGAAGTGGAAGGTGGAATTGGAGGAGGATGTTTGAATTTTGTGATGAAGGAAGAAGGGGGAAGTGTTTGTATTGAAGAAAGCAATATATCCTCGAGATGTTCAGGTGGAAGTGGGATGAAAGGAGGAGGAATGATGATATCGGTGGGGAATGGAGGGAGCTTGGAAATGAAAAAGGTGAATTTATCTGAATGTGAAGTGCCATCAGAGGATAGCGAAGAGGGAGGAAGAGGAATGGGAGGAGGGATGTTTGTTGAACTTCCCAATCAAATGGGAACATTTGTTTTGGAAGGAATGACATTTGAGGGATGCAATGCCTGGAAAGGGAAGAATGCGTTTGTTTCAGGATGGAATCTGAGTGAGGTTGTGAACAAAGAGAACTTCAAATGGGAGATGAGTTCAGAGGAGTTGGAATCATTGGATGAGTTGTGTGGATGGGAGAGGAAGACAACAGGAGAGGAAGGATATGTGATTCCATTGGTTGTGTATTTGTGGTCAAACTGGAGTGGGAATGGGTTTGTTTCGAAGGAGAGAGGAAGAGACTTCAGTGGGTGTGGATTTTCAGAAGTGCCATGTTCATCGATTGAGCACTTGATATCACTGAGATATGAACCACTTGGAGAAGGGGAATCACACATCAACATTGTTGGAACAGGAGCACTCAACAGAGGAATATCATTTCCATCACCTCCTTCATTGACAGAAACTCCCATTGTGACAATTGAAGGAGAAAAGAAAGGGACAGTTTTGAAAGTGAGAGAAATGGATGGAAATGAAGAAAGTGAATCGATGGTTGTTTCGAATGTTCATCTTTCATTCAAGAACATATCATTCACAATGCCGAACGAATTGGGGAGGCATTCGTCATTCATTCAATCATCGTCTTCCTCTGCAATTCTTTCGGTTGTGAGTTGTTCGATTGATTGTTCTGAGGAAATGAGAGAGATGAAGTATTGTGTTGTGAAAGTGGATGGAGGAAGTCTTGCAATTGAGGATTTCACGCTTTCTGAGTTGAGTGTAGCGAAAGGGTTTGTGGAGTTTGGAGCAGAAGTGGAAGTGATTTCAGTGGTGAATGTGTCGATATAAAACACAACAATATCAGGGGGAAGTCTGATCTCGCTGACTGAGGGATCACACAATTTCCAATTCACGAAAAGAGAAGAAAGAAACGCGAACACAGTTGTGAGAGTGAATGAGTCGACATTCACAAACATTTCATGTGGAGAGAATGGAGCATGTGTTGTGAGTGTGGATTCGTTTGGGGTCGGTGTGGAGTGTGTGGTGGAAGGGTGTGTGCTGACGAAGTGTGTGAGCGAGAGGAGCGAGGAAGGTGGAGGGGTGAAGATGTGTCTGAAGAGTGGGGAATCAGAATTGAAAGTGAGAGGATGCTCGCTTGTGATGTGCATGTGCTCGACAGCAGATGGGAGAGGAGGAGGGATGATGATTGATGCAGTTGATCCGAAAGCTGAATCGGTTGAAAAGGAAATGCCAGCTCTTGGGGTGAGACTGGAGAACATTCGATTTGTGATGAATGAAGCGTTTGTGGGGAAGGATGTGTTCATCAAGTGCTATTCGATTGCAGGGCAGGTGAATGAGACGCTGTTTGTTCTGGACTTCAGCCAGGATGCTTTGAAGTCGAACAACTCGATTTGTGGGAGGGATGATGTTGACAAGGTTGATGTTGATCTGATTCCACTGATCACATTCTATTATTCGGAACAGGTGTTTTTGAGCGTGAATGGGAGTGAGAGCAGGCAGTGTGGAGCACAGGAGAAGCCATGCCAAAGCATTTGCTGTGGAGCTCGACATATTGAGAGAAGTGTTGCGAATATGATTCTGATTGATGGAGAATGTCTGATTGGGGGAGTGTGTGAGATTAGAGATTTGAATGTGAAATCATTGAAGAGAGCGCAGGCAGCCATTCATTTGAACACAAGGATTGAAGAAGATGAAATGAATGGAGGAAGTGTGATTGTGTTTGTTGATGAGTGTGTTGTGGAGAGATGTGGATTTGTGTTTGGGGAGATGTTTGGGTGGGATGGGGAAAGCATTGTGAAAGAGAAGGATGGGAGATTGGAGATTTCGGAGTGTTTGTTCAGCTCAGCAACGATGGATCTGGTGATGAAGAGCAGGATTGTGTGTGCGGAGAGTGGAGAGCTGAAGATGACAGAAACAACATTTGATGGGATCCACACCACAGCACCACTTCTCTCGTTCACCAAAGAGGGAAAGGTTTCGATGAGTGAGATCAGCATTTGGGATGTGACGAGTGAATGTGGTTTGATTTGTGTCGGAGGGAGTGTGCAAGTTGAGATGACGATGGTTGAGGGAGTGAATATTTCGGTTTTGGGGAATGAGAGTGTGATGAAAATGGAAGGAGCCGAAAAGAGAATGAGTGTGCTGAACTGCTCTTTTGCTCAATGTCAGGGCACGAATGAGAGAGGGAGAATGGTGGAGATTTGTGAGTGTGTGGATGTGCTGATTGGATCATGCTTGTTTGATGGAGGAAAAAAGGAAAGAAATGAGCAATATTTGAATGACGAAGAGGAGATGTGCAGATGGGATGGATCTCTTGTGGATATCTCAAACAGTTCTGTTTTGATGAAAGATACAACATTATTGAATTCACCAGAAGGTGGAATTACAATGAGTGAAGGAAATGTGACAATTGAGAAAGGAGAGTTCATTGATAACAATCTATCAATTGAAGGATATCCATCAATGAGAAGAAACATCATCTGTTCTGATTCAGGAACATTGAATGTGATGAGTTTGAAAGGAGGAGATGGATGGGAAAGAAATACTTCACTTTGGATGTTGAATGAAGGGTGCAGTTTTGAAGGGATTACTTCAGAAAGGGATTCATCATTCTTCATTCCTGTGCTGGAGAGTGCGGAAGCAAAAGAAGAGGCAGACAGAATGAAGTTGATATTCAAAGGAATGCTTCTTGTTCCATGCAATCTGTCATTCTCAGTTGTGAAAAGGAAAGGAGAGGAGAAAGAAATTGAAAAGCATGATTTTGATTCAAATGGATTCTTGTCAGAAAGGGAAGTTGAAGGAAGCGTGGCAAAAGATCTTATCAGCGGTTGTGGAAATGATGTTGAGGTGAGCGTGTGCATTCAATTTGGGAATGCAGAATCTCCATCATCAACTCAGTCATTTATTCTAAAGAATGCCAGTGAAACAAAACAAAAAGATGATGAAAAGATTGTTGAAGGAGGAAAAGAAGGAAAAGAAGGAAAATCCTATTGGTTGTTGATTGTGATTATCATGGCAGTTATTCTTGTGATTGTTCTTGTCGTATCAATAATATTAGCAGTCAGATGGAGGAAGCAAAAGAGTAGAACAGAGGAATTAGAAGAGATTGTGAATGACAACATCAGAAAAGATCCAAAAGCATTTGAGATGGTGACAATGGAGATGTCACCAGAGGAGCAATGGAGGAGAGCTGAGAGAGAGGCAGAGAAGAAGAACGATAAGAGGATGAAGAAGAGAATATATGAGACGAATATGGAACATTCAGAGTCATCGGAGCATCTTCTTTCTGAGAGTGGTTCAACTGAATATATTCTGGGGAGGGATTCAGACAAGATCCCTGAATGGGCATTGGAGAAGGTTGATGATGAGGAAGAGACAAGAAAGAGAACACCATCACCATCCGTTTCATCCACTTCAACCACAGACTCAGATTCAACATTTGTTCGAGGTGAGGATCTGTGTCCAACCACTTCATCGATGTCGAATCTGGTGGATGCAATGGCCTGCTCATCCCCTCATGAGAAGCTGATTGTTGATTTGAGGGATTCGCTGTTTATGTTATTGCATGGGAGGAATAAGACAAAGGAAATGCCAATTGGTTCATTGAATGAGAGGGAGCAGACAGCTGCTCAGGTTCTATTCTGGGTGGCCAACCTTGCTCTCCACTCATTTGATGAAATGGAAATTCCACTTCAATCGCTTTCAAATTTGAGTCCTCACATTGTGCTGTTTTCTGAGCACATGGTCATTTGCATTGTGATGCATTCAGATTTGCTTTCATCAGATGATTCAGATTCATCCTCCATCTCTTCATCAACTGTTGTCACATCTGCCAGTGGTGATGATGAAAGTGACTCCCTTCCTTCATCTGCCTTTGAGGATGAGGACTGCTTCAAAAAAGAGTGCCTGAGGTGGAAGGCACCAGAGCTGCTGATCAACAAGAAGATGGGAGCAACGAAGGAATCAGTTGTGTTTTCGATTGGGATGATGCTGTGGGAGTGCCTGACTCTTCAGATCCCGTTTGGAGAGTATGAGGCAGAGGTGGCTCGACAGAAAATCAAATGCAAAGAAAGGCCAGACATAGAAAGAGTGAGAAATTCGCAGTTATTTGATGTTATTTATTTATGTTTATCGCAAGATCCGTCTGCTCGTCCAAAGTTATCACTGCTTAAACGTGAGTTTGTTCAGCGTTTTCCATTTGGAGCAAGTGTTTTGACCATATCTGATGCAATTGATATGGAAGATGAAGAAGATGAAGAAGATGATGAAGAAGATGATGGTGATGATGATGTGGATTTGAATGCCTGTATTGGAAAGCAACACAAGCAAAAAGAGATTTATTCAATGACTCAACATCGAACCGAGTGATTTTTATTGAGAAATAAATTTCAATAAAGTTGTTGGAAGAATTGATTTTTAACTTTGTAAAAATTTTTATATCAGAATAATTATTAAATCAAAGTTGAACATTACCACTTGTCTGATGAAAATTGAAATCATAAACAAATCTGAAATTTGGGATGAGTTTGCAGATTTGTATTTATTGCAATTGTTATTCTTTCAACAATATTTAATTTGTGATCTATTCATTGAGTTTATTCTTTTAAGTTGAAAAGTTTTCGTTTTCAATATGTCTATGTATCTAATTATTAAATGATGAAAAAAATTTACAATTACAATGTTTTGTTTGAGGATATGTTTGAGTCGCTTACAAAATTACAAGTTTCTTTCATTATTTTTTGAATTACAATTACTTGCTTTATATGTTTGCGATGTATTAAAAATATTTATTGTGCAAACTTTCCTTCAGGAAATTTCTGAATTTTAATTTGCTTCTTTTTTTTGTTTTTGAACAAATCAGTATTTATTTTTTGTATGTATTGTTTCATATTGATTTTTGAGTCTATTTTCAAAATTAATAATTATTTTGCCATTTCAAAAAACATCTCAAAACGATTTCTTGTTATTAGTGAATGCAAGTTTCTGAGTTTTAAATAGTTTTGGATTTTAAAGGTGAATAATTTACTGTGTTGTTTGATGTTTTGAGACAGATGGAGATGTATTTTGGAAATGAGGATTACGAATCATTTCTGAAAACTTTTGGTATGCAACAAAATAACAATTAGATTAGTAGAAATTCAAAGAAGCAACTGAAAAAAAAAATTTAATAAATTTCCAACTTATCGATTGCACAAGAAAAGAAAAGAGGTTATTTTTTGTGCTTATTTTACGATATTCGCTTTCAAAATATTCATTATTTGAGTATTGATGAATTGTTAAAACAGTAATTACAATTATTGATTTTGTCGATTGAATTTCTTTGAAAGAGCTTTTAAAAATATATTTTGATTTGATTATCAGCAAGTTGTTCCTTGGGAAGAAATAATATTGCAATAAGAATATTTTTTGACTCTAATATAAAAATAACCTTTTTCTCAATTCAATTATTTTTCAGTATCCTTTTTTTTTAATTTCCTAACAGACAAATGATTTTCAACTTGTCATGAAACAGATGTGAAGCAGGACTACCAATATTGTTATGGCTGAAAAAGTTTGACACAAATTTGTTTGATTTTTCAAACAAGAACAAAAAATAAAATCCATTTTTTCACATGAAAAACAAATGTTTTAATTTTTATCAATTTTTACATTATCACACTTATTTGCAAATTATAATCATGGACAAAACCCGGGAAAGGGACAAAACCCAGAAATTTCTAACAAAAAACGAAAAAAAGAAAAAGCAAATTATAAAATTTGATAAAAGCAATCACATGCATATTTCAATTATTTGGCAATAATACTATAATAATATGAATAAAAAACTGAACTTGAATTAAAAATTTCTCTTTTATGTATGGATCGATAAACCATAACGTATCCATTTTCCTTCAATACGTCTTCTTTTCATTCTTCAACAGCTCTTTCCAATATTTTTGCAACAGCTGAGTATCGAAGACTGGATTCAAAAGTAGAAAAAATTAACTTTCTTCTATCAAAAAAAGAAATATCACACAAAAGCATTGTTTCTTCAGGGTTAATTTCTTCTTCGGCTCTATATCGACATATCTCTTCTTTAAAGCATGGAAGAGATCCTCAACACAATGGTAGACCGAACATGTTCAACAAAGAAGAACAAGAACAAATTGAAGATTGTGCGAAAACACTATTAATTTCGACGAACAAAACTACAATAAAAGATGTCATCAGAATTGTATGGTTTATTTTAGGATATGTTTTTTGACTCTTTTCAATTGAAATTTTGGGGCCGAGAATGTTTTGAAGAGAAGAAAACGAAATGAAGATAACGAATGTGAAATGAAAGATATTAATGAAAAATGGGCTCGAAGATTAATAAGAAAAAGCAACGCTTTGAATATGGAAAAGCCAAAATATATGGATGAAAAACGGCTTCTAGCATCCTCTCCTGCTAACATTTCTTCATGGTTTTCATTATTGGAGGAAACATTAAAAACAAATAAAATCAGTCAGGATCTGATTTTAAATATTGATGAAATTGGAATTAGTTAATGCAAATCAGATAATAACTACATCTTCACAGATTCAGATCAAAAACAGCCAGTATCACATTTGCAACAGCATCAGCCCAACGCGACATTAAATTTCGCAGTTTTCTCCGATGGATCTCCTTTGAATCCATTGATGTTGTGGCCTTCGAGAACAGTTCCGAAAGATTTTCTTCTTTTGAAGTTTTGAAATGTTGAAATTATTGCCAATGGAAGTGTGTGGATAACAAAAAGCGACTTCGAAGAAATTAGATGCAACACATATTCCCTGCAACAGACAAGAAAAGAATAGAACTTCATGGAAAAGAAGCAACAGCGCTTATTATCATGGATGGACATTCGTCAAGGCTTTGTTGGCCAGAAATATCCTTGTGTCGTACACATTCAATTGAAACTGCAGTTCTTCCATCTCATACCACTCATCTAACACAACCCCTTGATAGATACGTGTTTGCCAGGTTCAAAAAAAAGGTTGCATTCTTCTTTCGAACCTCTGACCGAAAGTGGAGTATCTGCCTACAGAAAAGCTCTTATTCCAGCTTTGGAAGATGCAGTGAGTGCTGCAATGGATCCCAGAACTATTAGAAAATCATTCTACGCATGCGGAATTGAGCCCTTCGATCCTTCTGTTGTTTTGGATCGATTTCCCAATCTGTTGTCAATCGCAAAAATTTCTTCGCTAACTTCTTCATGCACTTTTTCCGGAATCATGAACAAAAAGGTTATCACAAGTGATGAATTTGTTGAGGAGAACTCCCCACATGAGGAAGGTCTATATAATTTTAATCATATTTTTGGGTTTGTTTATTAGAAAATTGTTTTTTTTTCACAGGAAAATGTGAACTGAACAAATGCAGCGTCGTCCTATCCAAGCCGGAATCAGTGAGTCAACATGATGAGCAACAGAACAAAAGTTGTGATAAAACAAATTCTGGGCAAAACTTAGAAGAAGAAATGGAGGAGAATGTGTTGTTTGCGGCTGAAAAACGAAAAAGAAAGAAGGTTTCAGAAACAGCTTGGGGAAGACAGTTTGACTTTAACTTAATAACATAACTATTTTCGAGGAACAAAAACTTTGAATGCCCGATTTATAAATTTTCGTTTTTGTTCCATAAATAACTAAAGCCAAGTGCTTCGGTTAATGTTTTTTTTCACACCAAAGTTATCAAAATAGAAAAGAATTCAATCAAAATACAACTTAAATAGACATTGTTTTTTTATTTTTTGTTTTTTCCAGATGTACGTGAACTACTAATTCAATTTAACTTAGAAATATATCAAATCTGAAGAAATCGAAAACTACGGGGGATGCTTCCGGGTTTTGTCCATGATTATAATTGTCTGATTTTCTTGAATATTGAATATTATATATGAGATCATGTCCAAAAAGAGAAATCAAATAAGGAACATTTTTGAAAAAATAAACATTTGGAGTATTTTTAACAATAGATATTTTACAGAAAGTCTCACCCTTTAAGTATAACAAAAGTTTTTTTTTAAAAAGTTCGAATTGTAACCAATAAGTCTAACGATTTTCGAAAAAGACAAATTCTTTTGTGCAAAGCCTTATATGTCAATGGAAGGCATTAACTTAATCTGAAAGTGCCTTTCTATTGTTAGTTTATTTATATGTGGAATAAAGAAATAAGGTTTGAGTTTGTTTTCATGTATTTACCAATATATGTGTTTCATCTTATAATTAGTTTGTTTTCTTATTAAAAAACAATGTTGGAAAATAAATTTTTTTTCAACTTTTATTTTTATTTCTTAAATTGTTTAATTAATTAATTGTTATTGTTATTATTCTGAAAATGTTGACGTGTGAAGAACGAATGAAATCCACACTATTCGTATTACAGATGTTTAGGCGATCATTCAAAACATCAAAAATTATATTCAAATACAATCACTTCTGATGACATCGGAAATGAAAAGCACAATTTTTTTTTCTTTTTTGTTTTATCAGTTAATCATAATAATTGATGCTTTCCTGGTTTATTTCCACAGAAGTGAGAATTTTTTAATATCAATAAAGAATTATAATAATTTTTTTAACTTCTTTCTGATTTCAACAACAAATGATACAACAATTCATAAATTATCTTTTATACAAATTAATAAATTGATCCCATCGTTTTATTTTTTGTTCCATTCAGTGAGAAAGCATTTTCTTTCGTGAATGAAAAATTTTGTTACGATATAATATTTGAATTTTTTGTAAAAACTCAGTTATTACGAAAATACAGTTTTATACCGAGAAAGGTTGTTTTTTTTTTTTTTTTTTTTTTTTTTTTTTTGACGTGCTAAAAATAATGCGAATAAAGAATAATTCACTCACTAAATTTCATTGGCTTCTCAAAAAGTGTGCTTCTTTCCGAAAAATATCTTATTTTAGAATTTTTCTTTTTGATCATGTTTCAGTTCCCACACATAAAAATTCACTGGAATGATAATTAGAGCAATGTGATTGAGTTGTTTTTTTTGTTGTGAAATTTTGTGACTGAAAACAGAAACTTGATCAATAAAAAAGATGTTTAATTTTTTTGGGGAAAAAAAAACAAAACAAATGTTATTCACTTTTAATCAAAACAAGTTTTTCACATGATGTGGGTGATTATTAATGATATCATAACTTTTTTCGTGGTGTTGATTGTTTTGAAGATTATTTGTCTTAAAATAGTTATTTAACAATAGCTTGTTAAATGCATCAAAATATTTTTCTAAATACAATGAATGAGATGAACTCAAAACAAAACAATTGGTAATTTTTGTTGGAACTTTTCATTGTTAAAAAGAAAAGATTTATAGTTTTTTTTTTTTGAAGATAATTGTGACAGAAATTTCGTAATTTCAAAAATGACCACCAACATTGATACAATTTTTTATGATAAATTGTTTTGGATTCATGATAATTTATTGTTGATTGCGTATTCGATTAGTCAACCGAATAATTAATACTAGTATCAATAAATCCTTTGTTAAAAAAATATACAAAAACTTCAAAAATATTTTTAATCGATATAATAATAAAATCAATCGAAATGAAAAAAACATACTCCAAACTGTTAAGGCAAACGGTGAAATTTTCAAAAATAATAATGCACCACTGATTGCTATTGAATAAGATTTTGGACAAGATATTTGAAGGATAAATGAAAGAAACATACAATTTTCATATATTCTAAATAGATAGAACTTGAAACAATATTTTCACTCACATGTTTGTTAAAATATGAACGCATAAATAAATATTTCATTTTCGATATTGTTCTTTCTTTAATATCAAAATTTAATTATGGGCGTATGATTCAAAAAAAGTGTGAAAACTTTAAAAAATTGAAGTTATTTAAAAAGATTCGAGAAGATTTTCTTCACACAACATTTTTTTGATAAGCCAATTGATGGTATAATTCTTCTTTTCAAAATTTAGCAATATTAAAGCGTTTTCATAAAAAATGCGATTTTTTTTTGTTGAAATTTTCTTTGTGCGATATAGTCTTTTTTGCCAAAAAAAAGTTATGTTAATGAAAAGTCTTTGGAATCCGCATACGCTGTTCCTATATTAGAACCAGAGAGTTTACATTTATTATTAAAAATTCAATCTTCAGTTGATATTATTTGAACGTTAAATTTTTGTATTTATATTTTCATGTAGGAGAAATACAACCACCACCACTTGATGCATTTCAGTTGCTTTCAACATACGCACATATCAAAAACATGCAAATAATGGGAGATGATTGTGATTCTTCAATTGTGCATGAAGCTGTGCTCCATCAACAAAAAGTTACAGATCCGAGTTTTCTTCCGCAAAAATTGCAGGAAAAGAGGGGTACTGTTTTTTTTGACTCGCCAAAATCGAATGGTGGCACATTAAAGATGTCCAAAAAGCGTTGTTTTGAAAAAAGGGAAAGAGCATTTCCACCAGATGTTGATGATTTGTCAACTCCTCGTGAGCCTGTCTATTATGCGCGAGCAGAAGGCTCTTCTTGTTCTTCATCGTCAAAAGTCCGCACACGTTCGCAAACAAGCCGTTCAATGCAATCTCATTCTCCAAATGAATCATTCAGCAAGAAGAGGGATAAAGGAGCAAAAGAGAGGGAAAACAGCAAAACACCGCGAGACGAGAGGAAGGACATGAGGACGTCGCACACGGCGCCGCTTCCGGAGGACGCAGACGGAGTGATGGCAGTTATTGCCTCCATCGACCCGGCACTTGCACTTTCGCCGTATTCATTGGAAACTTCAGTGAGAGAAAAAAAGGAGAAGAAAAAAGAGAGAAGAGAGAAGGGAGTGAAGGGAGAGAAAGAAGAGAAAGAAAAAGAGAAAGAAAAAGAGAAAGAAAAAGAGAAAGAAAAAGAGAAAGAAAAAGAGAAAGAAAGAGAAATGAAGAGGCAAGAAAAAGAAAAGGAAAAAAAAGAAGAAAAAGAAGAAGGAGAAGAAGGATTCGAAGAAGATAAAGGAGAAAATAAAAAAGAAGAACAAAGAGAAGAAATTTCAGAAAGCAATGAAGAAATAGAAGATGCAAATCGACAGGAAAAAGAAAGAATGAAAGGAAGTTCAGAAAGAAGCGATGAAAATGATAAGTCAATAAAATCTGAGGAAAAAATGAAACATTCTGAAAAATGCGCTTGGGAAGAAGAAGAGGAAGAAAAAGAAAAAGAAAAAGAAAAAGAAAAAGAAAAAGAAAAAGAAAAAGAAAAAGAAAAAGAAAAAGAAAAAGAAAAAGAAAAAGAAAAAGAAAAAGAAAAAGAAAAAGAAAAAGAAAAAGAAAAAGAAAAAGAAAAAGAAAAAGAAAAAGAAAAAGAAAAAGAAAAAGAAAAAGAAAAAGAAAAAGAAAAAGAAGGAGAAGGAGAAGAAAAAGAAGAAGGAGAAGGAGAAGGAGAAGGAGAAGAAGAGAAAGAACAAAGAAAAGGTGAAGGAGAAGATTACGATTATGATATAGAAACTAAAAGAATACAAAATAAAAAGCTTGTAGTGAAAAAGAGAGATAAAGAGAAAGAAAATGCATCAAATTCTTCTTCTTCAGAAAATGGACACAAAAAATCAACATTAAACTCTTCTTCTTCTTTCTCTTCTTCTTCTTCTTCTTCAACCCACATTCGTAACAGCCCAATAAAATCTTCCAATCATTCTTCTTCTTCCTCTTCCTCTTCTTCTTCTTCTTCCTCTTCTTCTTCTTCCTTTTCCTCTTCTTCCTCTTCTCACAAACCATTTCTTTCACAATCTTCTCCACATAAATCCATCGTCCCTCCAAAATCCATCGTTCCCGCACTTTTTTCTCCGTTTTTGCGAATTTCTCCGAAATCTTCTTCTTCTTCAAAATTTTCTCCGAAAAAAGAATTAATTTCGACATCTTCTCGTCCTGCTACTGTTGCTGCTGGCAGAACAGGAAGATATCAGAGAGAAGGGAATTATTCGAATTGTGCTTCTTCTTCTTCTCATCCTTCTTCTTCTAGTTATCCTTCTTCTTCTATTTCATCATCACCATCTTCTTCTTCTTCTTTCACTTCTCGTTCATATCTCCCCACCAATCGTCATCCTCCTTTTTCTGCCTCTTCTGCTTCTTCTTCACTGCAAACCCCAAAAACATCACGTGCTTCTTCTTCTTCTTCTTCTTCTTCTTCTTCTTCTTCTTCTTCTTCTTCTTCTTCTTCTTCTTCTCTTCTTCCTCTTCTTCTTCTCATCCTTTTTCTTCTCGTTCTTCTTCTTCCTCCTCTTCTTCTCGTTATTCCCCTTCTTCTTCTTCTTCCTCTTCCTCCTCCTCTTCTTCTTCTCGTTATTCTTCTTCTTCTTCTTCTCGCCCATCAACTTCTCTTGCTCTTTCTTCCCCTTATTCTCATATTAACAGCAATTTCGCGTTCCAAAGGCAAGCAAATGAGAGAAAAGGAAGAATTAAACAGAAAAATGGAGTAAATCGCAATCAAACTGAAAGGAGTTATTATTTTAATTATGGTAAAAATGATAATAGCAATAGAAATAATAAAAATGATGATGATGGTTACAATTATTATTTAAATGATTCGAAAAGAAGAGAAGAAAAAGAAAAAGGAGAAAGAAAAGAGAAAGAAAATAAACATGAAGTTTCGTGCTTTACAAGGCCAGAATTGGCATCTAGTTCGAGAAGATCGCAGTCGGCGATGAGTTATTCAGCAAGAAGCATGAGATCAAATGCCACAATGAGGAGTCGAAGGAAAGAAGAAGAGGAAGAAGAAGATAGATGTGTGATATTAAATATGGAAAATAAGAAAAGAAAGAAAATTTTCTTTATTTATCGATTTTTTTTTTTTTTTTGTTAGAAATAAATATTTTCTTTTCTTTTCTTTTTCAATATTGAATCAATTTTTTTTATAAATTTATTTTCTCATTTTCCACTTCCTTTCTACTCTTTCTCTTTCTCATTCTCTTTTTCTCTTTTTCTTTTTCTTTTTCTTTCTCTTTCTCTTTCTCTTTCTCTTTCTCTTTCTCTCTCTCTCTCTCTCTCTCTCTCTCTTTCTTTCTTTCTTTCTTTCTTTCTTTCTTTCTTTCTCTCAGCCTGGCGTGATGCTGTGCGTGTGGATGTGTGGAGCAGAGCCCTCGAACGCATTTTGACTCGTCTAGAAAGAGAAGAGAAGGAAACTGTTGCGATGGAAGAGAGGAAAAAGAAAGGAATTGAAGAAGCAAAAAGGGAAAAAATTGAGAAAAAATTGATTTTGGATGCAAAATTATCAGAAGAAGAAGAACAAAAAAAGAAGGAAAGAAGAAAAACAGCAACAGAAATAAGAAGAGAAGCTAGCAGAAATCGAGTTTTGTGTGTGAGGGAGAGGCAAATGAAAGAAGAAGAGGAGAAGAAAAGGGAAGAAGAAGAGAAAGAGAAAGAAGAAGAGAGGAGAAAAGAAGAGAGGAAGAAGAAAATTGAGATGGAAAGGAAGAAGAGAGAGAAAGCGGAGAAAGCAGAAAGAGAATGGAGAGAGAAAGAGAGAGAAAAGTTGATGCAATGGGAGAAGGAGAAGGAAGAGAAGAGGAGGAAGGAGAAGGAGAAAGAGGAGAAAGAAGAGAAGAAGAGGAAAGCGGAAATGAAGAAGAGGAAGGAAGAAGTGGAGGAGAAGCAAAGAGAAAGAGAAAGAAGGAAAGAAGAGGAAAAAAAGAGAGAAGAAGAAGAAGCGAAGAGGAAGGCGATGAAGGAGAAGGAGAAGATGATGAAGCAAAAACAACAATTAGAAAAGGAAAGGAAAGAGAAAGAAGAGAAAGAAGAGAGAGAAAGAAAGGCATATGAAGAAAGAATGAGAAAGAAAGAGGAGAAAGAAAGAGAAGAAATGGAAAGAAGAAGAGAAAAAGAAAGAAAAGAATTAGAAAAATACAAAAAAAGAAGAAGAGAAGAAGAAGAAGAAGAGAGGAAGAAGAAGGAAGAGAAGTTTAGGAAAAGGGAAGAAGAAGAAGATGAGGGAGAAGAGGGAGAGGGAGAAGAGGGAGAAGAATTGAATCAAAGTGATTTAAATGAAAAAACAAGAACATTGAAGCAAACAAGAAGAGGAAAGAAGAAGAAGAAGAAGAAGCAAATGAAGGAAAAGAAAATGGAAGGAAAAGGAAAAGAGGAAGAAGAAGAAGAAGTTGGAAAATGGATAACTGATTTTAGAGAAAAAGAAGAAGCTAATGAAAGAGAAAAAGAAGAGGAAGAAGAAGAAAGAAAGAAAGATAAAAGAGAAGAAAGAAAAGAAAAGAAAGAAGAGGTGGAAAAAGAGAAAGAGAAAGAGAAAGAAGTCGAAGAAGAAGAGAGAAAAGAAAAAATTGAAGAAAGAGAATTCAAATATGGAAACGATGAAGCAAACAAAGAAGAAGAGGAAGAAGAAGAAGAAGAAGATGTTGATTATTCCAAAGGGAAGAGAGAAGAAGGAGAAGGAGAGGAGGAGGAGAAAAAAGAAGAAGAGAAAATGGAAGAGAAAGAGGAGGAAAAAGAGGAGGAGAAAGAGAAGGAAGATAAAGAAGATAAAGAAGAGCAACAAAAAGAAGAAGAGAAAGCTAAGAAAGAAGAGGAAGAAAGAAAGAGGAAGGAAGAAGAGGAGAGAAAGAGAAAAGAGAAAGAAGAAGAAGAAAGAATAAAAAGAGAAGAAGAAGAGAAGAAGAAGGGAGAAGAGGAAGAAAAGAAAAGAAAAGAGGAAGAAGAAAGAAAGAAAAAAGAAAAAGAAAAAGAGAAGGAAAGGTTAAAAAAAGAAGAAGAAGAAGAAAAGCGAAAAAGAAAAGAGGAAGAGGAGGAAAAGAAGAGAAAGGAAGAAGAAGAGAGAAAGAAGAAAGAAGAAGAAGAAGAAAAAGAAAGAAAACGCAAGGAAGAGGAAGAGAGATTAAGAAAAGAAAAGGAAGAAAAGAAGAAGAAAGAAGAAGAAGAAGAAGAACGAATTAGAAAGGAGGAAGAAAAAGAAAAGGAACGAGAAAGAGAAAGAGAAAGAGAAAGAGAAAGAGAAAGAGAAAGAGTAAAACAAGAAGCAGAAAAAGAAGCAGAAAAGAAAAAAATTGAAGCAGAAAAAATTGAGAAGAAGAAGCAACTTTTGGAATTGTTGGAGAAAAAGAGAAGAGAAAGAGAGAAAGAAAAAGAGAAAGAAAGAGAGAAGGAAAAGGAGAAAGAGAAAGAAGAGAAGAAAGAAGATAAAAAAGAGGGGAAAGAGAAAGAAGAGAAAAAGAAAGAAGAGAAAGAAGAAAAAGAGAAAGAGAAAGAAAACCATCAAAAAGATGTGAAAGAAGACAAAAGCGATGCAAATGAGTCTAAACAGAAGAAATTGGAGAAGGAAGAGAAGAGAAGGAAGATAATGGCGATGTTGGAGCAGAAAAAGAGGGAGAATGCGGAAAGAATTGCAAAAGAACAGAGAGAGAAAGAGAATAAGTTGGATATTCCATCATATCAAGAAGAAGAAGAAGAAAAAGAAAAAGATGCGAAAAATGAGAGAAATGAAAAAAATAAAGAAAATGAACAAGGAAATAACAGAGAAAAAAACGAAATTGGAACGAAAATGAAGAAAGATGATGCAGAAGAGGAGGAGAAGAGGAGAAAAAAATGCAGAAAAGGAAGAAATTTTGAGAAAAAAGATTGCTCTTTTGAAGCAAAAAAGAGAGATGGAGAGAAAAGCGAAAATGGAGCAGGAAAGCAGCACAGTTAGCTGAATTTGACAATAAAGAAAGAAAATGAAAGAAAAGAAAAGAAAAAAGAAAAAGAAAAAAAGAAAATAATGATGATGATTATAATGAAGATTTTAAATATAATGAAGATAAAGGATATTTTATAAAGTTGGAGCATTTTTCCCTATTTAACAAAAAACTTAAGTTTTTTTTGAGTGTTAGAAAATTCGAATATCTGAAACCTTCCTTCAAAGAGCAGATTTTCAAAGAAAGAATTGCACTCAACAAAAAGAGGAAGTGAACAGGATATTAAATAAAAAATTAGCTATCGTCTTAATTAATTGAGAAGAGAGAGAGTGTGTGTGTGAGAGTGAGTGAGTGAGTGAGTGAGTGAGTGAGTGAGTGAGTGAGTGAGTGAGTGAGTGAGTGAGTGAGTGAGTGAGTGAGTGAGTGAGTGAGTGAGTGAGTGAGTTAGAGAGAGAGAGAGAGAGAGAGAGAGAGAGAGAGAGAGAGAGAGAGAGAGAGAGAGAGAGAGAGAGAGAGAGAGAGAGAGAGAGAGAGAGAGTGTGTGTGTGTGTGTGTGTGTGTGTGTATTACAAGATCCATTTCTATCAGCACTAAGATTTGGCTGTGAACCTTAGCCTATTACAATTCACTTCATTTCAAAGTCTTTACAATATTTTTTTTTTTGAATTATTAAAATTTTATATGCATGTATCCTAAATAAAAAGAAAGAAAAGAAGACATTTTGATGCATAAAATCTATTTAAATTTCCTGTTCAGCTCTGAGAATTCAGATCTACCTTATCAAGAAACAACGAAAAAATAAAAACGCAAAATCGAAAAATACTTTCAACAAAAATTTCAGTTTACAAACTAATGAACAAAAAAACATAAACACACATTCACATTTCAGTTGAAAATAAAACAAACTTTGATAGCCTAAATCAACTATCACCATTTTTAAAAACTTAGAATACAACAGAAAATTCGACTAAAACACTTAAAAAGCTTGAAAATCCTCAAGATTATAAAACATAAACATTCAACAAAAATAAATTAAATTCTTGTTGCCTTTTCAGTGAGATCATCAGAAGAAAATGATTCATCAACATCCATCTCAATTTGTATTCCATTAAGTGCAGATTTAACTTCGCCTTTTGCAGAAGCATATATCATCTTTTTTCTAATGCTTGTTCCTGTTGGTGTATATAATAATAGAAAGGTTTTTCCTCTTGGAGTACCATCAACAATAAATCCATGATGAATCAGAATGTACCTCGGCTCACTGTCCGGTAATTGCGATTTTAAATCCTAATTTAAAGAAATAAAAAAATGATCGTTTAAAGGAATATTTTCTTCTTATAAAATATGTCACACTGAAATTGATTTTCCTTTTTCTCCTTCAAAATCTTCAACCACATTTTTCTCATCTTCTATTTTCAGTACAAGGTAAATAAGTGTTCTTCCAAATTGAAAATGTTGAAATTTAGCAACTGTCTCAGATGGAATTACGACTCCGATTGGCATGTTAATGACTCACTTCAATTTAAAAAATGATAATTGATCTTTTCCCTATATTTTATTCAATTTTCAGAATTGAGTTTTTTCTTCATTCAAAAATGATGGTTCATCAAAAATATCCAAATACTTAATATCAGATTATTATAATTGATTTTTCCCTCGCATCATAATATTTGATATTTTTATTGCACTGTTAAATAAAAATCGGATTAAATTATTTTCTCTGATATTTAAAAAAATAATATGCACTTCAGTTAAAAAAGTGTAAAAAGAAATGATTTATCTTCTTGTTGAAGGCTCTTTGGGCAGCTAACCAAATGTTGATAAGTACTTGTTAAAAAATTCGAAGAAAGGAGATGAATGCTTCCAAAAGAAAAGGGAAAATGAAAAAGGCACAGAAAGTGTTGAGTGCAACTGGAGACTGAATAAATTGGACTGAAAACAATTTATTTTTCTTTTAAGCGATTTTATTGATGAATGAAAAGGAAATATTTATCAGTCGAGTTTGCCAAGATCGTTTCCTCCTCATGCAAATTGATAAGGTCACTCTCGAAATACGGAATGAAACAATCCCGTCACTATTTCGCATCGCTAACATTCAGCGCTTGCTCTTTTCATATGGAACATTGAAAGATGTGGAGCTTTTGTTTGCGGGAGGACATGTTTCTCTTGCTGTGAAACAACTGTGCATGATTGATTCTGCGGAGAACATAACGTGGGAAAGAACTGGAGCCATTGAAGATTTTGTACTACGTTTCTGCTCCACGAATCCTCAGTCCATTCAGAATTTGGTGATGGATGGCATTGAGACGTTTATTTCAATAAGAAAAAAACTAATGGAAATTTGTGAGGAGGAAGTGCTGTTGGATGTGGTATGGGCAACTGAACACAGATTAAATGATTGCTTCTCGCAACTTACAGAAAATCTGTGATTGATGTTTTCAACATTTGATATTATTAAAAGAACAAAATTTGATGCATTTTATCAATTATTCATGAAAGGCTCCATTTCTGCAAAATGCTCAAAATTTTTCTTAAACATTGTCAAAAAGAAACAAAAATATCTAAATTCATTAGAAAAACAAAACCCCATTCCTAAATTTATTTTTATCGCAGTAAAATAACAAACTTAAAAAAATGAAAAAAATTTTGTTTGAATATTGATTACTTTGGGATAAGATCACAATAATATTAAATAATCTTTTTCTCTTTCCGTCAAGGATTAGAAAAGAAATATGCCTCTTATTTTGATTTGCGGTCCACCGGCATCTGGGAAAACATCAGTTGCTACGGCTTTGTCAGAATATTTAAATGCAAAACAATATAAAGTTACTGTTGTGAACGAAGAAACGCTTGGACTTGACAAAACGGAATCATACAAAGGTGGGCTAAATAAATGCTTTATGTTTTTCAAATTTTTTTATGTGATTAATTCAATATATATTCTTATTTATTTTTTGTCTCGTTTTTATGCAAATCATTTTCTTTTACATATGAAGACAATTATGGAGAAATGAATTTACGCTCGTCACTAAAAACAGCTGTATATCAAGCTCTTTCAACGCCTGGAACAGCCTCACAAGCAGCAACACCTTCTAGCGCTTCTTTTGGTTCCGATGCTCCTTCCGAAAAGCCAAATGCTCAGACATCTCCAATTTGCATATGCGATTCATTGAACTACATTCGTGGTTTTCGTTATGAATTGTTTTGTATTGCAAGACAGTTTTTGACAACATTTTGCTTGGTGTATTGCACAGTCCCAATGGTAGAAGCATACAAATGGAACGACTCAGAGGAGCGTGAGCAGAGCAAATATTCACCTGAAATGTTTATTGACCTCACTTCTCGGTTTGAGGTTCCATCAGAAGATAATCATTGGGAGCGACCATTCTTCAAAGTTCAGCCAGCTCCTCAGGATGTGTACGACGAATACCAACTACTTGGGAGCACTAACAGGAGATACCAAAAATCAAGAAATATTAAGATCACGCACGCTAACAAGTGTAAAGAATGTGAAGACGAAAGTTGTAGAGATTTGGCAAAGTCTGAAAATGAAAAGCAAAATTATGAAAATCAAGAGGGAGATAAATTGCATTTCCGTGGAAA